>NC_084552.2:9790000-10042500 GCF_033978685.3 Nerophis lumbriciformis | reverse complement strand
CTCATAGAAAAGACGGAACACTTCCTAAGAAGGATGCGGTGGAAAGCACATTTTTTCCTCCACCCTGAAACAAAAGGAACGCAAAAGAAAACTTACGGATTCAAATCTACCAAGAACCCACCCACAGTTGAGGAACTAAAGGATTTTGAGAACGACATGCTCAAAATGATACAATCAGTCAAATTCAAGCCAATCCGCAACCCACTCCTCACCAAGCTGAAAAATGACAAGGAGCGCATCAAGAAAGTAAACAACCTCATCATAGCTGCCGATAAAACCACAAACTTCTACAGAATGGACATACCAGAACATCACACCTTACTGGACAGAAGCATCACCAAATCATACAAAAAAGCACAACCCAACACCTTACAGAACATCAACCTGGAAAATAAAAGGATTGCGGCTGAACTGGACATTGAGGACAGGGTGGACGCCACAGCCAACAAGGAAGCCTTCATCACATTGAAGGACCACAAACCCAACTTCGCAAATAACCCAACATGCCGACTAATAAACCCAACTAAATCTGAAATAGGAAAAATCAGCAAAATAATCCTGGACAGAGTCAACACAAAAATCAAGGACAAAACACCACTCAACCAATGGAGAAAAACAGCAGCAGTAATCAAATGGTTCAACAACATCCAAGACAAACAACAGCACAACTTTATCTCCTTTGATATCGAAGAATTTTACCCTTCCATCACGCAAGACCTACTGACTCAAGCACTAGACTTCGCCTCAGACTACGACTCAATCACAGGCAACGAAAGAAACATCATCATCGACGCAAAAAACTCCATTCTCATCCACAACAGTACACCATGGCAAAAAAAGAACAATGCAACATTTGACGTCACTATGGGAAGTTTTGACGGAGCAGAAACGTGTGAACTCGTTGGGAGTTTCCTCCTCTCCCAGCTCGCCAGCCTCAATCTGAACCTTGGTATTTACCGTGATGACGGACTGGCAGTGTGTCGCGCCTCGCCAAGGAGCAGCGAGAATACCAAGAAGCGCATATGCCAAATTTTCAAAGAGAACGGCCTACGGATCACGATTGAAGCCAACAAGCAAACCGTCAACTTCCTTGACGTCACTTTCAACCTGAGAAATAACAGCTACCAACCATTCACGAAACCCAACACAACACTCCAATACGTGCACCATGACAGCAACCACCCACCCACCACCACTAAAAGAATACCTACCGGAATTAATAAAAGGCTATCGATGCTGTCATCTAGCAAAGCTGAATTTGACCAAGCAACCCCCCCGTACCAAAAAGCCCTTGATGAAAGCGGATACAATTTCACCCTCACCTATGAACCCACGCCAGGAAACCAACCGAAAAAGAACAGAAAACGAAACGACATCATCTGGTACAACCCCCCATACAGCAAAAACGTCTCAACTAACATTGGACACAAATTCCTCAATCTGATTGACAAACACTTTCCCAAAGACAACACCCTAAGAAAAGTATTCAACAAGAACAACATTAAATTGAGCTACAGCTGTATGAACAATATACGACAAATCATCTCAAACCACAACAAAACAATTGCAAATGAGCCGTCGGCCCCCGGACAGAGCGACTCCAAAACCAACAAAGGTTGCAACTGTCGAAAGAAACCTGATTGCCCTCTCAACGGGGGGTGCTTACAAACATCAGTTGTCTACCAATCTAAGGTAACACGCAAGGACATTAACACATCCGACACATATGTAGGATTAACTGAGGGAGAGTTCAAAACCAGATGGAACAATCACAAGGCTTCTTTCAGGAACCAAAACCTGCGGAATACCACAGAACTCAGCAAACACATTTGGGACCTCAAAGACAATAATGTTGAATATTCAATAACATGGCAAATTGTTGCATCCAGCACACCTTACAATAGTGGTAATAAAAGATGCAACCTATGCTTGAAAGAAAAACGGTTTATTATTTACCGTCCAGACCTGTCATCCCTCAACAAGCGCAGCGAAATTGTAACAGCATGCCGCCACAGACGGAAACACCTCCTAGGTAACACATGAGCCAATCACCACGCCCCTACACCAGCCTGTACCCACCCACTCTGTGCCCTATATAATCCATGGTATGTGTATGCTCCCATTAAAATCTCCTGATGATTGAGGGAACCCCCCCTCATGAAACAGGCCTGTAGAGATGAAATAGTCTTGTGATTTTTTTTCCCACACACACACACACACACACACACACACACACACACACACACACACACACACACACACACACACACACACACACACACACACACATATATATATATATATATATATATATATATATATATATATATATATCCATCCATCCATCTATTTTCTACCGCTTATTCCCTTCGGGGTCGCGGGGGTGCTGGAGCCTATCTCAGCTACAATCGGGCGGAAGGCGGTGTACACCCTGGACAAGTCGCCACCTCATCGCATATATATATATATATATATATATATATATATATATATATATATATAAATATATATATATATATATATACATATACATACATATATACAAATATTTATATATATATATATATATATATATATATATATATATATATATATATATATATATGTATATATATATACATATAAATATATATATATATATATATATATATTTACATAAACATATGTGTGTGTATGTATATCTATGTGTATATGTATACATAAATATACATATAAACATACATATATACATACTATATATTACATATAAAATACATCACAAAATGTCTCTTTGAAAAGAACAATTTACACAACATACTATCGCACAGCCACACCTTGGTAGCATCCGTTACACGAGCATACAACATTAGTATGAAATGTAAGCATGTGCTGAGTAAGCAGAAAAAGAAGCGTGTTTGTACGCAGACGTGTTCATTGCACACATTTTTCTTCACGGAAACAAACAAGACGCTATAAGCCTTAAGTGTGTGTGTGTGTGTGTGTACGTGTGTGTGTGTGTGTGTGTGTGTGTGTGTGTGTGTGTGTGTGTGTGTGTTTGTGTGCGATTCCCTGTTCTCCGCACACACAGATGAAAAGAGTGTTAGTGGCGTCAACAAGCAGGCGTGAGTGGTGTGTGTGGACGTGTCAAGGTTGGCGAGGAGATGAAGAGGAGGAGAGGAAGAGGGAACGCGTGTCGTCCTCTCCAGAGAATCCCATCATGGAAGCACAAAGAAGCACCGCCAGCTTTTATCCGAGGCGACGCAGCATCGCCGGGGCAACAGCGCCACCCAGCACATGTCCTCATCACTGCCCCCCCCCCCCCCCCCCCTCCCCCGGCTGACATGTCTGTCAGGAGGAAAACCTTTTTTCTTTCTTTTTTTTTTTTTTAACATGGCATTAATTCAGTGATCAAAATGAGCGAGGCAATCAAAGGCTCGCCTCGACGCTCTGTGCGGGAATCGAACACTTAATGGGCTCCACACACAAAATCAAACTAATTACAATTTGTCCTTTCTCTTTTGTCCTTTTCACAAGATTCCTTTTTAAATCCCAGCAGCATTAAAGTGTGTGCGTGTGTGTGTGTGTGTGTGTGTGTGTGTGTGTGTGTGTGTGTGTGTGTGTGTGTGTGTGTGTGTGTGTGTGTGTGTGTGTGTGTGTGTGTGTGTGTGTGTGTGTGATTTAAATACGCCATTTCTCCAAGCAAAATATGCTAGCAGTGTCATAACAATGAGAAGTGGCGGCCCCGCGGCGACTATTTAGAATATCGTTTTTAAAAAGCCGGATCTGTAATTCAGAGCGGATACGCTATCAGACGGCGTGCTTGTCATTCCCGCTCTAATCTGCCGCACGCCCAGAAACACCATGTCTGCTGGCAGCCTACACGAGGAAGACCAGGAGCCAGGAGAAGACGACGACGACGACGACGACGGGAAACGTCTTTTTTTCTTTCTTTACTCACCGACGCATCACGGCGGCCATCTTTCAACCCGATGTTATTTTTCAAATACAGGAGTGGCAGTGGATGGCAGGAAGTGAGCATAAGAAACAGGAAGAGATGACAGGAAGTTAGTTTAAAAAAACAGGAAGTAATCATAAGAAGCAGGAAGAGATGACAGGAAGTAATTATTTTTTTTAAACAGAAAGTGATCATAAAAAGCAAGAAGAGATGACAGAAAGTTAGCTTAAAAAAACAGGAAGTAATCTTAAGGAACAGGAAGAGATGGCAGGAAGTTAGTTTAAAAACAAAACAGGAAGTAATCTTAAGAAACAGGAAGAGATGACAGGAAGATAGTTTAAAAAATTAAAACAGGAAGTAATCATAAGAAGCAGGAAGAGATGACAGGAAGTTAGCTTAAAAAAACAGGAAGTAATCTTAAGGAACAGGAAGAGATGGCAGGAAGTTAGTTTAAAAACAAAACAGGAAGTAATCTTAAGAAACAGGAAGAGATGACAGGAAGATAGTTTAAAAAAATTAAAACAGGAAGTAATCATAAGAAGCAGGAAGAGATGACAGGAAGTTAGCTTAAAAAAACAGGAAGTGATCTTAAGGAACAGGAAGTATGGCAGGAAGATAGTTTAAAAAAAACAGGAAGTAATCATAAGAAGCAGGAAGTTAATTCAAAAAAACAGGAAGTAATCATAAGAAGCAGGAAGTGAGTTTAAAAAAACAGGAATTAATCATAAGAAGCAGGAATTCCGTTTAAAAAAACAGGAAGTAATCATAAGAAGCAGAAAGAGATGACAGGAAGTTACCTTAAAAAAACAGGAAGTAAGCTTAAAAAAACATTAAGTAATCATAAGAAGCAGGAAGAGATGACAGGAAGTTAGTTTAAAAAAAAACAGGAAGTGATCATAAGAAACAGGAAGAGATGACAGGAAGTTATCTTAAAAAACAGGAAATAATCTTAAGAAACAGGAAGAAATGGCATGAAGGTATTTTTTTTTTTTAAACAGGAAGTAATCATAAGAAGCAGGAAGAGATGACCGGAAGTTAGCTTTAAAAAACAGGAAGTAATCTTAAGGAACAGGAAGAGATGGCAGGAAGTTAGTTTAAAAACAAAAACAAAACAGGAAGTAATCTTAAGAAACAGGAAGATATGGCAGGAAGTTAGTTTGAAAAAAAATGAAAACAGGAAGTAATCATAAGAAGCAGGAAGAGATGACAGGAAGTTAGCTTAAAAAAACAGGAAGTAATCTTAAGAAACAGGAAGAGATGGCAGGAAGTTAGTTTAAAAACAAAAACAAAACGGGAAGTAATCTTAAGAAACAGGAAGATATGGCAGGAAGTTAGTTTAAAAACAAAAACAAAACAGGAAGTAATCTTAAGAAACCGGAAGATATGGCAGGAAGTTAGTTTAAAAAAATGAAAACAGGAAGTAATCATAAGAAGCAGGAAGAGATGACAGGAAGTTAGCTTAAAAACAGGAAGTAATCTTAAGGAACAGGAAGAGATGGCAGGAAGTTAGTTTAAAAACAAAACAGGAAGTCATAAGAAACAGGAAGAGATGGCAGGAAGATAGTTTAAAAAAATTAAAACAGGAAGTAACCATAAGAAGCAGGAAGAGATGACAGGAAGTTAGCTTAAAAAACAGGAAGTGATCTTAAGGAACAGGGAGAGATGGCAGGAAGATAGTTTAAAAAAACAGGAAGTAATCATAAGAAGCAGGAAGTTAGTTTAAAAATACAGGAAGTAATCTTAAGGAACAGGAAGAGATGGCAGGAAGTTAGTTTAAAAACAAAACAGGAAGTCATAAGAAACAGGAAGAGATGGCAGGAAGATAGTTTAAAAAAATTAAAACAGGAAGTAACCATAAGAAGCAGGAAGAGATGACAGGAAGTTAGCTTAAAAAACAGGAAGTGATCTTAAGGAACAGGAAGAGATGGCAGGAAGTTAGCTTAAAAAAACAGGAAGTAAGCTTACAAAAACATTAGTAATCATAAGAAGCAGGAAGAGATGACAGGAAGTTATCTTAAAAAACAGGAAGTAATCTTAAGAAACAGGAAGAAATGGCATGAAGGTATTTTTTTTTAAACAGGAAGTAATCATAAGAAGCAGGAAGAGATGACCGGAAGTTAGCTTTAAAAAACAGGAAGTAATCTTAAGGAACAGGAAGAGATGGCAGGAAGTTAGTTTAAAAACAAAAACAAAACAGGAAGTAATCTTAAAAAACAGGAAGAGATGGCAGGAAGTTTTTTTTTTTTATAAACAGGAAGTAATCATAAGAAGCAGGAAGAGATGACAGGAAGTTAGCTTAAAAAAATCAGGAAGTGATCTTAAGAAACAGGAAGAGATGGCAGGAACATAGTTTAAAAAAATTAAAACAGGAAGTAATCAAAAGAAGCAAGAAGAGATGACAGGAAGTTAGCTTAAAAAAACAGGAAGTGATCTTAAGGAACAGGAAGAGATGGCAGGAAGATAGTTTAAAAAAACAGGAAGTAATCATAAGAAGCAGGAAGTTAGTTCAAAAAAACAGGAAGTAATCATAAGAAGCAGGAAGAGATGACAGGAAGTTAGTTTAAAAAAACAGGAATTAATCATAAGAAGCAGGAATTTAGTTTAAAAAGACAGGAAGTAATCATAAGAAGCAGAAAGAGATGACAGGAAGTTACCTTAAAAAAACATTAAGTAATCATAAGAAGCAGGAAGAGATGACAGGAAGTTAGTTTAAAAAAACAAACATGAAGTGATCATAAGAAACAGGAAGAGATGACAGGAGGTTATCTTAAAAAACAGGAAGTAATCTTAAGAAACATGAAGAAATGGCATGAAGGTATTTTTTTTTAAACAGGAAGTAATCATAAGAAGCAGGAAGAGATGACCGGAAGTTAGCTTTAAAAAACAGGAAGTAATCTTAAGGAACAGGAAGAGATGGCAGGAAGTTTTTTTGTTTGTTTTTTAAACAGGAAGTAATCATAAGAAGCAGGAAGTGAGTTTAAAAAAACAGGAATTAATCATAAGAAGCAGGAATTTAGTTTAAAAAAAACAGGAAGTAATCATAAGAAGCAGAAAGAGATGACAGGAAGTTAGCTTAAAAAAACAGGAAGTAAGCTTAAAAAAACATTAAGTAATCATAAGAAGCAGGAAGAGATGACAGGAAGTTAGTTTTTTTTTAAAACGGGACATGATCATAAGAAACAGGAAGAGATGACAGGAAGTTATCTTAAAAAACAGGAAGTAATCTTAAGAAACAGGAAGAAATGGCATGAAGGTATTGTTTTTTAAACAGGAAGTAATCATAAGAAGCAGGAAGAGATGACCGGAAGTTAGCTTTAAAAAACAGGAAGTAATCTTAAGGAACAGCAAGAGATGGCAGGAAGTTAGTTTAAAAACAAAAACAAAACAGGAAGTAATCTTAAGGAACAGGAAGAGATGGCAGGAAGTTTTTTTTTGTTTTTTTTAAACAGGAAGTAATCATAAGAAGCAGGAAGAGATGACAGGAAGTTAGCTTAAAAAAACAGGAAGTGATCATAACGAACAGGAAGAGATGGCAGGAAGATTAGCTTAAAAAAACAGGAAGTGATCTTAAAAAGCCGGAAGAGATGACAGGAAGTTAGTTTAAAAAAACAGGAAGTGACATTAATAAACAGGAAGAGACGGCAGGAAGTTAGTTTAAAAAAACAAGAAATGATCTTAAGAAACAGGAAGCGATGGCAGGAAGTTAGCTTAAAAAAAAACAGGAAGTAATTATAAGAAGCAGGAAGAGATGACAGGAAGTTAGTTTAAAAAAACAGGAAGTGACATTAATAAACAGGAAGAGATGGCAGGAAGTTAGTTTAAAAAGACAAGAAGTGATCTTAAGGAACAGGAAGAGATGGCAGGAACTTTGTTTAAAAAAACAAGAAGTGATTTTAAGAAACAGGAAGAGGTGGCAGGAAGTTAGCTTAAAAAAACAGGAAGCAATCTTAAGAAACAGGAAGAGATGGCAGGAAGTTAGTTTAAAAAAACAAAAACAGGAAGTAATTATAACAAGCAGGAAGAGATGTCAGGAAGTTAGTTTAAAAAAACAAGAAATAATCTTAAGAAACAGGAAGAGATGGCAGGAAGTTAGCTTAAAAAAAAACAGGAAGTGATCTTAAGAATCAGGAAGAGATGACAGGAAGTTAGTTTAAAAAAACAAGAAATGATCTTAAGAAACAGGAAGCGATGGCAGGAAGTTAGCTTAAAAAAAAAACGGGAAGTGATCTTAAGAATCAGGAAGAGATGACAGGAAGTTAGTTTAAAAAAACAGGAACTGATCTTAAGGAACAGGAATTGATAACAGGAAGTGCGCTTAAGACACAGGAAGTGATGGCAAAAAGTGAGCTTAGGAACCAAACACATACAGGAAGTTAGTCAGTATACTTTAAAGTTATGCTAACTATGAAGTTAGCTAAGCTGCAAGGAAGTTAATCAGTATACTATAAAGTTATGTTAGCTTTAAGTTAGCTGGGCTACCAGGAAGTTAGTTAAACTACAAGGAAGTTAGTTAGTATACTTTAAAGTTATGCTAGCTATGAAGTTAGTGAGGCTACCAGGAAGTTAGCCAGAGTACTATGTAGTTAGCTAAGCTACAATGAAGTTAATCAGTATACTATAAAGCTATGTTAGCTTTAAGTTAGCTGGGCTACCAGGAAGTTAGTCAGTATACTATAAAGTTATGTTAGCTTTAAGTTTGTGAGGCTACCAGGAAGTTAGCTAAGTTACAAGGAAGTTAGCCAAGGGAAGTCTGGGCTTCTCTGCTTAGGCTGCTGCCCCCGCGACCTGACCTCAGATAAGCGGAATAAGATGGTTGGATGGATGGATGGACAAGGAAGTTAGTCAGTATACTATAAAGTTATGCTAACTATGAAGTTAGTGACGCTACCAGGAAGTTAGCCAGAGTACTCGGAAGTTAGCTAAGCTACCAGGAAGTTAGCCAGCATATTATAAAGTTATGCTAACTATGAAGTTAGTCAGTATACCAGGAAGTTAGTTAGTTAGTTAGTTAGTTAGTTAGTTAGTATACATAATACTAATAACACTAATAATAATAAAAAATAAAAAAAACTGTTCAATATTGGATTGGTTTAACTAGAATAAAATGAAAAAAATAAATTAAAATGGCTTCTATGTCATTTGACTTTTCAGTATGCATCATTAATATCACACACACACACACACACACACACACACACACACACACACACACACACACACAAGCCAATATTGTGCTAAGCATTAACAAAATAACATTTGTGCCATGGCAAAGTTTGTGTTGAACATGAAGTTCTGCTGTGAGCCAGACGGTGGCGTCGTCGGCGATACAGAAAAGCGGAGGCCGGGTCAATAAATCAGCCGCCGATCGATGGCTCCTACCCGCCGCTATCGCATCAGCGCCAACTCTAAACGTGGCTGACCTTGTCCGACATAAATAGTCAAAAAGTGCAGGCAGCTGATAGCTGTGTTGGACCTTGGAGGCGGGGTTAGGAGATAAGGGGGCGGGGTTAGGAGATAGCATTAAGCTCAGTTGTCGCCATGGGAGACCGCCTCTGTCCTCCATCTAAAGAAGGAGGAGGAGGAGTGAGACCTCTTGTGTTTTACACGTCTTTGCAGCTTTGGAAAGATGTTTTATAGGAAGTAACAACTCACACTTCTTCTTCTTCTTCAATTCTACTTCACATCCCTCTCCTTCTTTTCTTTGTCCTCCTACTTCTCCTTATTCTTTTCTTTCTCCAATAATTTCTCCTTCTTCAACTTCTTTATTTCTCCTTCTCCTTTTCCTCCTCTAACTTCTCATTTTCAACGTCTTCTTCTCCTTCTGTGTTTCCCTCTCTAACTTCTCCTTCTTTAACTTCTTCTCTTTGTCCTCCAACTTGTTTCTCCTCCTTTTCTTTCTCTTCCTTCTACTTCTTTTCCTTCCCCTTTGTCAACTTCTCCTCCAACTTCTCCTTCTCTTCTTTCTCTTCCTTCTACTTCTTCTTCTCCTTTTCCTTCCTCTTTATCAACTTCTCCTTCTTCTCTTTTTCTTTCTCTTTCTTCTACTTCTTCTCCTTCCTCTTTGTCAACTTCTCATTCTCCTCCTTTTCTTTCTCTTCCTTCTACTTCTTCTCCTTCTTTTCCTTCCTCTTTGTCAACTTCTCCTTCTCTTTTTCTTTCTCTTCATTGTACTTCTCCTTCTTTTCCTTCCTCTTTGTCAACTTCTCATTCTCCTCCTTTTCTTTCTCTTCCTTCTACTTCTTCTCCTTCTTTTCCTTCCTATTTGTCAACTTCTCCTTCTTCTCCTTTACTTTCTCTTTCTTCTACTTCTTCTCCTTCTTTTCCTTCCTCTTTGCCAACTTCTCATTCTCCTCTTTTTCTTTCTCTTCCTTCTACTTCTTCTCCTTCTTTTCCTTCCTCTGTCAACTTCTCATTCTCCTCTTTTTCTTTCTCTTCCTTCTACTTCTTCTCCTTCTTTTCCTTCCTCTTTGTCAACTTCTCATTCTCCTCCTTTTCTTTCTCTTCCTTCAACTTCTTCGCCTTCTTCTCCTTCCTCTTTGTCAACTTCTCCTTTAACTTCTCCTTCTCTTCTTTCTCTTCCTTCTACTTCTTCTCCTTCTTTTCCTTCCCCTTTGTCAACTTCTCCTCCAACTTCTCCTTCTCTTCTTTCTCTTCCTTGTACTTCTTCTCCTTTTCCTTCCTCTTTGTCAACTTCTCCTTCTTCTCTTTTTCTTTCTCTTCATTGTACTTCTTCTCCTTCTTTTCCTTCCTCTTTGTCAACTTCTCATTCTCCTCCTTTTCTTTCTCTTCCTTCTACTTCTTCTCCTTTTCCTTCCTCTTTGTCAACTTCTCCTTCTTCTCTTTTTCTTTCTCTTCATTGTACTTCTCCTTTTCCTTCCTCTTTGTCAACTTCTCATTCTCCTCCTTTTCTTTCTCTTCCTTCTACTTCTTCTCCTTCTTTTCCTTCCTCTTTGTCAACTTCTCCTTCTTCTCCTTTACTTTCTCTGTCTTCTACTTCTTCTCCTTCTTTTCCTTCCTCTTTGCCAACTTCTCATTCTCCTCTTTTTCTTTCTCTTCCTTCTACTTCTTCTCCTTCTTTTCCTTCCTCTGTCAACTTCTCATTCTCCTCTTTTTCTTTCTCTTCCTTCTACTTCTTCTCCTTCTTTTCCTTCCTCTTTGTCAACTTCTCATTCTCCTCCTTTTCTTTCTCTTCCTTCTACTTCTTCTCCTTCTTCTCCTTCCTCTTTGTCAACTTCTCCTTTAACTTCTCCTTCTCTTCTTTCTCTTCCTTCTACTTCTTCTCCTTCTTTTCCTTCCCCTTTGTCAACTTCTCCTCTAACTTCTCCTTCTCTTCTTTCTCTTCCTTGTACTTCTCCTTTTCCTTCCTCTTTGTCAACTTCTCCTTCTTCTCTTTTTCTTTCTCTTCATTGTACTTCTCCTTCTTTTCCTTCCTCTTTGTCAACTTCTCATTCTCCTCCTTTTCTTTCTCTTCCTTCTACTTCTTCTCCTTCTTTTCCTTCCTCTTTGTCAACTTCTCCTTATTCTCTTTTTCTTTCTCTTCATTGTACTTCTCCTTCTTTTCCTTCCTCTTTGTCAACTTCTCATTCTCCTCCTTTTCTTTCTCTTCCTTCTACTTCTTCTCCTTCTTTTCCTTCCTCTTTGTCAACTTCTCCTTCTTCTCCTTTACTTTCTCTTCCTTCTACTTCTTCTCCTTCTTTTCCTTCCTCTTTGCCAACTTCTCATTCTCCTTCTCTTCTTTCTCTTCCTTCTACTTCTTCTCCTTCTTTTCCTTCCTCTTTGTCAATTTCTCATTCTCCTCTTTTTCTTTCTCTTCCTTCTCCTTCTTTTCCTTCCTCTTTGTCAACTTCTCATTCTCCTCCTTTTCTTTCTCTTCCTTCTACTTCTTCTCCTTCTTCTCCTTCCTCTTTGTCAACTTCTCCTTTAACTTCTCCTTCTCTTCTTTCTCTTCCTTCTACTTCTTCTCCTTCTTTTCCTTCCCATTTGTCAACTTCTCCTCCAACTTCTCCTTCTTTTCTTTCTCTTCCTTGTACTTCTTCTCCTTTTCCTTCCTCTTTGTCAACTTCTCCTTCTTCTCTTTTTCTTTCTCTTCGTTGTACTTCTTCTCCTTCTTTTCCTTCCTCTTTGTCAACTTCTCATTCTCCTCCTTTTCTTTCTTTTCCTTCTACTTCTTCTCCTTCTTTTCCTTCCTCTTTGTCAACTTCTCCTCCAACTTCTCCTTCTTTTCTTTCTCTTCCTTGTACTTCTTCTCCTTTTCCTTCCTCTTTGTCAACTTCTCCTTCTTCTCTTTTTCTTTCTCTTCATTGTACTTCTTCTCCTTCTTTTCCTTCCTCTTTGTCAACTTCTCATTCTCCTCCTTTTCTTTCTTTTCCTTCTACTTCTTCTCCTTCTTTTCCTTCCTCTTTGTCAACGTCTCATTCTCCTCCTTTTCTTTCTCTTCCCTCTACTTCTTCTCCTTCTTCTCCTTCCTCTTTGTCAACTTCTCCTCCAACTTCTCCTTCTCTTCTTTCTACTTCTTCTCCTTCCTCTTTGTCAACTTCTCCTTCTCCTTTTCTTTCACTTCCTTCTACTTCTTCTACTTTTCCTTCCTCTTTGTCAACTTCTTCTCCTTTTCTTTCTCTTCCTTCTACTTGTTCTCCTTCTTTTCCTTCCCCTTTGTCACCTTCTCCTTCAATTTCTTTTCCTTCTCATTATTTAACTCTTTCTCTTTGTCGTCCTACTTCGTTTTCCTCTACTTCTTCTCCTTCTGCTTCTATTCTTCTCCTCCGCGTACTTTTTCTAGTCCGACTGTTTTTACTGCTTGTTCTTCTACTCTTTCTCCTCCTTCTACATGTTCTTCTTCCCATAGCAATTCTTTCATTTCCTTCAACTTCTCTGTCCTCCTACTTCTGCCTTCTCCTTCTAGTCCTTCAACTTTTCCTTCTCCTTTTCCTTCTTTAACTTCTTCATCTTTCACTTCTTCTTCTTCTTCGCAGCCTCCATCATCACACGTTCCACAAATCATCTTGTGGTGATATTTCATGTTCACACTGAGAAACTTTCTTATTTTTTGCACATTTTAGCTCATTTGCAATTTGATGCCTGCAACATGTTTCAAAAAAGCTGGCACAAGTGGCAAAAAAGACAGAGAGTTGAGGAATGCTCATCAAAGACTTATTTGGAACATCCCCCAGGTGAACAGGCTAATTGGGAACAGGTGGGTGTCATGATTGGGTATAAAAGCAGCTTCCATGAAATGCTCAGTCGTTCACAAACAAGGACGGGGCGAGGGTCACCACTTTGTCAACAAATGCCTGAGCAAATTGTTTAAGAACAACATTTCTCAAGCAGCTATTGCAAGGAATTTAGAGATTTCACCATCTACGGTCTGTAATATCATCAAAAGGTTCAGAGAATCTGGAGAAATCACTGCATGTAAGCAGCATGCCTGTGACCTTGGATCAGAGCAACAAGCAACATCAGTGTGTAAAGGATATCACCACATGGAACACTTCAGAAACCCACTGTCAGTAACTACAGTTGGTCGCTACATCTGTAAGTGCGAGTTAAAATGAAATGTGCCCCCTTTGGCCAAAATAAAAAAATAAATGTATGTAGAGACATACTGTAATAACTTGAAGTAAATATTTAAGATTAAAAACCAATTACCAACAAAAAATTCAAAAAAATAAAATATATAAATATTTTTCTCATGTGTCGACTTTTTTCTTATAAAATTGGGAACAATTTCTCTTATTATTTCTGTTTCTGTAATATTGCAAGATTTTCTTTTAAAATGAATTACTTTTGTATGTAAAATTATTACTTTTTAATGCAAAATGGTGACATTTGTCATAGAAAATTCTGACATTTATCAAATTTTTTTGAGTAAAATTATGAATTTTGTCATCATTTTGCCAAGTAAATTTCCGATTATTATTGTAATGTTGCCAACATTTTTAAGTTTTCTTGTAAAACTGCGACTGTTATTGAGTAAAATTGCGACTCTTTTCATAAAATTGCACAAATGTTCAGTTTTTCTTATAAAATTTTGACTTGCCATCCATCCATCCATTTTCTTCCGCTTATCCGAGGTCAGGTCGCGGGGGCAGCAGCCTAAGCAGGGAAGCCCAGACTTCCCTCTCCCCAGCCACTTCGTCCAGCTCTTCCTGTGGGACCCCGAGGCGTTCCCAGGCCAGCCGGGAGACATAGTCTTCCCAACGTGTCCTGGGTCTTCCCCGCGGCCTCCTACCGGTCGGACGTGCCCTAAACACCTCCCTAGGGAGGCGTTCGGGTGGCATCCTGACCAGATGCCCGAACCACCTCATCTGGCTCCTCTCCATGTGAAGGAGCAGCGGCTTTACTTTGAGCTCCCCCCGGATGGCAGAGCTTCTCACCCTATCTCTAAGGGAGAGCCCCGCCACCCGGCGGAGGAAACTCATTTCAGTACCCGTGATCTTGTCCTTTCGGTCATAACCCAAAGCTCATGACCATAGGTGAGGATGGGAACGTAGATCGACCGGTAAATTGAGAGCTTTGCCTTCCGGCTCAGCTCCTTCTTCATCACAACGGATCGATACAGCATCCGCATTACTGAAGACGCCGCACCGATCCGCCTGTCGATTTCACGATCCACTCTTCCCTCACTCGTGAACAAGACTCCGAGGTACTTGAACTCCTCCACTTGGGGCAAGATCTCCTCCCCAACCCGGAGATGGCACTCCACCCTTTTCCGGGTGAGAACCATGGACTCAGACTTGGAGGTGCTGATTCTCATCCCAGTCGCTTCACACTCGGCTGCGAACCGATCCAGTGAGAGCTGAAGATCCTGGCCAGATGAAGCCATCAGGACCACATCATCTGCAAAAAGCAGAGACCTAATCCTGCAGCCACCAAACCAGATCCCCTCAACGCCTTGACTGCGCCTAGAAATTCTGTCCATAAAAGTTATGAACAGAATCGGTGACAAAGGGCAGCCTTGGCGGAGTCCAACCCTCACTGGAAAAGTGTCCGACTTACTGCCGGCAATGCGGACCAAGCTCTGGCACCGAGCATACAGGGAGCGGACCGCCACAATCAGACAGTCCGTTACCCCATACTCTCTGAGCACTCCCCACAGGACTTCCCGAGGGACACGGTCGAATGCCTTCTCCAAGTCCACAAAACACATGTAAACTGGTTGGGCAAACTCCCATGCACCCTCAAGGACCCTGCCGAGAGTATAGAGCTGGTCCACAGTTCCACGACCAGGACGAAAACCACACTGTTCCTCCTGAATCCGAGGTTCGACTATCCGGCGTAGCCTCTTCTCCAGTACACCTGAATAGACCTTACCGGGAAGGCTGAGGAGTGTGATCCCACGATAGTTAGAACACACCCTCCGGTTCCCCTTCTTAAAGAGAGGAACCACCACCCCGGTCTGCCAATCCAGAGGTACCGCCCCCGATGTCCACGCAATGCTGCAGAGTCTTGTCAACCAAGACAGCCCCACAGCATCCAGAGCCTTAAGAAACTCCGGGCGGATCTCATCTACCCCTGGGGCCTTGCCACCGAGGAGCTTTTTAACTACCTCAGCAACCTCAGCCCCAGAAATAGGAGAGCCCACCACAGACTCCCCAGGCAGTGCTTCCTCATAGGAAGACGTGTTGGTGGGATTGAGGAGGTCTTCGAAGTATTCCCTCCACCGATTCACAACATCCGCAGTCGAGGTCAGCAGAACACCATCCCCACCATACACGGTGTTGATAGTGCACTGCTTCCCCTTCCTGAGGCGGCGGATGGTGGTCCAGAATTGCTTCGAAGCCGTCCGGAAGTCGTTTTCCATGGCTTCCCCGAACTCCTCCCATGTCCGAGTTTTTGCCTCTGCGACCGCTGAAGCCGCACACCGCTTGGCCTGTCGGTACCTGTCCGCTGCCTCAGGAGTCCTATGAGCCAAAAGAACCCGATAGGACTCCTTCTTCAGCTTGACGGCATCCCTCACCGCCGGTGTCCACCAACGGGTTCTAGGATTGCCGCCACGACAAGCACCAACTACCTTGCGGCCACAGCTCCAATCAGCCGCCTCAACAATAGAGGCGCGGAACATGGTCCATTCGGACTCAATGTCCAGCACCTCCCTCGTGACATGTTCAAAGTTCTTCCGGAGGTGGGAATTGAAACTCTCTCTGACAGGAGACTCTGCCAGACGTTCCCACCAAACCCTCACAATGCGTTTGGGCCTGCCAGGTCCGTCCGGCATCCTCCCCCACCATCGCAGTCAACTCACCACCAGGTGGTGATCGGTAGAAAGCTCCGCCCCTCTCTTCACCCGAGTGTCCAAAACATGAGGCCGCAAATCCGATGACACAACTACAAAGTCGATCATGGAACTGCGGCCTAGGGTGTCCTGGTGCCAAGTGCACATATGGACACCCTTATGTTTAAACATGGTGTTCGTTATAGACAATCTGTGACGGGCACAAAAGTCCAATAACAAAACACCACTTCGGGTTCAGATCCGGGCGGCCATTCTTCCCAATCACGCCTCTCCAGGTTTCACTGTCGCTGCCAACATGAGCATTGAAGTCCCCCAGTAGAACGAGGGAACCACCCAGGGGAGCACTCTCAAGTACTCCATCGAGTGAATCCAAAAAGGGTGGGTACTCTGAGCTGCGGTTTGGCGCGTAAGCGCAAACCACAGTCAGGACCCGTTCCCCCACCCGAAGGCAGAGGGAAGCTACCCTCTCGTCCACCGGGTTGAACTCCAACGTACAGGCTCTGAGCCGGGGGGCAACAAGAATTGCCACCCCAGCCCGTCGCCTCTCACTGCCGGCAACGCCAGAGTGGAAGAGAGTCCAGCCCCTCTCGAGAGAACTGGTTCCAGAGCCCTTGCTGTGCGTCGAAGTGAGTCCGACTATATCTAGCCGGAACTTCTCCACCTCGCGCACTAGCTCAGGCTCCTTCCCCCCCAGCGAGGTGACGTTCCACGTCCCAAGAGCTAGCTTCTGTAGCCGAGGATCGGACCGCCAAGTGCCCTGCCTTCGGCTGCCGCCCAGCTCACATCGCACCCGACCTCTATGACCCCTGCTATGGGTGGTGAGCCCATTGGAGGGGGGACCCACGTTGCCTCTTCGGGCTGTGCCCGGCCGGGCCCCATGGGGACAGGCCCGGCCACCAGGCGCTCGCCATCGTGCCCCACCTCCGGGCCTGGCTCCAGAGGGGGGCCCCGGTGACCCGCGTCCGGGCGAGGGAAATCTGGGTCCTTTGTTTTTATCTTTCATGGAGGTCTTCGACTTGCGTTGAGTAAAATCACAACTTTTATTATAATACTGCCAAAAGTTTTTCTTGTGAAATTATGACCTTTTTCTTGTGAAATTCCAACTCATTTTTCACAAGTTTTTTTATATTAACATAGTATGTATATATTATTAATGTTGTAAATATACATCTTTATATATCTAGAAAGGGTGGTCCTAAAGAGGGAGGCATTTTTCTCAGGTCTCAAGAAGGTAAGAAATACAAGAACGTGTGTGTGACAGTGTGTGTGTGTGTGTGTGTGTGTGTGTGTGTGTGTGTGTGTGTGTGTGTGTGTGTGTGTGTGTGTGTGTGTGTGTGTGTGTGTGTGTGTGTGTGTGTGTGTGTGTGTGTGTGTGTGTGTGTAATGATTTCAAGTTATTACATTTGGAAGAAGGTGAAAAGTAGGAAGTTATTACATTTATTTAATAATACCACCTTAACATTTGACAACCAAACAATTACACAAGGCGAATCAGTAAAGAATCTGGGTATTATCTTCCACCCAACTCTCTCGTTTGAATCACACATTAAGAGTGTTACTAAAACGGCCTTCTTTCATCTCCATAATATCGCTAAAATTCGTTCTATTTTATCCACTAGCGACGCTGAGATCATTATTCATGCGTTCGTTACGTCTCGTCTCGACTACTGTAACGTATTATTTTGGGGTCTCCCTATGTCCAGCATTAAAAAATTACAGTTGGTACAAAATGCGGCTGCTAGACTTTTGACAAGAACAAGAAAGTTTGATCATATTACGCCTATACTGGCTCACCTGCACTGGCTTCCTGTGCACTTAAGAAGTGACTTTAAGGTTTTACTACTTACGTATAAAATACTACACGGTCTAGCTCCGTCCTATCTTGTCGATTGCATTGTACCATATGTCCCGGCAAGAAATCTGCGTTCAAAGAACTCCGGCTTATTAGTGATTCCCAGAGCCCAAAAAAAGTCTGCGGGCTATAGAGCGTTTTCTATTCGGGCTCCAGTACTATGGAATGCCCTCCCGGTAACAATTAGAGATGCTACCTCAGTAGAAGCATTTAAGTCCCATCTTAAAACTCATTTGTATACTCTAGCCTTTAAATAGCCCCCCTGTTAGACCAGTTGATCTGCCGTTTCTTTTCTTTTCTCCTCTGCTCCCCTTTTCCTTGAGGGGGGGGGGGGGGGGGGGCACAGGTCCGGTGGCCATGGATGAAGTGCTGGCTGTCCAGAGTCGGGACCCGGGGTGGACCGCTCGCCTGTGCATCGGCTGGGAACATCTCTACGCTGCTGACCCGTCTCCGCTCGGGATGGTGTCCTGCTGGCCCCACTATGGACTGGACTCTTACTATTATGTTGGATCCACTATGGACTGGACTCTTACTATTATGTTGGATCCACTATGGCCTGGACTCTCACAATATTATGTCAGACCCACTCGACATCCATTGCTTTCGGTCTCCCCTAGAGGGGGGGGGGTTACCCACATATGCGGTCCTCTCCAAGGTTTCTCATAGTCATTCACATTGACGTCCCACTGGGGTGAGTTTTTCCTTGCCCATATGTGGGCTTTGTACCGAGGATGTCGTTGTGGCTTGTGCAGCCCTTTGAGACACTTGTGATTTAGGGCTATATAAATAAAGATTGATTGATTGAAGAACGTGTGTGTGTGTGTGTGTGTGTGTGTGTGTGTGTGTGTGTGTGTGTGTGTGTGTGTGTGTGTGTGTGTGTGTGTGTGTGTGTGTGTGTGTGTGTGTGTGTGTGTAATGATTTCAAGTTATTACATTTGGAAGAAGGTGAAAAGTAGGAAAGCCCTTAAATTGTTAAGTTTATTGGAGGAATTTAAGTTGTTTTAAATAAAACCAGCTGTTTTTTTATTTGTTTTTTTTGTATTTCACAGTGAGTGAGTGAGTGAGTGAGTGAGTGAGTGAGTGAGTGAGTGTGTGTAACAAATCGGATTTCAACATAAATATGATCAAACCATTTTAAATAAATACAAATACACCTTTAAAAACTAAGAATTAAAGAGTTTGCGTGAACAATGAACCAGAACATTTTTTTTTTTTTTATTCATAAATCAAATCCCTGAATTGTTTTGCACATTTTCAAGCTAATGTTGGATAAAAAAAAATACAAAATAATCACTCCATATTCTCTACTGCTGGCTGCTGTTGCCATATCTGAGTTATTGTGCAGAAATATGGCTACAAACTACCAAAGTATACATTTTATACACTAAAGGGGTTACAAAATAATACATAATGTTGGATATGGAGAAAATTCAAACCTTTTCTTTATTGAAGCAAAAATATTTAATTTCAATTATTTTTAAGGCAAAATATAACCTGCTGCCCAAAAATGAATGTTTGTGGGAGAAAAAAAGAGGAGAAATGTAACCTTAGAGAAAAATGTAACACTTAAAACCTTTAGTATATCACCATGTGGAATATATCAGTATATTGTATTTTATATTATTACTTTAAACTGTTTTATATATATATATATTTTTTAATCCTGTAAAGCGTCTTTGAGTGCTCTGAAAAGGGCTATACCAAATAAAATGTATTATTATTAGGGCCCGCAATGGGACATAAGGACCTATTGTATTTGTAAGGTTTTATTATTCTTTATTCTTCCGCCGCCACAACAAACTGAAATTTGACCCACTTAACATGCTTCAAAACTCACCATATTTGACCCACACATCAGGACCTGCGAAAATTACCTTTTTTTTAAAAAAACGAACCCCAAAACTCAAAATTGCGCTCTAGCGCCCCCTAGGAAAGAATAAAACTAGACTGCCTATATCTCCCACTAGGAAGATCGGAGAGACATGAAACAAAAACCTGTATGTAGGTTTGACTTAGACCTAGTTTTCATAATTGTATATCCTCGGGCAAAAATCAACAGGAAGTTGGTAATTCCCCCTTCAAGACAAAAAAGTACTAAAAACAGTCACTTTTGCCTCTGAGCTGTATTTTGACCCCCTTAACATGCTTCAAAACTCACCGAACTGAACGCACACATCAGGACTGGCAAAAATTGCGATCTAATAAAGAAACCTAACCCCAAATTTAAAAATTGCGCTCTACAGCCATTTTTGAATAAAACGGAGAAAAAACTGCTCCTCTGAAGACAAAAACTACAAAACTGCCTATAACTCCAACTGGGAAGGTCGGAGAGACATGAAACAAAAACCTCTATGTAGGTCTCACTTAGACCTACATTTCATTAATTGACAACCCCCAGCAAAAATCA
This sequence comes from Nerophis lumbriciformis, assembly GCF_033978685.3. Lineage (NCBI taxonomy): Eukaryota > Metazoa > Chordata > Actinopteri > Syngnathiformes > Syngnathidae > Nerophis > Nerophis lumbriciformis. The sequence continues at coordinate 10,022,075 of NC_084552.2, read as the reverse complement.
ACAGGAAGTTTGCTATTCCCCCTTCTAAACAACATTTTTGTAAAAACCGGTCACCTTTCTTCAAACATTATCTCCTCTGAGCGCGTTTGTCGTTTCGGCTACCAAATAACACAGGAGAGTGATTGAACCCTTCTAAATAAAAGTTATCGAAAGAGTTTTAATAAGTGCTCCGGTTTTGATTTTATGACCCTTCAAAGACACGCTGCGCTGATGCTGCTGCGCTGCTGCTGCTCTTTTAAGATGGCTGCTTAAAAGCAGGAAACACCAACGTGCCCACACAATGCAGACAAGGTAGGTACACTAGACAAAAGTCTTGGGACACTTCAGACTAAAAGTAGACAAAAGTATTGGGACACTTAGGACTAGCACCTGCCAAATACGCGGGCCCGACCAACGCTGCTTGCAGCTTTAATTATTATTATTATTATTATATTGTGGAGTGTTTTTTTTATGTTCTTTTTTTTTATTTTATAAAAGTTTTTATTTATTTTATTTCTGCTTGTATTTCTTTTATTTGGTTTTTATTGTCGTATTTTTTTTTTCTTCTGAGAATCTGAAATAAAATGACTACTATGTGGAATTAATGGATGAGGAAATGTACTAATATGATCCAGTTCAACAAACTGTTTAAGCTTAAGGTGTTTACAAAGTAGAATAACTCTGATAAACACATTGAACCTATCATAATGTCATTATGTTCATCAAAATTTGTTTAACTATTCATTTTCTTGACACCTTTATTTATTATTTGTGCAGTAAATTGTGTGCACATTGAGAACAGGAAGTGAACAAATGTGTTAGTTATTGCTATGAAATGGAAAAAAAGTTACAGATTAGATCAACTCTGCTTCTTCCTACTCCTTTTCCCACGTGTTGTAAAGGGAAACTGCAAATGGCAACTTTAGGCATGTTGAAAATAAACTCAAACCATAAAGTTAATCCTGCAGATTTGCGTCCTCCCCCCCAAAAAAAAGTTTGTGAAGTTAATAGTGACTTAAAAAACAAAATGTGCTGGAAACTTGAAGATTTCACTGAAGCTTTTTGGCAAAAGGGAATATATTATTAAAAACTAAAGCTCTGAGGCAGTTAAAGAAAGTAACCCTGGAAGAAATGTCCTTACTTTCACGTCTTAAGTCATTAAAATAAAAACACTTTAGGCCACCAGCTGCGTCTCGTTTGTTCACTAATTTGCTGCGAAAAGTCAAAGTGACTGTTTCTCTTCCACAAACAACAAGCCCGACTTGAAATATATCCCAGTATGTCACCTTGAAGAAGGGAATTAATAAAAAAAGAAACATTTTAACTCACACGCTCTTCAAACTTCTCTTTGTGGCGTCCAGACAGTCTTGGCCCATTTCCTGTCCGACAGCACCTCCCAGCGGACACAATACGAACTGCGTGCCCTGGTCAAGATGGCCGCCAGGGGGCACGCATGCGCGGCTACACGAACTAATGTCTTCCAAGGCAACACAAATGACGCAATAGAAAATAGTAACCATTTTTCAATGTACAATTTCCGGTGTTTCACTATTTAATAAAGCACTACATCAACGTATTCAATATGTATGTTTGTGATTGTAAGTCTGGACTTAGAATATTAAAAGTGTATTTTTTTTTAAAATGTAAATACTGATTAAAAAAATATCAATATGTAATTTTAAAAATAAAATCTATTTACAATCAAATTAAAAATGGGAGAATATGTATAAATACCATGGTATTTTTTTAATTTTACAATTGATGCATTTTTGCCAATTTGTCCAGGCTTAAGGGACAGCTTAAGGGACACGGCGTGGCGCAGTGGAAGAGTGGCCATGCGCAACCCGAGGGTCCCTGGTTCAATCCCCACCTAGTACCAACCTCGTCATGTCCGTTGTGTCCTGAGCAAGACACTTCACCCTTGCTCCTGATGGGTGCTGGTTAGCGCCTTGCATGGCAGCTCCCTCCATCAGTGTGTGAATGTGTGTGTGAATGGGTAAATGTGGAAGTAGTGTCAAAGCGCTTTGAGTACCTTGAAGGTAGAAAAGCGCTATACAAGTACAACCCATTTATAATTTATTATATATATATATATATATATATATATATATATATTTAAAAATATGTATAAATAATATGCACAAGCGGTAGAAAATGGATGGATGCATATATATATATATATATATATATATATATATATATACACAGGTAAAAGCCAGTAAATTAGAATACTTTGAAAAACTTGATTTATTTCAGTAATTGCATTCAAAAGGTGTAACTTGTACATTATATTTATTCATTGCACACAGACTGATGCATTCAAATGTTTATTTCATTTCATTTTGATGATTTGAAGTGGCAACAAATGAAAATCCAAAATTCCATGTGTCACAAAATTAGAATATTACTTAAGGCTAATACAAAAAAGGGATTTTTAGAATTGTTGGCCAACTGAAAAGTATGAAAATGAAAAATATGAGCATGTACAATACTCAATACTTGGTTGGAGCTCCTTTTGCCTCAATTACTGCGTTAATGCGGCGTGGCATGGAGTCGATGAGTTTCTGGCACTGCTCAGGTGTTATGAGAGCCCAGGTTGCTCTGATAGTGGCCTTCAACTCTTCTGCGTTTTTGGGTCTGGCATTCTGCATCTTCCTTTTCACAATACCCCACAGATTTTCTATGGGGCTAAACCATCACCCAACCATGCAAATTTTGCATTTCCTTTGGAAATCGAGGTCCCAGAGTCTGGAGGAAGACAGGAGAGGCACAGGATCCACGTTGCCTGAAGTCTAGTGTAAAGTTTCCACCATCAGTGATGGTTTGGGGTGCCATGTCATCTGCTGGTGTCGGTCCACTCTGTTTCCTGAGATCCAGGGTCAACGCAGCCGTCTACCAGCAAGTTTTAGAGCACTTCATGCTTCCTGCTGCTGACCTGCTCTATGGAGATGGAGATTTCAAGTTCCAACAGGACTTGGCGCCTGCACACAGCGCAAAATCTACCCGTGCCTGGTTTACGGACTATGGTATTTCTGTTCTAAATTGGCCCGCCAACTCCCCTGACCTTAGCCCCATAGAAAATCTGTGGGGTATTGTGAAAAGGAAGATGCAGAATGCCAGACCCAAAAACGCAGAAGAGTTGAAGGCCACTATCAGAGCAACCTGGGCTCTCATAACACCTGAGCAGTGCCAGAAACTCATCGACTCCATGCCACGCCGCATTAACGCAGTAATTGAGGCAAAAGGAGCTCCAACCAAGTATTGAGTATTGTACATGCTCATAATTTTCATTTTCATACTTTTCAGTTGGCCAACATTTCTAAAAATCCCTTTTTTGTATTAGCCTTAAGTAATATTCTAATTTTGTGACACATGGAATTTTGGATTTTCATTTGTTGCCACTTCAAATCATCAAAATTAAATGAAATAAACATTTGAATGCATCAGTCTGTGTGCAATGAATAAATATAATGTACAAGTTACACCTTTTGAATGCAATTACTGAAATAAATCAAGTTTTTCAAAATATTCTAATTTACTGGCTTTTACCTGTATATATATATATATATATATATACACACACATATGTATATATATATATATATATATATATATATATATGCATCCATCCATTTTCTACCGCTTGTGCATATTTATACATATTTTTAAATAAATATGTATATATATATATATATATATATATACACACATATACATAAATATACACACACACACATATATATATATATATGTGTGTGTGTGTATATTTATGTATGTGTATATATATATGCATATATATATATATATATATATATACACACACACATACATATGTATATATATATATATACACACACATACATATGTATATATATATGTGTGTGTATATTTATGTATATGTGTATATACTGTATGTGTATAATATATATACATATTTGTATAATATATATATATATACATATATATGTGTGTGTGTGTATTTATGTATATGTGTATATACTGTATGTGTATAATATATATACATATGTGTATAATATTTATATATATATATATATATATATATATATATATATATATATATATATATATATATGCGTGGACAGCACCTTTTGGCTCTTATTTTCAAAATTGTGTACACTACTGAATTGGGGTTTTATGTGCTTATGTGGACACTTATACTGTCATCTGGTGGTGTCAGAAAAGTATAACACAATAGAATTTGAAAAAAAAAGAAAGTGTAAAAATAAGAATTAGCATGTCACTAAACATGAAGTACACGTTTGTGTACTTATGGACTAAGTACATCATATCAAAATATGATTTTTAGTTTTTATTCTAATTAGGGTCCAATTAGCCCAAATAGCAAAGAGAAATTAAAAAAAAAAGCATGTAAACAAATAGCTTAGGCCTTAAGAGGTTAAGGCAACACTCAACAATTTGAGTCCTGACACATTGATCTTTATTGTACTAATGGCACTTTAGATATATTTCCATGACTCTTCCAGGAAAATGTATTTTAAAAGTCCATGACTTTTCGTGACTGTACAAACACTGATCTTTGTATTGTGAGCAAGAAAGGCACCAGAAACAAAACAAAGCACGCAGCAGTGATGAGGTTGTCATGAAGAGTTTTATTCTCCGCGTATATTTTACAAACAAAACATTAACGACTGTGACTGTTGACGACTGCTGCTTCACTTCTAAACGTCTGTCTGGTCCGCTTATCTGCGAAGAGACAAAGAACAGTCTCAAAAGCTCTCTTTCATGAGGACTAACCAACATCTTCCAGTTGGACTAAAAGTAGAGCGGGATCTAAAGGAGTGAGGTCTACATGGGAGGATCTAACCTCTACCAGGTTACCTCCTCAGTTCCTGAATGCAGCAGATGGCGTCAGAAATGTGAATGGAGGAAAAAGAGGATGAAAGAGAAAGAAAAAGAGGATGATGAAAAGATGGAGACTCACTGTCAGAAAGTGTTTTAGTCTTATCTTATTCTGACGCAGTTTTGAGATGTTAGATTTTCTGTGCTCTTAATTTGGCAATCTAGTCTGAGTCGTCATTTCCTGTTTGTAGCGTTTCTGCGTAATATGGGCACTTGGGGGATTGTGTAAACAGCATTGTGTGCGTTCCTGGCTAAAATGTAAGTATACGTCAAATATAGCACGGTTATTAATATGAAAATGCCTATAATGTGTTAGATGTAGCCTTAACCGAGTGTTTGTTTGCAACAATGTTTCTGCTTGACGATATAATTCGCCAGCTCAACTTTCGCCCTGTTAATACTTGTTACACAGTAGTTACACTATTCTATCACTAGAGGGCGACACAGACCACGTTTAAAGCACTGTCTAAATCAGGGGTGCTCACACTTTTTCTGCAGGCGAGCTACTTTTCAATTGATCAAGTCGTGGGGAGCTACCTCATTCATATATATCATTTATATTTACTTATTTATGAAATATGTTTTTGTTAACAAGGTAAAGGTGTTTAAAGATAATGCAAGCATGTTTAACACATATAGTTAATATTGTTAACAAGTTGAAGGTGTTTAAAGATAATACAAGCATGTTTAACACATATAGTTAATATTGTTAATAAATTAAAGGTGTTTAATGATAATACAAGCATGTTTAACACATATAGTTAATATTGTTAACAAGTTGAAGGTGTTTAAAGATAATACAAGCATGTTTAACACATATAGTTAATATTGTTAACAAATTAAAGGTGTTTAATGATAATACAAGAATGTTTAACACATATAGTTAATATTGTTGATAAATGAAAGGTGTTTAATGATAATACAAGCATGTTTAACACATATAGTTAATATTGTTAACAAGTTGAAGGTGTTTAAAGATAATACAAGCATGTTTAACACATATAGTTAATATTGTTAACAAGTTGAAGGTGTTTAAAGATAATACAAGCATGTTTAACACATATAGTTAATATTGTTAATAAATGAAAGGTGTTTAATGATAATACAAGCATGTTTAACACATATAGTTAATATTGTTAACAAGTTGAAGGTGTTTAAAGATAATACAAGAATGTTTAACACATATAGTTAATATTGTTAATAAATGAAAGGTGTTTAATGATAATACAAGCATGTTTAACACATATAGTTAATATTGTTAACAAGTTGAAGGTGTTTAAAGATAATACAAGCATGTTTAACACAGTTAATATTGTTAACAAGTTGAAGGTGTTTAAAGATAATACAAGCATGTTTAACACATATAGTTAATATTGTTAATAAATTAAAGGTGTTTAATGATAATACAAGCATGTTGAACACATATAGTTAATATTGTTAACAAGTTGAAGGTGTTTAAAGATAATACAAGCATGTTTAACACATATAGTTAATATTGTTAATAAATTAAAGGTGTTTAATGATAATACAAGCATGTTTAACACATATTGTTAATAAGTTGAAGGTGTTTAAAGATAATACAAGCATGTTTAACACATATAGTTAATATTGTTAATAAATTAAAGGTGTTTAATGATAATACAAGCATGTTTAACACATATTGTTAATAAGTTAAAGGTGTTTAAAGATAATACAAGCATGTTTAACACATATAGATTCCTTTCTTTCATGAAGACAAGAATATAAGTTGGTGTATGACCTGATTCTGATGACTTGCATTGATAGGAATCAGACAGTAGTGCTGATAACGTCCGCATTTTCGAATGGAGGAGAAAAAAAGTCCTCCTTTCTGTCTAATACCACATGAAAGTGGTTGGTTTTTGGCATCTTATTTGTCCAGCTTCCATACTCCTTTGTATACACTTTACAAGAAATACATTGGCGGCAAACTCTGTAGCTTGCTAGCTTGTGCACGCCGGCTTTCTGAGACTCTTATTTTGTTAGCGCAGGCAGGATGAAGAAGCGCTTTTATTGTGCGACTGTGCAGTTGGTCTTTGGAGTTTTGACGACAGGTACGGCGCCAGAGTCTGTTGAAATAAAGTGTTTCTCGCCTTCCCGTCGGTAATTTTAATGAGCTGGCAGCAGCCAGCGTCATCTCAGAAGACCCTCGGGTGCCGTGAATGTCAAACAAGTGACGTCATAGTGAAGATTTATGATCGCTCATTTTTAGGACTATTTTTTTAATGCCTGGCTGGCGATGGACTGACACATCCTCCGCGATCGACCGGTAGCTCGCGATCGACGTAATGAGCACTTCTGGTCTAAATCAACAGTGCTTATTCTTCATTCATCTGTAATGGACTGCTTTAATTGTCCATGTACATTTGTTTGTATAACACATTGTAGAGTATATTATATATAACATTATACACATCCTGTTATATTATTGCATATTATATTGCGTAAATGTATCCTAATCATTCTTTGTATGTGTTCCCTTTAGACCACACTTGTCCAACTTCACCATTAAAGAGTGCCTGAAAGCCTCTCTGTGCCCTACTCTCTGACCGGAGTCCTTGTCCTAAGAAGATATCAGACCAGCATTCCGCATCCAGAGTAAGCTACTCTATCACACTCACAGAGCGGCGGCTCCAGAGATGATCTCGATCAGCTCCTTGGTGATGACGGCCTGTCTGGTGCGGTTGAATGTCAACGTCAGCTTGTCGATCATCTCAGCTGAGGAGGGAAAAGGCGTCAGAGTGCATCACCGCGACCACCGTACTGTAACTTGAGCAGATTGCCATAGTAACCACACACTCACATGCATTCTTGCTGGCGCTGTCCATGGCGGTCATCCTGGCGCTTTGCTCGCTGGTAGAACCTTCCTTGAGGGCCAAGTAGATGATGTTGACCAGAGCGAACTCCTGGTAGTTCCTCAGCACGTCAGCGTCGATGTCATCGTACATGCCCATGGTCTCTGTGGGGGGGGGAGGGCAGTTTAGTCCCGGGCTGGGTCACGTGACCATTGAAGACGTCACCTGCGTTAGCGACCGTGTCGTTGGAGAAGATGGGCTTCTTGTCCGTCTTGTAGGAGATGACAGACCTGCACCAGGGCGACGGCGTTTTTTATTATTGGAGCTTCGATAAACGCCAGCCGGAATACGCACCTGAAGCGGTTATAGATGACGGCGCCCTGGTCAAACTCGTATCCAGAGTTGAGAAGCTCTCCGGCGATGATGGAGGCGTCCCCAAAGGTGGGCGGCTTGCGACCCACTTCCTTACAGTTGAGCATGATGTGCTTGCTGTGAGTTCTGAGGAGGAAGAAGATGAAGAGTGAGCGGGGACAATCATAGACATGTTATAAGTAGACGCAGCATTGGCTGCTGTGACGCGAGAAATTGGGCCGCCATCTTGAAGTGGTGATGAGCAGCCTAAACTGACAGTTGACAGGTAGAAAACAAAGATGGTGCTCAAATGAGCGGACTGTTGAAAATAGGAATCGGGGGATTACTTTTCACTAGTAAGATTTAACATTAATGTACTAAGGCTGAAACGACGCGTCGATGTAGTCGGTTACGTAAATACGTTGACGTCGTTTTTGTGCGTCGACGCGTCGCATATTTACGTCACACTACCGTCAAGCAGACGATGCGAGCGGTGCGAGCGAGGGGGAAAAAGCACGCCAAAAGTCGTCAAAAGTGTGGGAGTATTTCAATAAACGGCCTAATAATGTTGTAGCGGCGAACAGCTGTCTCGTCAGCTGACGCGCGAGCTCGCAACCGTGGCTGTTTAGCAACCAGCCAAACCCCACTTAATAAAATTATATTTTATCTTAGAGCACATCCGCATCCCTATTCACCTAGGCAACCCCAGGAAATGTATATAATTCGCCATTATTTCGGCCAGTCGGCTTATATGATCAGAGCCGATCAGTTTACGTTCACGCGCAGGTATAACGCGGCGCACTCCCGTCTCATCTGCTGGTGCGCAAGCCCGGTAATTAGACAGCTGTGTCAAATCAAGGAGTACAAAAGACGCCAGCGCAGAGTGGAAAAAGGTTTAGTTCATTACAGAAAACCCAGAGTTGTGCCAAAAGTGTACCAAAACCAAAAGCTGAACGGACAGCCGGTAAGATTGCACTTTACTTCTCTTTGTGGGTGTGGCGCAGCTGTTGCGCTGGCGAGATTGGGGGTGCGGGGGAGTTGTGTGCATGTAGCGTGCTTAGTCTGGAGGCTAAATACACACGGTGTTTTGTGTAACTGTTGTTTAGTAAGGAAGTGTTGATATTCTTTGCTTAGTTTGATAAATGTTGGAGCAGTTTGCTTCATCAGGAGGGTGAAGTCGCTCAATTTAAAGTGTTTGATTTAACTGTGTTGGATCATTGGCTGCTGGTGAGGGCGTAGAAAAAGGGGCATTTTTCTACCAGTAGACAGCGTTTAAGATTGAGTGTTTCACTGCTAATTTAATAATATATTTATATTGAATATGGATTTTAAATATGTATCTAAATAGGTGGTTAATTGTTAGGTATTTATGTATTTGCATATTGGGTTTTCTGCTGCATTTATCTATTGTGTTTCTGGGTTTAAATGTATTTTATATGTATCTTGGTGCATTTATGTTGAGACAATTTATTTAAAATCTGTTTTAACTTAAAGGGAAAAGATGTGTCCATTACCTTGCACTTGTTTAATGGTTAAGAGTTTGATAGCCTAATTAATAATAATTGATTGATTTTTTACAGCATGTTAATCTTCTGGTGTTTTGTCCTTAAAGGTTTTTCACCTACTAAAGAAGCTAAAGGCTACTAAAGAAGCTAAAGGCTACTAAAGAAGCTAAATGCTACTAAAGGCTACTAAAGACAGCTAAAGAAACTAAAGTCTACTAAAGTCTACTAACACTGCTAAAGATTGCTAAAAAGACTAAAGAAGAAAAAAGAAGCCGTTTCTTCGTTGGAAAAACTGTTGCAAACTAAAGGAAAATAAAAGGAAAAAGTAACTACGGTCTGGTCTTTTGAGTGAAATCCAGAAGCCACATTCAGCATTGGTACATCCCTTCAAGTGTGGGATAAGCACAGCGAAAAAAGCAAAACACTTGACAGTTGTTGTATGCACACTGTGTCGAGCGGAAATGGCCTATCATAGCAGCACAACGGCTATGAAGGAACATTTGAAAAGAAAACACCCGACAGCGTTCTTGCCATCAACTAGTCAATCGTCCGCGTGAGTATACGTTATTATACAAAATCATGAATGTGTCATTTGTATCTGCGTCGTAAATTCATAAACTAAAACACCGTTTCGCTCTGAGAGGCGCGTTTGGCGTGCCTGTTCAGTGTTTACAAAGACGCTAACGTTAATTAGTTGTGCAAATACCTTTTACAACATTAACAGTTACATATACTATGTACAAACGAACAATTAACTTTCACTTTAATCATACTATCATTGTTGTGTTAAGCAAAATAAGCAATACTTTTACTTTTGTTGAAATGTTTACACTGTTACAGAATATTTCATTTTGCACTTTTTTGTATTGGATGTTTATCTTTATTTTTGTACATTTTAAAGCAAAATAAGCAATACTTTTACTTTTGAAATGCTAATACTATTGCAGAATATTAAGATTTGCACTGGATGTTTACTTTTATATTTGCACATTAAAAAGCAAATAAGCTACTTTTAATTTTGTTAAATGTTAAAAGTTTTAAATGTTTACATTGTTACAGAATATTTTGTCATGTTGTTGTCAATGTTGACTGAGTGGCCATACTTCTTTTTTTTTTTTTGGAAATAAGTCATGCCTTTTGAAAAAACTGGCCTAAATCTATTTTTTCATCTTCATTTTAAATAAAAAAAAAAATCGGTAAAAGGAAAAATAATCTATAGATTAATCGAAAAAAATAATCTATAGATTAACCGATTAATCGAAAAAATAATCTATAGATTAATCGATAGAAAAATAATCGTTAGCTGCAGCCTTATAATGTACTATTGGTTGTATTTTGTGAAAAGAATATTACCACAGAGTTGAGAAGGAGCAAAGATCTTCAATAGTACTGAAATCGTAGCTGCTTGATTGATTGATTGATTGATTGAAACTTTTATTAGCAGATTGCACAGTACAGTACATATTCCGTACAAATGACCACTAAATGGTAACACCCCAATAAGTTTTTCAACTTGTTTAAGTCGGGGTCCACGTTAATCAATTCATGGTAAACAAGAGTATGACCATAATAGAATTGCTTGTCAATGAAATTAATTACATTTAAAAATGTCATACTTGAATAACATAAAGTTGAAATAAATGAAGAAGATAAGCATTGTAAAAGCCAACAGGGGTAAAAGTTAGGACCACAGTCCAGATTGTGTAGGGGGGTAATATATGTTAGCTAACTAGACAATCAGATAGACAGTGGCTATACAGTACTGGGTATTATTGTATATAATTCTCTGCAAACCTATGAAATGTTCTATTTTGTCTTCATTATTTTGTCAGATTGCACCAGAATTAGGGGTGTAACGGTACGTGTATTTGTATTGAACCGTTTCGGCTCGGTTCGGAGGTGTACCGAACGAGTTTCCACATGGACATATTACCGTATTTTTCGGAGTATAAGTCGCACCTGCCGAAAATGCATTATAAAGAAGGAAAAAAACATATAAGACACACTGGAGCCCGGCCAAACTATGAAAAAAACTGCGACTTATAGTCCGAAAAATATGGTAAGTAGCGTACCGCACGTTGTGTAAACAATGCACACCGAGGCACAACACACGGCATGCTAGCAGCGACCGGGCTACGACAACAAAGCAACACATGCTAACCCATTTGAAGAAGCACCACCCCCACGTGAACATCGCTTCAACGAAGAGAAAGACGAGCGTCGTGCAAACACCGCATTCAAGCAGCCTCTCCTCGGCGAGTCAGGCAGGGCTAAAACTGATTTTTTTTCTGGCAAAAAACATGAAGATTGAGTGAAAGTCACCAGGGTTAAAGGCTGGGGGGTAAAAAAAAAAGTTAATCTGAGGCTCAGTTGACTTGAAACGGTTTAATGTTGCACTTTTTATATGTAGAAGAAACGTTTTGTCATTTTATTTAATCTGAGCAACAACTTGAGGCAGTTTAATGTTGATTAACGTGGACCCCGACTTAAACAAGCTGAAAAACTTATTGGGGTGTTACCATTTGGTGGTCAATTGTATGGAATATGTACTGTACTGTGCGATCTACTAATAAAAGTCTCAATCAATCAATCAAAAAAAGCACTTTATATGTAGAAAGGTTTTGTTAAGAAACCATTCTGAGCCTTATCTTATTTAGTTTGTATTTTTTATATGTTGACCACATTAACCCTGGCAATGGACTCTGTGTGTATATGTATATGTATGTTATTGTTATGCTTAGCATTCATGACTGCCTGCTGTTACACTGATCAGCCTAGTGGTGGCTCACATCCATCACACACAGAGCTATTTGAATTATTAAAGTGTTCCCAATGTTAGAAGGATAAAGCCATTGTTTACAAATTTGGTAAATAAATAACCAAAACATTTATATTTTGTTGTTTTCTTACTGTATTGAAAATGAACCGAACCGTGACCTCTAAACCGAGGTACGTACCGAACCAAAATTTTTGTGTACCGTTACATCCTTAACCAGAATGCTTCATTTGTATGTGAAAGTCACAAATAAATCTTCTGGGGGAGGATGACCCCCCTACAGGGGTTTGGTTTACAAACTTTCAGCCCCACCTAAAACAAAATTCACCAGCCGCCACTGATTATGATGCATTGTCATTTTAGGCAAAGTATAAGACAATACTTTCTTAACAGTATAATTGTAACCAGGAATAAGTCTTCAAGTAACAATATTCAAATACTAACATTGTTGGGTAAGACAGAATTTGCTTTTATTCTGAATCCAGTGAAACAGATTGGTGGTTTTAGCTGATATAAAGACTTTCAGGTGTTTATATATGTTTATGTTGAAGTATTCGGCAGACGCTTTTATCCAAAGCGACATACATCAAAAATACATATAAAACAATCACTGTAAACATGTGATCATTTAAGGGAAGAATGTAATAGAAAATATCAATACAAAGTGTCAAGACAGAATAAACTCTCTGCTGCTGCAGCAACAGAGATACAATCTATAAGATGTATAGATATCTAATGTAGTCATACATTGTTTTTGTAGGATATACGCATGCATATATAACCTCATCATATTGTTTCTTCAACTTCAAAATAACTGACCGTTTTTTCCCCCTTATCTGGGATTATATTCCCAGTTTTGATCTGGTCACTTATAGCATATAAGAATATTCTATAACTGTTACGCAAACTATGAATAATAAAACATGTGTCCTTTATCATAGCTACACGTATGACAAAAAAGCGTGTGAAAATCAGTGGTATTCAGTGAGGTAAAATTAATTAAGTTCATTGCTCCTGCCAAATGAATTGCACTGAGTGGAGCGGATCACCACTCCAAGATGGCGGCCCCGCGTCTCGTCAGCGCCAGTAGGTAGTAGCGCTTGATGCTGCGTACCCTTATAAGAGGCCTATGGGGACAATAGAATCAAAAATGGCGATGAGGAGGCGGGGCCAGACGTACCTGTGCAGGATACCTCTCAGCTTGTCGCCCACGTTGACCACCATCACCTCCTTGCCGCTGCCCGTCAGGTTGGCGATCTCGTTCTTGATGGTTTTGGCCACGCCGGAGTGGATGGCGCCGCAGAGACCACGGTCGGAGGTCACGCCAATGATCAGGTGCTTGGCTGCCTTGTCCTCGGGCGCCTTAATCTCCGCCTTCTCGTACAGAGCTGTGGGACAACAGCGGTCAGCAGCCTCATCATTTTAAAAACTCCCGGTCCAAGGAGGTGGTGACGTACCAAGGGCTCCGGAGCCATAGACCCGGGCGGGTTTCAGCTGCCTCTCAGCCCGAGCGTACTTGGCGGCGGCCACCATTTTCATGGATTTAGTGATCTTTTGGATGTTCTTGATGGACTTCAGACGGATGGTGACTGCAAGCAGAAAGCTTTGTTAGCGCTTTAGACATTAGAGGGGAACTGCACTTTTTGTTCACAATCCTTGTGTAAGACAAGAACTAGACATCCAGCGATTATTGGTGTCAATATTTGGCATTTTGCCCTATATTGGTATCGGACTTTTTTTATTATTGGTGTCAATATTTGGCATTTTGACCTATATTGGTATCGGACTTTTATATTTGTGTTCCCCCCCTCCCCAACTACATCAGCAGGTACAATACTTACACATATGATAACAGTAGGGTTGTCCAGATACCAATATTCTGGTAACGGTACCGGTACCAAAATGTATTTCGATACTTTTCTAAATAAAAGAGGACCACAAAAACTGTCATTATGGTCTTTATTTGAACAAAAAATCTTAGGGTACATGAAACATATGTTTAATATGTATTATATGTACAATAAAACTCCTCATAGGAAGTTGTCATTTGTTATAACTTTGTGGGATGATACAATGCACATTAATGAACATATCAAATATAAATGTGACAGATTGTAGCCAAAGGCTGATTTGCATCTGCAAATCTCATTGCAAAGCAACAAGCCCAGGGCTCTAAAATCTCTTGGTACACAGCTGCATTGACTCTGGACTTGATGAAACACAGTGGACCAACACCAGCAGCTGACATGGCTCCCCAAACCATTGCTGACTGTGGGAACTTCACACTGGATTTCAAGCAACTTGGATTTTGCTCCTCTCCAGCCTTCCTCCAGACTCTAGCGCCTTGACTTCCAAATGAAATACAAAACTTGCTTTCGTCTGAAAACAGGACTCTGGACCACTCTGCAACTGTCCAGTGCTGCTTTTCCATAGCCCAAGTCAGACGCTTCTAGAGATTTTAGAGCACTAAATGCTTCCATCTGTTGAACATTTACCAGCATCATCTGGCACCTGCCCACAGTGCCTAAACCACCAGTAACTGGTGTACTGACCATGGCATTACTAGGGATGTCCCGATCCGATATTTGGATCGGATCGGCCGCCGATATTTGCCAAAAAATGCGTATCGGCAAGGCATGGGAAAATGCCGATCCAGATCCAGTTTTTAAAAGAAATTCCGGTCCGTGTTTTCCAAAGCATTGATTTAAATAATACATTCCACTTTTCTGCCGCTCCCAAATTTCCGTTCCGCATTTTCCAGCACACTTTCAACACATCCACAGGTCTGTGTCCTAACCGTTAAGACGGCCATGTGAATTAAAAGTTACCGGTAAAAATGTCAGCTGTCTCTGTGCGATATAGAAAATGACTATATGGTGATATTGGAGTACCGGTATACGTTCTCACGCAGTTGCTTTTAGCTGCGGGCATTACACTACAGGCTCTTCTCACTCTTTGTTGTCTGTCCTTCTCACAGACAGCGAGTGCACCTTTTTACATACGTCACATACTGTCACGTCATACGTCACATACGTATACGCCCTCTCCCAGCAGAGAGGTAGCAGCATGGCTAACGTTAGCTGTGATGCTAGCGCAGCCGTGCGAGTGGTAATCGAATGAAGGAAGGAAGAATTAATTCCCCCCCAAAACAGCAGGGGGTCCATCTTCTGGCGGTGGTTTGGCTTTA
The DNA here is from genome assembly GCF_033978685.3 of Nerophis lumbriciformis. Classification (NCBI taxonomy): domain Eukaryota; kingdom Metazoa; phylum Chordata; class Actinopteri; order Syngnathiformes; family Syngnathidae; genus Nerophis; species Nerophis lumbriciformis. The sequence goes on along the minus strand of NC_084552.2, from coordinate 10,006,583 downwards.
AGTGGGAATATGTCGAAAAGACAACCGTAACTTGTCAAGTGTGGGGCGAAAGCGTTGCTATAAAAAGTAGCATTACTGCTAATATGTAACAGCACTTCAACATCTCCATTCGGTGCCACACCATCAAAATGCCGAGGCAAACACCGTATGAAAAAAATAGTGATTTTTTTTAGTTGTGATTTCCCTCTCTGCATGAAAGTTTAAAAGTAGCATATATTAATGCAGTATGAAGAAGAATGTTTTAATGTAGACACATATAATCATCATACTGCTGTGATTATATGCATCAAGTGTTCATTCAAGGCTAAGGCAAAATATCCACATATATATCGTGTATCGTGATATGGCCTTAAAATATCGCGATATTAAAAAAGGCCATATCGCCCAGCCCTAGTTCAATGATGCCATTTCTGTTTGTCATGTATAATTTTGTCTATTTTGTGTTTATCCTTGAATAAACAGGTCAGTTTCTTGTTACCAACCATTGTGTATTATTCAAACTCCCCTAATTCAGCTGGCTAGTTGTTATCAAGAGTACTAAAACCCTTTTCAACATGATTCTGACAACTAAGTAGGCTAAAAAAACTTTAAACTTTAATACATGCTCGGATAGGCCAGTATCGGTATCGGATCGGAAATGCAAAAACAACATCGGTATCGGATCGGAAGTGCAAAAACCTGGATCGGGACATCCCTAGGCATTACTGTCGTCGATTGGCCTGCCAACTCCCCTGACCTGAACCCCTTAGAGAATTTGTGGGGTATTGTGAAGAAGAAGCTGAAAGACACCAGACCCAATAATGCAAATGAGCTAAAGGCCGATATTGAAGCATCCTGGGCATCCATAACACCTCAGCAATGCCACAGGCTGATTTCCTCCATGCAGTAATCTGTGCAAAAGGATTCCCAACCAAGTACTGAGTGCATTAATTGACATTTTCAAATGTTTGATTTTGTTTTGCTGTTATAAATCTTTTTTTTTTTACTTGGTCTGAGGAAATATTCAAATTTTTTGAGATAGGATTTTTGAGTTTTCTTCAGCTGTATGCCATAATCAGCAATATTAAAATAATAAAAGGCTTGCAATATTTCAGATGATGTGTAATGAATCCAGAATGTATGACATTTTAGTTTTTTTTTAAATTGCATTACAGAAAATAAATAACTTTATCACAATATTCTAATTTTCTCAGACAGTCCTGTATATTAATGAGACATAGGTGTAGTCAGGAAGAGACATTACATGCATTATTAACAGTGTTTGTGTCAAAGTGTACATTATTAATATTATTATGTCTGATGGTGTCTTTCACTGCAAGTACTTACTGTCCTTCAAGGTAGCCATGTTCCTGACCTGCCCACTGTCAAAACAAACACAGTTAATGCACATTATACATCACCACTGGGCAGCTTTATGCAAATACATGCTCACAGGGACAAGCGGTAGGAAATGGATGGATGGATGTAACATTTCATGGCAACACATGACAAAGTCTTCATGGCAGTGGGTGAAGTTAGCGTGTGCTAATGCTAACGCTGCAGAATGCTAACGTCTGCACAGTAAAGTTTACCACTTATGACGAAGGTTATGAGATAAACATCATTTATTAGTCAGAGACACAAGTTTAGTGTGCAAATGTCACAAGTTTATTTAGCATTAGCTGTTAGCCTTCGTGCTAACGTCACTGTCATTCATTAGGCGCGGCCTACACCTTTGCGTCCTTCGGCTCCCAGATAAACGCTCACACTACGGCTCTTGTATACAAACGTCTTTCTACTAATACAGTTTGACACAGCGTGCGACATTAATGACTTCTAAATAAGTCAAGTTTTACCATTGTGGGGCGAACACCAACAAGCTGCTCCTGGCGAACATGGTGACTGTGTGAAGGTCAGGCGCACACAACTGCGCATGCGCACAGGGACGGCAAAGATGGTGGAACGATGCGTTCATTGCCGGGCGAAGAATCCGACGAAGCGGCTCCTCGTCTTCCATAGCGGAATTTTTTTTAATTTTTTTAATTTTTATTTTCAAAACCTTTATTTATAATATTCGACATTTACATAAAATAAAATAAATAATAATAATCAAACAAGTACAGAAACAGTACAAAACAGCGACAGGGCCATGCTATCTGACATTTTTATTTTATTTTATAAACCTTTATTTGTAATATGCAACATTTATATACAATCAAGAAATACAAATAATTAAAACTATAATCATCCCACACTTCTCTTTTGTAAAGTAAATGTGTACAGCCGATATGGGCATCTACATCAACTATATTATTTGCCTGAAAAGCTGGACAGGAAAAAAAAAAATAATAATAATATTAATTAAAACAAGTACAGAAACAGTACAATAACAGTACATCCATAACAGAAATGACTTGTGTATACTTGCGAACTGTGACGTGCAGTGAACTATACACCAGGTGAGGCATATATACTTTTGGAGGGTTTTTTTCCCCCCTTTTTTTTACTTAAATTCATAAATGCAGCTTTAATCATTGTTGATATAGGTTGCACATTAGAATAACAAGAAAAAGAAGGGAGTAATTCGCTTTCATAAAAACGTTATCATAATGATATTATGTTATGATAAATGGGTTCAAAAAGTATTTGATAAAGTTCTTATTAAATCATACTTGCCAACCCTCCCGAATTTTCCGGGAGACTCCCAAAATTCAGCGCCTGTCCCGAAAACCTCCCGGGACAAATATTCTCCCGAAAATCTCCCGATTTTCAGCGGAGCTGGAGGCCACGCCCCCTCCAGCTCCATGCGGACCTGAGTGAGGACAGCCTTTTTTCACGACGGGAGGACAACAGGGTGACAAGAAGTAAATCATCCAGACTAGAGATAAATTGTATTATTATGTTTATCTTACCTAAAAATAAATACATTTATTAATTTAAAAAAAACAACTAAATAAATGTTTACTATAATTTGCTAAAAACATCAAAATTAATTGTATTTTTATTTGTATTTTTTCTGACTCCTTATTACATCCAGCCATAGAATTACACATTAAAATAAACATATTTGAAATAATTAATTTTAAATTATCATAATAATTCAATAAAAATGACCATATTTAATTATTAAAATAATTGCTTGTTTATCAACAACTTTAGCATTTTATTCATTACATTTTGAAACTCTCAGAAGCCAAGTTATGTTATATTCCTTAATATTTATTTATGCAAGTTTGAAGTATCAATTATCTAAACACAGTTTTGTTTGCATATTTTCAGGATATATATATATATATATATATATATATATATGTATATATATATATATATATATATATATGTGTATATATATATATATATATATATTTATTTATATGTGTATATATATATATATATATATATATATGAAATACTTGACTTGGTGAATTCTAGCTGTCAATATACTCCTCCCCTCTTAACCACGCCCCACCCCACCCCCGACCACGCCCCCCACCCCCACCAACCCCCCCACCTCCCGAAATCGGAGGTCTCAAGGTTGGCAAGTATGTATTAAATACTTTTGCTTTTAACAAAACAAATCAAGTATTGTGAATGTATCTTACCCTTCTGTTTGTATCTGAAGCAGCAATAGCTATCCTCCATGAAAACCTACTTTGTATGATCACATTCATTTCGTCTTAAAGTCCAGTTTAAAGTAGTATTTCATCTTGGATACAGTATATAATCCTCCATATTGGCAGACACATTCATTTCATTCCAAGCAACAAAACGATATTTTTGCATCTGACAAAAAAAAAACACCCACAAATGCTGGCTTACTCTAATAAAAATGCCAAATATAATCCACAAATATTAAGAATATAAAACTATTTTATTACATACAGTATTTTCAAAGGTGACCATGCAGCCAGAGAATGCATCATGATTATTTGTCAATTGTCATTTGATTTTCCATCAAAGTCTCCTTTTTTAAGGCAACTTGTTTCACATTTTGTGCAGCAAATCTAGTCAGTCGCTGACTTTTTCAGCTTGGTGGCTCCACACTGGCTTGCGTTTCTCAATGAACGCTCTTATTCCCTCCTGGCCGTCCCTCAGAGCCAGGTTGTCAACCATCACCTTGGAGGCGGTGGCATACGCCGCATCTCTACCTTGAGACATTTGTCTGTGGAGGAAAGACAAGAGCGTCTCAAACATAAATAGCAGCTGTGATTAGAATGGGTAAATAAGTCCCAACAGGATTTTGCAGCATTTTTTTGTGGTTTTTGCGGCCTGGAATGCCTGAGTTTGCAGCAAAAATGGTGTGTTTTGAGGCTTAATTTTTCAAAAACATTGACTCCACTTGTGATTTTTATTTTTAAGTGTTCCTTGAGGCCTTAATGTCAAAAAGAACAGGATTTTTTTATTTATTTATTTTTTTACAAAAATTGGTAAACAAATACTGTATTGATGTTTTGGATGTTTTATAATAAACATGCCTAAAAGTAGACACTAGATGGCAGTAAAAGCACATACTCAGAGCTCAGTATCCAATTACTGCACTGTTTTAGTTAACTATCAATAATAATAATGAGCGACACCACCAAAGTCTTCCTTCTTGTCCGTTGTCTACTCCGATGTCCACAAGTTGCAGACATTTTACTTTTAAAAAGTGTTTGTTCATCTTAAACAGTCATTTTCTTACACATTTATACTAGTAATTCTGTAAATTCTTGTAAGTAAATTGTCAGAATAATTGTATCTAAGTTATCACAAAACTTTGTGTTTCAATGAGTACCCGGCGAGCAGACAAAAGCTGTCTATGATCTTACCAAACAAAAGGCTTGTAAAACTCCACTGTGTAGGATGGGAAGCGACATGAAAGCGTCGGTTTCTTTCTTCTATTGTAATCCACAGGAAGATTTTGTCTTGACCCGAGATCTACAAAGCGGAGAGGAAGCAGGGCCTGACTCCCCTCCAGGCACCTTTTCTTTGAACTGTTTTGTGACCGAGGGCAACGGCTGCTTACAACCTTTTCTATGAACTGTTTTATAACCAAAGACGATGGCTGTTTACGACCCCCCTCCCTTAGAAACAGCTGTTGCCATGTTACCAGGGAAAGTCCAAATAAAAGAGGAGGCGTACAATCTTTCATCAGAGCGTGGGACGACACTGTGCAAGGGTACAGTGTCTACGCGTTTCTCCTCAATTGAGCTAAATTGAATTCTCTCTCTGTTTAATTCCTTGCTTCTTGTCTTGTTTAATAAATGTCATCAGTGTTTGAACCTGACATAAATGAGTAAGGATTAGAGATTATTATCACACTTCAACATCTCGAACTGCCTCTTTGCTAGGTGGATAAACAAAAGTTAAATAAACATGTAAATACATGTAAACTAGGAAGTGATTGTCTGCACACTACATTACCCAGAAGGCTTAGCGCCATAGACAGGAACAGGAGTCCTCTAAGCTATGCGAGAGAATAACAATTGCGGCATTTGAGCAGTAAAGAGTTAATATATTGTTACAAGTTGCTGTTCCTGCCTCATCTACACAAGAAACAAACATACGTTTTGATTAGACGGTTGACGTGTGCGTTTGAACGCCACTCAGAGACACTTTAGATTGTCGAAAAATGTGTGGGCTTTGGACAAAGTTGCTCGGCTGCGCATACTTTGCCGGGATTGGTCGAATTTGCTTAAATTAGCGCGATCATCACATCGCAAAATCCTGGCGGGACTGGTAAATGTTGCGTTCAAAGACCTTTGGAAGGTCGCCTTGCCCAGCGCCACCACGGGCCGGCTGGCCTGACACACCCGCCGGGCGATGGCTAACGTCTCCGCCTCCAGTCGCTCCTCCGGCACCACCTTGCTGAGCAGCCCGTGCAGCAAAGCATCATGGGCTGACAGGGGCGTGCCTGTGAAAAGCATCTCCATAGCAACCTGGCGGCGGGAGACGTAAACGATATGATTAACACCTAAGAGAGTTGTTGTTGTTGTTGTGGAGCCCTCGTACCTTCCTGGGCACGGAGCGGCCAATCGCCACGGCCGGCGTGGAGCAGAACAGACCCACGTTGACACCCGGGGTGGCGAAGGTGGACTTCTCGGACGCCACCGCCACGTCACAGCTGGCCACCAGCTGGCAGCCTGCCGCCGTGGCCACGCCGTTCACCATGGCGATAACCGGGACAGGAACGTCTTGAATCAGAGTCATGACCTGAGACGACAAGACAGGGAGGTGCTCTTGTCAATCAATCAATCAATCAAGGTTTATTTATATAGCCCGAAGCCCAGTCCATAGTGGATCTAACATAATAGTGTGAGAGTCCAGTCCATAGTGGATCTAACATAATAGTGAGAGTCCAGTCCATAGTGGATCTAACATAATAGTGAGAGTCCAGTCCATAGTGGATCTAACATAATAGTGAGAGTCCAGTCCATAGTGGATCTAACATAATAGTGTGAGAGTCCAGTCCATAGTGGATCTAACATAATAGTGTGAGAGTCCAGTCCATAGTGGATCTAACATAATAGTGAGAGTCCAGTCCATAGTGGATCTAACATAATAGTGAGAGTCCAGTCCATAGTGGATCTAACATAATAGTGAGAGTCCAGTCCATAGTGGATCTAACATAATAGTGAGAGTCCAGTCCACAGTGGATCTAACATAATAGTGAGAGTCCAGTCCACAGTGGATCTAACATAATAGTGAGAGTCCAGTCCATAGTGGATCTAACATAATAGTGAGAGAGTCCAGTCCATAGTGGATCTAACATAATAGTGAGAGTCCAGTCCATAGTGGATTTAACATAATAGTGAGAGTCCAGTCCATAGTGGATCTAACATAATAGTGAGAGTCCAGTCCATAGTGGATCTAACATAATAGTGAGAGTCCAGTCCATAGTGGATCTAACATAATAGTGAGAGTCCAGTCCACAGTGGATCTAACATAATAGTGAGAGTCCAGTCCATAGTGGATCTAACATAATAGTGAGAGAGTCCAGTCCATAGTGGATCTAACATAATAGTGTGAGAGTCCACACATAATAGTGTGAGAGTCCAGTCCATAGTGGATCTAACATAATAGTGAGAGTCCAGTCCATAGTGGATCTAACATAATAGTGAGAGTCCAGTCCACAGTGGATCTAACATAATAGTGAGAGTCCAGTCCACAGTGGATCTAACATAATAGTGAGAGTCCAGTCCATAGTGGATCTAACATAATAGTGAGAGAGTCCAGTCCATAGTGGATCTAACATAATAGTGAGAGTCCAGTCCATAGTGGATTTAACATAATAGTGAGAGTCCAGTCCATAGTGGATCTAACATAATAGTGAGAGTCCAGTCCATAGTGGATCTAACATAATAGTGAGAGTCCAGTCCATAGTGGATCTAACATAATAGTGAGAGTCCAGTCCATAGTGGATCTAACATAATAGTGAGAGTCCAGTCCATAGTGGATCTAACATAATAGTGTGAGAGTCCAGTCCATAGTGGATCTAACATAATAGTGTGAGAGTCCAGTCCATAGTGGATCTAACATAATAGTGAGAGTCCAGTCCATAGTGGATCTAACATAATAGTGAGAGTCCAGTCCATAGTGGATCTAACATAATAGTGAGAGTCCAGTCCATAGTGGATCTAACATAATAGTGAGAGTCCAGTCCACAGTGGATCTAACATAATAGTGAAAGTCCAGTCCACAGTGGATCTAACATAATAGTGAGAGTCCAGTCCATAGTGGATCTAACATAATAGTGAGAGAGTCCAGTCCATAGTGGATCTAACATAATAGTGAGAGTCCAGTCCATAGTGGATTTAACATAATAGTGAGAGTCCAGTCCATAGTGGATCTAACATAATAGTGAGAGTCCAGTCCATAGTGGATCTAACATAATAGTGAGAGTCCAGTCCATAGTGGATCTAACATAATAGTGAGAGTCCAGTCCACAGTGGATCTAACATAATAGTGAGAGTCCAGTCCATAGTGGATCTAACATAATAGTGAGAGAGTCCAGTCCATAGTGGATCTAACATAATAGTGTGAGAGTCCACACATAATAGTGTGAGAGTCCAGTCCATAGTGGATCTAACATAATAGTGAGAGTCCAGTCCATAGTGGATCTAACATAATAGTGAGAGTCCAGTCCACAGTGGATCTAACATAATAGTGAGAGTCCAGTCCACAGTGGATCTAACATAATAGTGAGAGTCCAGTCCATAGTGGATCTAACATAATAGTGAGAGAGTCCAGTCCATAGTGGATCTAACATAATAGTGAGAGTCCAGTCCATAGTGGATTTAACATAATAGTGAGAGTCCAGTCCATAGTGGATCTAACATAATAGTGAGAGTCCAGTCCATAGTGGATCTAACATAATAGTGAGAGTCCAGTCCATAGTGGATCTAACATAATAGTGAGAGTCCAGTCCACAGTGGATCTAACATAATAGTGAGAGTCCAGTCCATAGTGGATCTAACATAATAGTGAGAGAGTCCAGTCCATAGTGGATCTAACATAATAGTGTGAGAGTCCACACATAATAGTGTGAGAGTCCAGTCCATAGTGGATCTAACATAATAGTGAGAGTCCAGTCCATAGTGGATCTAACATAATAGTGTGAGAGTCCAGTCCATAGTGGATCTAAAATAATAGTGTGAGAGTCCAGTCCATAGTGGATCTAACATAATAGTGTGAGAGTCCAGTCCATAGTGGATCTAACATAATAGTGTGAGAGTCCAGTCCATAGTGGATCTAATGTAATAGTGTGAGAGTCCAGTCCATAGTGGATCTAACATAGTAGTGTGAGAGTCCAGTCCATAGTGGATCTAACATAATAGTGTGAGAGTCCAGTCCATAGTGGATCTAACATAATATTGAGAGTCCAGTCCATAGTGGATCTAACATAATAGTGAGAGTCCAGTCCATAGTGGATCTAACATAAGAGTGAGAGTCCAGTCCATAGCGGATCTAACATAATAGTGTGAGAGTCCAGTCCATAGTGGATCTAACATAATAGTGTGAGAGTCCAGTCCATAGTGGATCTAACATAATATTGAGAGTCCAGTCCATAGTGGATCTAACATAATAGTGAGAGTCCAGTCCATAGTGGATCTAACATAATAGTGTGAGAGTCCAGTCCATAGTGGATCTAACATAATAGTGTGAGAGTCCAGTCCATAGTGGATCTAAAATAATAGTGTGAGAGTCCAGTCCATAGTGGATCTAACATAATAGTGTGAGAGTCCAGTCCATAGTGGATCTAACATAATAGTGTGAGAGTCCAGTCCATAGTGGATCTAATGTAATAGTGTGAGAGTCCAGTCCATAGTGGATCTAACATAGTAGTGTGAGAGTCCAGTCCATAGTGGATCTAACATAATAGTGTGAGAGTCCAGTCCATAGTGGATCTAACATAATATTGAGAGTCCAGTCCATAGTGGATCTAACATAATAGTCAGAGTCCAGTCCATAGTGGATCTAACATAAGAGTGAGAGTCCAGTCCATAGTGGATCTAACATAATAGTGTGAGAGTCCAGTCCATAGTGGATCTAAAATAATAGTGTGAGAGTCCAGTCCATAGTGGATCTAACATAATAGTGAGAGTCCAGTCCATAGTGGATCTAACATAATAGTGTGAGAGTCCAGTCCATAGTGGATCTAACATAATAGTGTGAGAGTCCAGTCCATAGTGGATCTAACATAATAGTGTGAGACCCCAAGTCCATAGTGGATCTAATGTAATAGTGTGAGAGTCCAGTCCATAGTGGATCTAACATAATAGTGAGAGTCCAGTCCATAGTGGATCTAACATAATAGTGTGAGAGTCCAGTCCATAGTAGATCTAACATAATAGTGAGAGTCCAGTCCATAGTGGGGCCAGCAGGAGACCATCCCGTGCGGAGACGGGTCAGCAGCGCAGAGATGTCCCCAACCGATGCACAGGCGAGCGGTCCACCCCGGGTCCCGACTCTGGACAGCCAGCACTTCATCCATGGCCACCGGACCTGTGTCCCCCCCCTGTCAAATGAAGTCAACACAGAAGGAGGGGCAAGGCAAGGCAACGCACCTCCGTGCAGGCGTGAAAGACTCGCGTGTGATAGTCTCGACCCTGCGCCGAGGTCAGCTCCTTCAAGTCGTGTCCGGAAGAAAACACCGGACCTTCAGCTAACACACGCACACACACACACACACACAATGTGACATATACTTTTACAATCAGACATGGCGCTGTGGACTGTACCTGAAATGATGATGACTCTGAGATCTTGGCCGTCCACGTCAGAAAGGATGTCCTCCCTGAGGGACTCCAGCATGGACAGAGACAATGCATTCCTCTTTTTGGGATTGTTGAGTATTATTCTCCTACAAAACACCGACATAATGTTACATAAGGAAATCTCTTTTCCTCGACAATTGGTTCAAGAATGATATTTATTTTAGTGAGTCAGCTTTTCAATAATAACTTTTTAATTGCCATGAAATTTCTCAACCATTTTAAGGTCCCTTTGACTCCCAAACAATTTGCCATTGTATTTGATGCCATTCCAACTAGAGATGTCCGATATCAACCGATACCGATATATACAGACGTGGAATTAATAATAATAGATTTATTTGTAAAAAGCACTTTACATTGAGTAAACAACCTCAAAGTGCTACAGTGTATTAAAAAAAAAAAAACTAGAACAGCAAAATAGCTAAAACTAGTATGCATATATCTAAAAAAAAATGTTTTTTTTTTTTTAAAGAAGGGTTTTTAAGCCTTTTTTAAAAGCATCCACAGTCTGTGGTGCCCTCAGGTGGTCAGGGAGAGCGTTCCACAGACTGGGAGCGGCAGAGCAGAAATTAACACATTATTATGCCTAATTTTGTTGTGATGCCCTGCTGGATGCATTAAACAATGTAACAAAGTTTTCCAAAATAAGTCAACTTAAGTTATGGAAAAAAATGCCAACATGGCACTGCCATATTTATGATTGAAGTCACAAAGTGCTTTTTTTTTTTTTAACATGCCTCAAAACAGCAGCTTGGAATTTGGGACATGCTCTCCCATGCGGAGGTTGAGGTGGGCGGGGTTGGGGAGGGGGCGGGGTTGAGTAGGGGGTATCGGGGGGTGTATATTGTAGCGTCCCGGAAGAGTTAGTGCTGCAAGGGGTTCTGGGTATTTGTTCTGTTGTGTTTATGTTGTGTTACGGTGCGGATGTTCTCCCGAAATGTGTTTGTCATTCTTGTCTGGTGTGGGTTCACAACGTGGCGCATATTTGTAACAGTGTTAAAGTTGTTTATACAGCCACCCTCAATGTGACCTGCATGGCTGTTGACCAAGTATGCGTTGCGTTCACTTGTGTGTACGTGAAAAGCCGTAGATATTATGTGACTGGGCCGGCACGCAAAGGCAGTGCCTTCAAGGTTTATTGGCGCTCTGTACTTCTCCCTACGTCCGTGTACACAGCGCCGTTTTAAAAAGTCATACATTTTACTTTTTGAAACCGATACCGATAATTTCCGATATTACATTTTAAAGCATTTATCGTCCGTCCAATATTATCGGACATCTCTAGAAATCTCTTTTCCTCAACAATTGGTTCAAGAATGATATTATTTTAGTGAGTCAGCTTTTCAATAAGGAAGGTCAACTTTTTAATTACCAAGAATTTCTCAACCATTTTAAGGTCCCTGTGACTCCCAAACAATTTGCCATTGTATTTGATGCCATTCCAACAGGTGTTGTTATGTTGTGCAGGGCTTACTCATCTCCTCTTTCTGCTGTAAAAATGGTGAATGATCCTCTTGACACTCCTGTGGGGAAACTTTGCTTTGATCAGAAAAATAACAGCTTATTCCAAAATGATTGTGTGTCTGTCTCCTATGTAATTGCGCTCTGGAATAATGTTGTGAATGACATTTACCAACAAAGTCAAAGAGATATCTTTTAAAATCATTCATGGTTATTCTAGCGGGAACTCTCGTTCAACCCTTTTTCGATTACGCTTGCACCTCCTGGTACCCAAGCACCTCCAAAACCCTCAAATCTAGACTCCAAAGTCCAAACATCCCAGAAAAAGCTGGTCACGTTTAAGGCTGAAACGACGCGTCGACGTAGTCGACGTCATCGGTTACGTAAATACGTCGACGCCGTTTTTGTGCGTCGGCGCGTCGCATATTTACGTCACACTACTTTACTGTCATGGCGGAGCGCAAAGCAGACGATGCGAGCGAGGGGAAAAAAGCACGCCAAAAGTCGTCAAAAGTGTGGGAGTATTTCAATAAACGGCCTAATAATGTTGTTGTATGCACACTGTGTCGAGCGGAAATGGCATATCATAGCAGCACAACGGCTATGAACGAACATTTGAAAAGAAAACCCCCGACAGCGTTCTTGCCATCACCATCAACAAGTCAATCGTCCGCGTGCGTATACGTTGTCATTATTACACAAAAACATGAATGTGTCATTTGTATCTGCGTTGTAAATTCATAAACTAAAGCACCGTTTCGCTCTGAGAGGCGCGTTTGGCGTGCCTGTTCAGTGTTTACAAAGACGCGCTCCTCTTTAACGCTGTGGAGAGGCGGCGGCGGCGAGCGAGCGGCGAGGCGGGGCGCGCCGGGAGCGACGCCGCAATCGTGCCCAGGTGCGCGATCCGCGCAGTTGGAAGAGAAAAGACTTTGTGTAAAATTAAAAGATTGTAAACCTGGCAAAGCCGTCTGGCGTTCAGTCTGTCGGTCCTGAAAGAACCCCACGGCACAAGACGTGTCACAAACGCTAACGTTAATTAGTTGTGCAAATACCTTTTACAACATTAACAGTTACATATACTATGTACAAACCAACAATTAACTTTCACTTTAATCATACTATCATTGTTGTGTTATTAAGCAAAATAAGCAATACTTTTACTTTTGTTGAAATGTTTACACTGTACACTTTTTTGTATTGGATGTTTAGCTTTATTTTTGCACATTTCAGCAAATAAGCAATACTTTTACTTTTGTTGAAATGTTTACACTTGTTACAGAATATTTCCGTTTAGCACTTTTTTGTATTGGATGTTTATCTTTATTTTTGCACATTTTAAAGCAAAATAAGCAATACTTTTACTTTTGAAATGCTTATACTATTCCAGAATATTAAGATTTGCACTGGATGTTTACTTTTATATTTGCACATTAAAAAGCAAATAAGTTACTTTTAATTTTGTTAAATGTTAAAAGTTTTAAATGTTTACATTGTTACAGAATATTTTGTCATGTTGTTGTCAATGTTGACTGAGTGGCCATACTTTTTTTTTTGTAAATAAAAGCCATGCCTTTTGAAAAAACTGGCCTACATTTATTTTTTCCTCTTCATTTTAAATTAAAAAAAAAATCGGTAAAAGGAAAAATAATCTATAGATTAATCGAAAAAATAATCTATAGATTAACCGATTAATCGAAAAAAATAATCTATAGATTAATCGATAGAAAAATAATCGTTAGCTGCAGCCCTAGTCACGTTACTTTTAGACCCCCACCCCAGATCACACCTCACTCCTACCCACTTCTCCAAAGTGGGCTGGCTCAGGGTGGAGGACAGAGTAAAACAACTTGCACTGAGCTAGTCTATAAAATCCGCTACACCTCCCTGATACCGAAGTACATGTCAAACTACTTCCTTAACGTAAATGACCGCCATAACCACAACACCAGGGGGAGCTCCACTAACCACGTTAAACCCAGATTCCCATCTAACAAAGGTCTTAACTCATTCTCTTTCTATGCCACATCAATATGGAATGCGCTCCCAACAGGTGTAAAAGAAAGGGCATCTCTATCCTCCTTCAAAACCGCACTAAAACAACACCTCCAGGCAACTTCAACCCTTGACTAACACCCTCCCTTCCACATCCCACCTCTTTCGATTCGGTTCGGAGGTGTACCGAACGAGTTTCCACACAAACATATTAAGTAGCCGCCTCCGCTTCCTTCTGCCTCTGTCAGTCCTCTACACAGCACCCAGCATTGTCCCACCCACACAACCATCTGATTGGTTACACTCAGAGCGGTAACAGCCAATCAGCAGTGCGTATTCAGAGCGCATGTAGTCAGTGTTTAGCAGGTAATCATCAGGCAGCGGACTCTCCCCAAATGATAATAAACACCTCCCAGTCAACTACTAGTAACATCACTATGAGCCCGTTGACCTTCTAGAAATATAAAAGGCAGCTCAGCTCGCTCGCAGTCCTGGCTTGAGGTGAAGGCTCATTCGATTTTAGCTTAACGTTAGCTCATTTTGCGGTGTGTGTGTGTGTGTTACGGACAGCAAAGCCCTGTCTGTCTGTTATTTCACTTTACCTTTTTCTGTGTTGATTGAGCTCTGTTGAAGCAGCAAAAAAGGACATTACGTTAAATGAAGAGTTTCTGTCTCTGATAGTTGATATAATAATGTAAGTGCATCATCAAGGGACGGCGTGGCGCAGTGGAAGAGTGGCCGTGCGCGACCCGAGGGTCCCTGGTTCAATCCCCACCTAGTACCAACCTCGTCATGTCCGTTGTGTCCTGAGCAAGACACTTCACCCTTGCTCCTGATGGGTGCTGGTTAGCGCCTTGCATGGCAGCTCCCTCCATCAGTGTGTGAATGTGTGTGTGAATGGGTAAATGTGGAAGTAGTGTCAAAGCGCTTTGAGTACCTTGAAGGTAGAAAAGCGCTATACAAGTACAACCCATTTATCATTTATAACCCATTTATTAAGCCTACATGAACTCCATGGTGTTCAGGGATGAATAGTCTCTCCTATTGCTATTGTACTGTTTTTTTCAGCTATAGTTACATTAATCATTAGCAATGTAGCAGCCTAGTTTTGAATGGCAGGGTCCCTGCTATCACATGTTGATACAAATATAACATTTACATAATAAAAATCAACTACAGGCTTCCCAAATGCTGTAATAAATTAAGCATGATGAGTTGACTTGAAACTGTTCAATGTTGCACTTTTTATATGTAGAAGAAAAGTTTTGTCATTTTATTTAATCCGAGCAACAACTTGAGGCAGTTTAATGTTGATTAACGTGGGCAGAATTATTATAGTGTTCCCAATGTTAGAAGGATAAAGCCATTGTTTACAAATTTGGTAAATAAATAACCAAAACATTTATATTTTGTTGTTTTCTTACTGTACCGAAAATGAACCGAACCGTGACCTCTAAACCGAGGTACGTACCGAACCGAAATTTTTGTGTACCGTTTCACCCCTAATATTTTGCATTATATTTTAGTTACTTTGAATTTACAACCCCCTAGCGATGTTTTGTACTGTTTTTGTACTTACTTTGATTATTGTCAACTGTTTGTAAATGTTGAAATTTATAAATAAAGGTTTATATTAAAAAAAACAAAAAAAAAACACCGACATGCCCAGCAGCTGTACCTATTAAACTGGCCAGAGGGGGAGGACATTTTCAAGGTAAACAAAACGTTACGCAACAGTGGGCTTTTGCCGAATTACGCCGAATTCATCAGAATGTTTCAAGCTGTCGTGGTAGACGGACTGAAATAAAGAGTAGCGACTTGCCAGCGAAACGGAAGAGTGTCTGCAACTTTTTAAAGCGAGTTCGCCACTTGAGCGCTAAGTCAACTACAAAGAGGTCACCTGATTCCGTTGTTCTGCCTGCGGACGGTCAGTGGTTCCGGTTCCGTCTGAGAGAAGAAACGCGGTCCGACGGGCAGCGGAGGCCTGCTCAAAAGAAGGTTTGTTGTCGTGCACAGCAATCTACGAGCCATGTTTGGACTCTGAGATCACCTGCAACACTTCTGGGTTCGTGACGTCATCGCGTATTTTGACGTAAAGCGTCCCTGACAGCGTAGTAGTCATAGACATGTTATAAGTAGACGCAGCATTGGCTGCTGTGACGCGAGAAATTGGGCCGCCATTTTGAAGTGGTGATGAGGAGCCGGCGAGCAGCCTAAACTGACAGTTGACAGGTAGAAAACAAAGATATGGTGCTCAAATGAGCGGACTGTTGAAAATAAGAATCGGGGGGATTACTTTTCACAAGTAAGATTTAACATTAACGTACAATTGGTTGTATTTTGTGAAAAGAGTGTGTGCATATTGTACAGGTAAAAGCCAGTAAATTAGAATATTTTGAAAAACTTGATTTATTTCAGTAATTGCATTCAAAAGGTGTAACTTGTACATTATATTTATTCATTGCACACAGACTGATGCATTCAAATGTTTATTTCATTTAATTTTGATGATTTGAAGTGGCAACAAATGAAAATCCAAAATTCCGTGTGTCACAAAATTAGAATATTACTTAAGGCTAATACAAAAAAGGGATTTTTAGAAATGTTGGCCAACTGAAAAGTATGAAAATGAAAAATATGAGCATGTACAATACTCAATACTTGGTTGGAGCTCCTTTTGCCTCAATTACTGCGTTAATGCGGCGTGGCATGGAGTCGATGAGTTTCTGGCACTGCTCAGGTGTTATGAGAGCCCAGGTTGCTCTGATAGTGGCCTTCAACTCTTCTGCGTTTTTGGGTCTGGCATTCTGCATCTTCCTTTTCACAATACCCCACAGATTTTCTATGGGGCTAAGGTCAGGGGAGTTGGCGGGCCAATTTAGAACAGAAATACCATGGTCCGTAAACCAGGCACGGGTAGATTTTGCGCTGTGTGCAGGCGCCAAGTCCTGTTGGAACTTGAAATCTCCATCTCCATAGAGCAGGTCAGCAGCAGGAAGCATGAAGTGCTCTAAAACTTGCTGGTAGACGGCTGCGTTGACCCTGGTTCTCAGGAAACAGAGTGGACCGACACCAGCAGATGACATGGCACCCCAAACCATCACTGATGGTGGAAACTTTACACTAGACTTCAGGCAACGTGGATCCTGTGCCTCTCCTGTCTTCCTCCAGACTCTGGGACCTCGATTTCCAAAGGAAATGCAAAATTTGCATGGTTGGGTGATGGTTTGGGGTGCCATGTCATCTGCTGGTGTCGGTCCACTCTGTTTCCTGAGATCCAGGGTCAACGCAGCCGTCTACCAGCAAGTTTTAGAGCACTTCATGCTTCCTGCTGCTGACCTGCTCTATGGAGATGGAGATTTCAAATTCCAACAGGACTTGGCGCCTGCACACAGCGCAAAATCTACCCGTGCCTGGTTTACGGACCATGGTATTTCTGTTCTAAATTGGCCCGCCAACTCCCCTGACCTTAGCCCCATAGAAAATCTGTGGGGTATTGTGAAAAGGAAGATGCAGAATGCCAGACCCAAAAACGCAGAAGAGTTGAAGGCCACTATCAGAGCAACTTGGGCTCTCATAACACCTGAGCAGTGCCAGAAACTCATCGACTCCATGCCACGCCGCATTAACGCAGTAATTGAGGCAAAAGGAGCTCCAACCAAGTATTGAGTATTGTACATGCTCATATTTTTCATTTTCATACTTTTCAGTTGGCCAACATTTCTAAAAATCCCTTTTTTGTATTAGCCTTAAGTAATATTCTAATTTTGTGACACACGGAATTTTGGATTTTCATTTGTTGCCACTTCAAATCATCAAAATTAAATGAAATAAACATTTGAATGCATCAGTCTGTGTGCAATGAATAAATATAATGTACAAGTTACACCTTTTGAATGCAATTACTGAAATAAATCAAGTTTTTCAAAATATTCTAATTTACTGGCTTTTACCTGTATATAGTTAGACTTAGACTTAGACTTAGACTTCCTTTTTATTGTCATTCAAATTTGAACTTCACAGCACAGATAAGAACGAAATTTCGTTACATAAGCTCATGGTAGTGCAGGATAAAAAAGCAATAAGGTGCATATATAAATGAATAAATATATATATAAATAATATATATATAAAATAAATAAATATATATAAATAAATAAATAGATTACTGTACAGATAAATATATTGCACTTTTTCACATGCGTCCACGTTTATGGATGTATGTTATATTGTCTTTTTTATTCCAGCGAGTTAATCCATTTTGGGGGGAGTTAAGGGGATAATTTAATTAGTTCTCTGCAAACACATGAAATGTTCTATTTTGTCTTAATTATTTTGTCAGAATGCTTCATTTGTATGTGAAAATCACAAAGAAATCTTCAAGGGGAAGATGACCCCCCTTCAGGGGTTTGGTTTACAAACTTTCAGCCCCACCTAAAACAAAATTCACCAGCCGCCACTGATTATGATGTATTCTCATTTTATGCAAAGTATAAGACAATACTTTCTTAACAGTATAATTGTAACCAGGGGCGCCGCTAGGGATTTTGGGCCCCATGAAAAGAATCTTTACAGGGCCCCCAACACAGTGTCATTATTTTTTCTGTATTATAATTTCATCATCATTAGGGGCCTCTCTGGGCCCCCCTCCATCATGGGCCCCTAGAATCCGTCTCCTTTACCCCCCCTTTTCGGCGCCCCTGATTGTAACCAGCAATAAGTCTTCAAATAACAATATTCAAATACTAACATTGTTGGGTAAGACAAAATTTGCTTTTATTCTGAATCCAGTGAAACAGATTGGTGGTTTTAGCTGATATAAAGACTTTCAGGTGTTTATATATGTTTATATATAAGTATTTGACAGACGCTTTTATCCAAAGCAACATACATAAAAAATACATATAAAACAATCAGTGTAAACATGATCATTTAAGGGAAGAATGTAATAGAAAATATCAATACAAAGTGTCAAGACAGAATAAACTCTCTGCTGCTGCAGCAACAGAGATACAGTCTATAAGATATATAGATATCTAATGTATTCATACATTGTTTATGTAGGATATACGCATATATATATATAACCTAATCATATTGTTTTTTTAATTTAAAAATAGCTGACCCTTCTCTGGGATTATATTCCCAGTTTTGATCTGGTCACTTATAGCATATAAGAATATTCTATTTCTGTTAAGCAAACTATGAATAATAAAACATGTGTCCTTTATCATAGCTACACGTATGACAAAAAAGCGGGTGAAAATCAGTGGTATTCAGTGAGGTAAGATGAATTAAATGCGCTGACAGTTCATTGCTCCTGCCAAATGAATTGCACTGAGTGGAGCAGATCACCACTCCAAGATGGCGGCCCGGCGTCTCGTCAGCGCCAGTAGGTAGTAGCGCTCCATGCTGCGTACCCTTATAAGATGTCTATGGTAGTAGTAATAGAGTGGTTCAGAGTGTATCATTTGTTTATTATTCACTTAGCACACATACATTGTAGCGTTGTCTCAGAAAGTTATATATATATATATATTTTTTTTTTTTTAATCGTATCTATTCACGTGGTTATTTAAAAAAAAAATGGTGACGGATTATCAAGTCTGAAGTATAAATTGAGTCACACTGCATGGAGAGAAATTTGCAACCATACACACCCAAAAATATTTGCAAGCAAAAAAAAAAAAATGCAACCAAAAAATATTTATTTTAAATTTTTGGGGGGCGAAGTGTTACGACGGATCTTCATTCCCGTGGGCGGGGCTTCCCCGCAACAATATATTAGAAGCCTTTTTATTGGTCAGTCTCGGACTTCCGCATACAAGACGGTTGAAGGGACACCAAAGTGGGCGATACTGACCAATAAAAAGGCTACTTCTAAATCACTGATCCTCGTCTCCATGGCGACAAATAAAGTAAGTTTCTTACAAGTAACGTTATCACTGGAGGACTAGGAATAGCTAAACATGCTTCACTACACACCGTAGGAGGATACAATAGCTCACCGGCGTCACAATGTAAACAAACGCCATGAGTCGATCTACACCTGACATCCACTGTAATGATACCAAGTAAAGAGTGTATCTAGTCTATACTACTATGATTACATCGATATTTTTTATCGTCACAGAATCTTTTTTCCTTTTTTAAAAAAATTTTTTTTTATGTTTATAAAGTCAGTAAATACATCCCTGGACACATGAGGACTTTGAATATGACCAATGTATGATCCTGTAACTACTTGGTATCGGATCCATACCTAAATGTGTGGTATCATCCACAACTAATGTAAAGTATCAAAGAAGAGAGGAATAAATGATTTTTACATTTTAACAGAAGTGTAGATAGAACATGTTGAAACAGAAAATAAGCAGATATTAACAGTAAATGAACAAGTAGATTAATAATCCATTTCAGCGCAGGCCCCGCCCACAAGATTGAAGTTGAGTTTTAACCCCCCAAAAAATCAACCAAAAAATAATATCTACCAAAACTTTATGTATATTTTTTTTTATTTGAAATTAATCATTTTTGTTAACAATATTTGCTTTTGTTGAAAATCCATTTTGGTTAGCATTTTTTGGGGTTGAAAATGCATTATTTTGGTTTATAATGTCTTTGTCTTGCAAACATTTTTTTTTGTTGAAAATGTTTTTTATTAGTAAGTTGATTGGCAACACTCAATTGGCCCTAGTGTGTGGATGTGAGTGTGAATGTTGTCTGTCTATCTGTGTTGGCCCTGCGATGAGGTGGCGACTTGTCCAGGGTGTACCCCGCCTTCCGCCCGATTGTAGCTGAGATAGGCTCCAGCGCCCCCCGCGACCCCAAAAGGGAATAAGCGGTAGAAAATGGATGGATGGATGGATGTTTTTTATTAGCATTTTTTTTGTTTGCTTATTTTCTTTCCGCTTGCAAGTCAATTTTTTGTTTGGCTGCCTAAAAAGACACTAATATCTCTTCATAGTACAGCAATCTACGAGCCATGTTTGACTCTGAGGGATTTATTTAATTTATTTAATCGTTTTTCAATTTTATAAACCTTTATTTATAAATTTCAACATTTACAGACTCTGAGGGATCACCTGTAACACTTTTGGGTTCGTGACGTCATCGCGTATTTGACGTAAAGCGTCCCTGACAGCGTGGTCAGCCTTTTTTTGGGTTGAAAATGCATTATTTTGATCTATAATGTCTTTGTCTTGCAAACATTTTTTTGTTGAAAATTTTTTTCTATTAACATTTTTTTTGTTTGCTTATTTTCTTTCCACTTGCAAGTCAATTTTTTGTTTGGCTGCCTAAAAAGACACTAATATCTCTTCATAGTACAGCAATCTACGAGCCATGTTTGACTCTGAGGGATTTATTTAATTTATTTAATTTATTTAATTTATTTAATTTATTTAATCGTTTTTCAATTTTATAAACCTTTATTTAATCGTTCTTCAATTTTATAAACCTTTATTTAATCGTTTTTCAATTTTATAAACCTTTATTTTATTTTTATTTCAACATTTACAGACTCTGAGGGATCACATGTAACACTTTTGGGTTCGTGACGTCATCGCGTATTTGACGTTTGGCGTCCCTGACAGCGTGGTCAGCCTTTTTTTGGGTTGAAAATGCATTATTTTGATTTATAATGTCTTTGTCTTGCAAACATTTTTTTGTTGAAATTTTTTTTCTATTAACATTTTTTATGTTTGCTTATTTTCTTTCCGCTTGCAAGTAAATTTTTTGTTTGGCTGCCTAAAAAGATACTTATTTCTCTTCATATACTGTAGCTGAAGACGTCACACAAGTATGAGTTGAATTCGTTATTTCCACAAATGAAATGCTACATTGTCAACGTGCGAAGCGTAACCGTGGCAACCCCCGCCGAACTCCGGTGGACTCTGCGTCGTCTCGGTGCCCGGTCGTGCTAGCTGTGAGTGGGGAAAAGCCAAAGAAGAAGTCCTACGGGGGCGGAGGACACGCCCACGACCCTCTTCGCCACCAGGAGGAGGACCATGGCCGCCAGCAGGAGGCGGGCCTCATGTCAGGTGACGGCGTTCACGCTCTGGCAGTTGTCGGCGGGGGTGAAGAACTGCACTTTGGGCGAGGCGATGCCGGAGTTGTTTCGCCGCAGACTCCCGCCGCTTCCCACGCTTTTCCGCATGGAGTTGTTGCGCCGCATGGAGTTCCTCTTCCTCAGCGAGTTCTGGTGCGACAGCTCGCTTTTCTGCAGCGTCTGGATCAAGATGTTGGGCTTCTCGTCCAGCTCCCTGGCGCTGCAGCGAGGCGTGGCCACCTGTTGTCACGGCGACAATAAAAGCTGGTGGCATCCCATGACGGGGACTACGAAGGTGTGGCGCTTGGCACTGACCCGCATTGTGTTCCCGAACTTGGAGTAGTCCACCGAGTACACCCCGTCTTCCTCCGTTACTATGGGAACGAAGCGGTGACCCCACTGGATCTCCTCGGAGACGTAGGAGGTGCGGGCCTGGGTGGTGATGCCCGTGGTCTCCACCACGCCCTCCAGGATGACGATGACCTCCAGGTCGCTGCACTGCAGCTCCATGGCCGACAGCTCGTACAGCGGACTGCCGTGGCACACAACAACAACAACAACACGGGTCGGAAGGTTCCGGAACGCTGACAGCACGCGTGCGGAGGAGGTCAGACCTGTTCTTGTCGATGACGTGGCAGATGATAAGCGGCGCCAGCAGGAAGAGGCTGTTGCTGGCCATGGCGCTCTCTGTCTGGACGTCGATCTGATGGATGGGGATCACCTCGCCCTCGGGGGTGGTCGTCTTCCTCACCACCTGAACATCATCAGCATCTTTAGGCAACTAAACACTAAATATGCCGAGTCTGAGATGAGGGGAACTCAGGGTATCGCGTTCCAAAAAAAAGAGCAGAGTCAAACTCGGAGTCAGTTACCATGGTAACTGACTCTGTGAACTTAACCTGATTTTCTTTGACCCTGAGTCTCTTTCCTCCTGACAAGTCCAGTTCTTCCTCCCAGGGAATCTAAGTTATTGGTCAATCCCAAGTTCTTTGCTGAGTAAGAAGGACCATCAAGACAGAATTGGAATATTTTCAAGTTTTACTAAAGCTTTCGGAGATCATCTTAACCAATACATTCATATCGGCTACTCTAGTTGATCTGACATTCAAACGGAAAAGCCAACTCCTTTGCACACAAAGAAAACCCCCATCTCTCCCCCTCGCAACACTGATAAGGAAAGAGTGGGTGTTGTATTTCACATTCCAAGGGTGAAGACACTAACCAGGCATCTGAAATGTCTAAAGAAACTGGTAGAATATACAAAGGAAAAGTACTATCTATTCTAAACATGGCTATGTAAAAAGAAAGAACTCTCAAACATATATGCATCCTCCACACAAGCATGAAGCACTCGCTGGTTAGATTATATATTTAGATTAGGGTTGTACGGTATACCGGTACTAGCAGGGACGTGCACATGATTATAGAGGGGCAGGGGCTCAAAGTCAGAAAAGGGCAGGACATTTTTTGGTCCTTTACACAATATGGAAATTAATGTAAAATTAAATTTGCTAATAGGAAGCTAACTATACAACTATACTATACTGCAATATTTGATAAGACCTCCTCTCCTACATCACTTGTAGCTCCTTCAACTTCCCCCTCATCTATGGCTTCCTCTGCAGTAGTATCATCTGCCTCCCTTCCTGTGGATTCTTCCTCCCCAACATTTACCGGGATTTCTATGGCTTCCTCTGTGTCAGGAGTTGCATCTAAAGCCTCTTTTCTCTCAGGTGTTGCTTCTAGACTCTCCTCCTCCTCTCTCTCAGGTGTTGCTTCTAAGGTCTCTGCCTCTCTCTCAGGTGTGACACTTTCTGAGGTCTGTGGTCTTTCTTGAATTCTGGTGCTAGTACTTGGTTTTAGCCATGCATTAAGAGGTCTGCTACCCTTAGCTGCTTCCTGGCGCTCCTTCTCCTTCCTTTTCTGTATCCTTTCTTTTTTTTGGCATTGTGCTGCAGGCATAATCAACATGAATCAAGTTTAAATACAGATGGTAATATTCCTAACAGATAACCTACATCTTATATCCCCAGAATGCTGAAATTATTATTATTATTATTAATAATAATAATAATTATTATTATTATTATCATTATCATTATCATTATCATTATTATTATTATTATTATCATTATTATCATTAATATTTTGTTAACCCACACAGTAATAGCAAAGTCACAATAAACTTTATATCTAAACCTCTACTGTGAGAGAAATGTGATCCGCCGTAAACACAGTGCATTTTATTTTGAAAATTAACCCGGTGTTTTATTTTATATTTTGTACACTACTTCCTGTCCCGCACGATCCGCTCTGCTCTGTGCGAATTGATGTGCCGTGCTCAATTGATGCGCCATGCTCCGACGTCCGGCAAAAACAGAAGCTGACACATTGAATAATAGAATAATACAGCGTTTTTCTGAAATATTACCCATATTAGATGCTGAATAAGTGGACGGCAACTAGACCATAACTCATAGGTTCAAGTTGCTCCACTGTCACGTCTCCTCAGGTACGTAGTTGGCTCTCTCTCCTCTCACTTACTCACTCACTCACCCTCTCTCTCTCTCTCTGGCGGAAGCGGCAGGCTCAAACAACCCGATATTACAAGAAAACGTGGAGTTTTTGTACCGCTGTTTTTTGTTTTGTTTTTTTACATCCCTGACAGGAATTTATTAATGTTGTTTAAAGAAAAAACAAAACAAAAAAAACAAAAAACACACACACAGGCAGAGGGCACTTTTTAAGACGAGGCAAAAAAGGGCAGGGGCTCAAGCACCCATAGGGCCCTATGTGTGCACGTGCCTGGGTACTAGTATAGTACCGCGGTACGAATGAATAAAAAACGGTACTATACTCTGTTTGAAAAGTACCGGCGTCGTCACGTCATTGCTGGTTTTTACCAGCAGAGGAGCATGTTCGGCAGCGCACACACACAGAGTACTTACAAGCAGACAGTGTGTGGACAGAAAAGGGAGAACGGACGCATTTTAGTCTGGTTTGCTTTTAAGACATCCATCCGTAGTGTTTTAGCTACTTCTAAATCACTAATCCTGGTCTCCGTGGCGACAAATAAAGTAAGTTTCTTACAAGTGCCATTATCACTGGAGGACGAGGAATAGCTAAACATGCTTCACTACACACCGTAGGAGGATACAATAGCTCACCGGCGTCACAATGTAAACAAACGCCATGGGTGGATCTACACCTGACATCCATTGTAATTTAACATGTATATGTTAAATATAAACACATTTAAAAAGAGATATTATTTTCAGTTGCCTCCATGTGCATGTTTCACCTGTGGGATTGTACCTAAATTAAAATGTTATTTTATTCCATATCAATCTTTTTTCTTTTTTTTTACCTTATATGGGCTAAAATGCAGAGGTGGGTAGAGTAGCCAGAAATTGTACTCAAGTAAGAGTACTGTTACTTTAGAGATGTATTACTCAAGTAAAAGTAAGGAGTAGTCACCCAAATATTTACTTGAGTAAAAGTAAAAAGTATGGTGTGAAAAAACTACTCAAGTACTGAGTAACTGATGAGTAACATACACACACATATCATATATATATATATATATATATATATATATATATATATATATATACACACACACACACACACACACACATACATATATATATATATATATATATATATATATATATATATATATACACACACATATATATATATACATACATTGATATATACAGTATATAATTTATATTTATTTATTTTGCCGTTTTTGTTTACATGTTAAAGGTGTTTTAATGAATATACATGCATGTTTAAGACATATAGATTCCTTTTTTTTCATAAAGACAAGAATATAAATTGGTGTATTACCTGATTCTGATGACTTGCATTGATTGGAATCAGACAGTAGTGCTAATAACGCACACGTTTTCAAATGGAGGAGAAAAAAAGTTCCTCCTTTCTGTCTAATACCACATGAAAGTGGTTGGTTTTTGGCATCTAATTTGTCCAGCTTCCATATTCGTTTTTATACACTTTACAAGAAATACATTGGCGGCAAATTCCGTAGCTTGCTAGCTTGTTTGCGCTGGCTTTCGGAGACTCTTATTTTGAAAGCGCATGCGCGACGGAGCAGCACTTTTATTGTGAAGACAGGAACTGTGCAGTCAGTCTTTAGGCTTTTGACGGGATGTACGGTTGAAATAAAAAAGGGTCTTTTTTCCTTCACACTTTTGATTGATTGATTGGAACTTTTATTAGTAGATTGCACAGTACAGTATATATTCCGTACAATTGACCACTAAATGGTAACACTCCAATAAGTTTTTCAACTTGTTTAAGTCAGGTCATGTGACCGCCTGGCTCTGTTTGATTGGTCCAACGTCACCAGTGACTACATCTGATTGGTGGAACGGAGTGAACGTCACCAGTGACTGTATGTGATTGGTGAAACGCAGGCACTATGAAGGTCTGTCTGACAGACCAAAACAAACAAAGCGTGCATTAACAGATCGATAACAATTAGTAGCGAGTAGCGAGCTGAATGTAGATAAAAGTAGCGGAGTAAAAGTAGCGTTTCTTCTCTATAAATATACTCAAGTAAAAGTATGTTGCATTAAAAGTACTCTTAGAAGTACAATTTATCCCAAAAGTTACTCAAGTAGATGTAACGGAGTAAATGTAGCACGTTACTCCCCACCTCTGCTAAAATGTGATTACACATGAAATCAATAAATGACTATTCATACTTACACATAATATCTTAACTCAGAGTCAACATACCCAGGGTTGATTGAACACAGAGTTCTCAATCTTAGGCTAAATCCACTCAGACTTTAGACTTTGATGACTCTCCTACCTGGAACACCCTTGGAAACCTGGCCGCACCACGTTAGCCACGTTAGCACGTTAGCATACCTGCAGCCGCACGGTCGCGCCGATGATCATACTCTTCCTCAGATCGCCGATGCGGATCATGAAGCACAGACGGTTGTTGCGTACGGCGATGACGGCGTGGCGGCTGAAGATGAGCGTCTCCGCCCGCCGGTTGGACTGTGCCGTCTTCATGAAGATGCAACCTGCAGTGGAAACATGCTCACCTTTGACTCCTGCTAGCATACATATACATACATACATTTATACACTTATATATATATATATATATATATATATATATATATATATATATATATATATATATATATATATATATATAAAAATAAATATAAATGAGCCGTCGACCCCCAGACAGAGCGACTCCAAAACCAACAAAGGATGTAACTGTCGAAAGAAACCTGATTGCCCTCTCAACGGGGGGTGCTTACAAACATCAGTTGTCTACCAATCTAAGGTAATACGCAAGGACATTAACACATCCGACACATATGTAGGATTAACCGAGGGAGAATTCAAAACCAGATGGAACAATCACAAGGCTTCTTTCAGGAACAAAAACCTGCGAAATACCACAGAACTCAGCAAACACATTTGGGACCTCAAAGACAATAATGTTGAATATTCAATAACATGGCAAATTCTTGCATCCAGCACACCTTACAATAGTGGTAATAAAAGATGCAACCTATGCTTGAAAGAGAAACTGTTTATTATTTACCGTCCAGACCTGTCATCCCTCAACAAGCGCAGCGAAATTGTAACAACATGCCGCCATAGACGGAAACACCTCCTAGGTAACACATGAGCCAATCACCACGCCCCTAGGCCAGCCTGTACCCACCCACTCTGTGCCCTATATAAACCATGGTATGTGAATGCTCCCATTAAAATCTCCTGATGATTGAGGGTACCCCCCCTCATGAAACAGGCCTGTAGAGATGAAATAGTCTTGTGATTTTTTTCCCACACATACATATATATATATATATATATATATATATATATATATATATATATATACATATATATATACATATATATACACATATACAAACCCCGTTTCCATATGAGTTGGGAAATTGTGTTAGATGTGAATATAAACGGAATACAATGATTTGCAAATCCTTTTCAAGTCATATTCAGTTGAATATGCTACAAAGACAACATATTTGATGTTCAAACTGATAAACTTAATTTTTTTTTTGCAAATAATCATTAAATTTAGAATTTGATGCCAGCAACACGTGACAAAGAAGTTGGGAAAGGTGGCAATAAATACTGATAAAGTTGAGGAATGCTCATCAAACACTTATTTGGAACATCCCACAGGTGTGCAGGCAAATTGGGAACAGGTGGGTGCCATAATTGGGTATAAAAACAGCTTCCCAAAAAATGCTCAGTCTTTCACATAAAAGGATGGGGCGAGGTACACCACTTTGTCCACAACTGCGTGAGCAAATAGTCAAACAGTTTAAGAACAACGTTTCTCAAAGTGCAATTGCAAGAAATTTAGGGATTTCAACATCTACGCTCCATAATATCATCAAAAGGTTCAGAGAATCTGGAGAAATCACTGCACGTAAGCGGCATGGCCGGAAAGCAACATTGAATGACCTTGACCTTCGATCCCTCAGACGGCACTGTAGCAAAAACCGACATCAATCTCTAAAGGATATCACCACATGAGCTCAGGAACACTTCAGAAAACCACTGTCACTAAATACAGTTGGTCGCTACATCTGTAAATGCAAGTTAAAGCTCTACTATGCAAAGCGAAAGCCATTTATCAACAACACCCAGAAACGCCGCCGGCTTCTCTGGGCCCGAGATCATCTAAAATGGACTCATGCAAAGTGGAAAAGTGTTCTGTGGTCTGACGAGTCCACATTTCAAAATATTTTTGGAAATATTGGACATTGTGTCATCCGGACCAAAGGGGAAGCGAACCATCCAGACTGTTATCGACGCAAAGTGTAAAAGCCAGCATGTGTGATGGTATGGGGGTGCATTAGTGCCCAAGGCATGGGTAACTTACACATCTGTGAAGGCACCATTAATGCTGAAAGGTACATACAGGTTTTGGAACAACATATGCTGCCATCTAAGTGCCGTCTTTTTCATGGACGCCCCTGCTTATTTCAGCAAGACAATGCCAAGCAACATTCAGCACGTGTTACAACAGCGTGGTTTCGTAAAAAAAAAAAGAGTGCGGGTACTTTGCTGGCCCGCCTGCAGTCCAGACCTGTCTCCCATTGAAAATGTGTGGTGCATTATGAAGCGTAAAATACGACAGCGGAGACCCCGGACTGTTGAACGACTGAAGCTCTACATAAAACAAGAATGGGAAAGAATTCCACTTTCAAAGCTTCAACAATTAGTTTCCTCAGTTCCCAATCGTTTATTGAGTGTTGTTAAAAGAAAAGGTGATGTAACACAGTGGTGAACATGCCCTTTCCCAACTACTTTGGCACGTGTTGCAGCCATGAAATTCTAAGTTAATTATTATCTTAAAAAAAAAATTAAGTTTAAGAGTTTGAACGTCAAATATCTTGTCTTTGTAGTGCATTCAACTGAATATGGGTTAAAAAAGGATTTGCAAATCATTGTATTCCGTTTATATTTACATCTAACACAATTTCCCAACTCATATGGAAACGGGGTTTGTACATATATGGGTTGTACTTGTACATATACATGCACTATATGGGAAGTGGAAGTATTTGATCCCTTGCTAGCATACAAATATATATATATAGATAGATAGATAGATAGATAGATAGAGACTTATATTATATGCATATACATATATATTTACATATACATACACAAACACATACATATACATATATCGGACCGATATCTGATGTCAATATTTTCCCGAGACACCCCTACTCCTGATCCCTACAAGACTGCTTGTATCAGACATTTTACACTCAATAACCCCATACTTTATATATTTATTGCTAATATCGGACCGATATCTGATATCAATATTTGCCCAAGACTCCCTTATTCCTGATCCCTACAAGACTGCTTGTATTGGACATTTTACATGCAATAACCCCATACTTTTTGTATTTTTTATTACTGATATCAGACCGATATCTGATATCAATATTTACCCGAGACACCCTTACTCCTGATCCCTGCAAGACTGCTTGTATCGAACATTTTACACGCAATAACCCCATACTTTTTTGTTTTAATTGCTGATATTGGACCGATATCTGATATCAATATTTTCCCAAGACACCCCTACTCCTGATCCCTGCAAGACTGCTTGTATCGGACATTTTACACGCAATAACACCATACTTTTTTAATTTATTGCTAATATCGGACCGATATCTGATATCAATATTTACCCAAGACACCCTTACTCCTGATCCCTACAAGACTGCTTGTATTGAACATTTTATATGCAATAACCACATACTTCTTTTTTTTTTTAAATTGCTGATATCGGACCGATATCTGATATCAATACTTGCCCGAGGCACCCCTACTGCTGATCCCTGCAAGACTGCTTGTATCGGACATTTTACATGCAATAACCCCATCCTTTTTTTAAATTTATTGCTGATATCAGACCGATATCTGATATCAATATTTGCCCAAGACACCCCTACTCCTGATCCCTGCAAGACTGCTTGTATCGGACATTTTACACGCAATAACACCATACTTTTTTAATTTATTGCTAATATCGGACCAATATCTGATATCAATACTTGCCCGAGGCACTCCTACTCCTGATCCCTGCAAGACTGCTTGTATCGGACATTTTACATGCAATAACCACATACTTTCTTTTTTTTTCATTGCTGATATCGGACCGATATCTGATATCAATATTTTCCCAAGACACCCTTCTTCCTGATCCCTACAAGACAAGACTGCTTGTATTGAACATTTTACATACAATAACCCCATACTTTTTTTTTTTTTTAATTGCTGATATCGGACAGATATCTGATATTAATACTTGCCCGAGGCACCCCTACTGCTGATCCCTGCAAGACTGCTTGTATCGGACATTTTACATGCAATAACCCCATCCTTTTTTAAATTTATTGCTGATATTAGACCGATATCTGATATCAATATTTACCCGAGACACCCCTACTCCTGATCCCTGCAAGACTGCTTGTATCGGACATTTGACATGCAATAACCCCATACTTTTCTGTTTTAATTGCTGATATTGGACCAATATCTGATATCAATATCTGCCCGAGGCACCCCTACTCCTGATGCCTGCAAGACTGCTTGTATCGGACATTTTACATGCAATAACCCCATACTTTTTGTAATTTTTATTACTGATATCAGACCGATATCTGGTATCAATATTTGCCCGAGACACCCTCACTCCTGATCTCTGCAAGACTGCTTGTATCGGGTATTTTACATGCAATAACTCCATACTGTTTTTTAATTTATTGCTGATATCAGACCGATATCTGATATCAATATTTGCCCGAAACATTCTTACTTCTGATCCCTGCAAGACTCTTTGCATCGGACATTTGACATGCAATAACCCCATACTTTTCTGTTTTAATTGCTGCTATTGGACCGATATCTGATATCAACATCTGCCCGAGGCACCCCTACTCCTGATCCCTGCAAGACTGCTTGTATCGGACATTTTACATGCAACAACCACTTACAAATTTTTTTTCATTGCTGATATCGGACAGATATCTGATATCAATATTTGCCCAAGACACCCTTCTTCCTGATCCCTACAAGACTGCTTGTATTGGACATTTTACACGCAATAACCCCATACTTTTTTGTTTTAATTGCTGATATTGGACCGATAGCTGATATCAATTTTGCCCAAGACACCCCTACTCCTGATCCCTGCAAGACTGCTTGTATCGGACATTTTACATGCAATAACCCCATACTATTTTTTTTTCATTGCTGATATCGGACCGATATCTGATATCAATATTTGCCCGAGACACCCTTACTCCTGATCCCTACAAGACTGCTTGCATCGGACATTTTACACGCAATAACCCCATACTTTTTTGTTTTAATTGCTGATATTGGACCGATATCTGATATCAATATCTGCCCGAGGCACCCCTACTCCTGATGCCTGCAAGACTGCTTGTATCGGACATTTTACACGCAATAACACCATACTTTTTTTATTTATTGCTGATATCGGACCGATATCTGATATCAATACTTGCCCAAGGCACCCCTACTCCTGATCCCTGCAAGACTGCTTGTATCGGACATTTTACATGCAATAACCCCATACTATTTTTTTTCCATCGCTGATATCGGACCGATATCTGATATCAATATTTGCCCGAGACACCCTTACTCCTGATCCCTACAAGACTGCTTGTATTGAACATTTTACATGCAATAACCCCTTACTTTTTTTTTTATTTAATTGCTGATATCGGACAGATATCTGATATTAATACTTGCCCGAGGCATCCCTACTCCTGATGCCTGCAAGACTGCTTGTATCGGACATTTTACATGCAATAACCCCATACTTTTTGTAATTTTTATTACTGATATCAGACCGATATCTGGTATCAATATTTGCCCGAGACACCCTTACTCCTGATCCCTGCAAGACTGCTTGTATCGGGTATTTTACATGCAATAACCCCACACTGTTTTTTAATTTATTGCTGATATCAGACCGATATCTGATATCAATATTTGCCCGAAACTTTCTTACTTCTGATCCCTGAAAGACTGTTTGCATCGGACATTTGACATGCAATAACCCCATACTTTTCTGTTTTAATTGCTGCTATTGGACCGATATCTGATATCAACATCTGCCGGAGGCATCCCTACTCCTGATCCCTGCAAGACTGCTTGTATCGGACATTTTACACGCAATGACACCATACTTTTTTGTTTTAATTGCTGATATTGGACCGATATCTGATATCAATTTTGCCCAAGACACCCCTACTCCTGATCCCTGCAAGACTGCTTGTATCGGACATTTTACATGCAATAACCCCATACTATTTTTTTTTCATTGCTGATATTGGACCGATATCTGATATCAATATTTGCCCGAGACACCCTTACTCCTGATCCCTACAAGACTGCTTGCATCGGACATTTTACACGCAATAACCCCATACTTTTTTGTTTTAATTGCTGATATTGGACCGATATCTGATATCAATATCTGCCCGAGGCACCCCTACTCCTGATGCCTGCAAGACTGCTTGTATCGGACATTTTACATGCAATAACCCCATACTATTTTTCTTTCATTGCTGATATCGGACCGATATCTAATATCAATATTTGCCCGAGACACCCTTACTCCTGATCCCTACAAGACTGCTTGCATCGGACATTTTCCACGCAATAACCCCATACTTTTTTGTTTTAATTGCTGATATTGGACCGATATTTGATATCAATATCTGCCCGAGGCACCCCTACTCCTGATGCCTGCAAGACTGCTTGTATCGGACATTTTACACGCAATAACACCATACTTTTTTTATTTATTGCTGATATCGGACCGATATCTGATATCAATACTTGCCCAAGGCATCCCTACTCCTGATCCCTGCAAGACTGCTTGTATCGGACATTTTACATGCAATAACCCCATACTATTTTTTTTCCCATCGCTGATATCGGACCGATATCTGATATCAATATTTGCCCGAGACACCCTTACTCCTGATCCCTACAAGACTGCTTGTATTGAACATTTTACATGCAATAACCCCTTACTTTTTTTTTTTTTTAATTGCTGATATCGGACAGATATCTGATATTAATACTTGCCCGAGGCACCCCTACTGCTGATCCCTGCAAGACTGCTTGTATCGGACATTTTACATGCAATCACCCCATCCTTTTTTAAATTTATTGCTGATATCAGACCGATATCTGATATCAATATTTATCCGAGACACCCCTACTCCTAATCCCTGTAAGACTGCTTGTATCGGACATTTGACATGCAATAACCCCATACTTTTCTGTTTTAATTGCTGATATTGGACCAATATCTGATATCAATATCTGCCCGAGGCATCCCTACTCCTGATGCCTCCAAGACTGCTTGTATCGGACATTTTACATGCAATAACCCCATACTTTTTGTAATTTTTATTACTGATATCAGACCGATATCTGGTATCAATATTTGCCTGAGACACCCTTACTCCTGATCCCTGCAAGACTGCTTGTATCGGGTATTTTACATGCAATAACCCCACACTGTTTTTAAATTTATTGCTGATATCAGACCGATATCTGATATCAATATTTGCCCGAAACTTTCTTACTTCTGATCCCTGAAAGACTGTTTGCATCGGACATTTGACATGCAATAACCCCATACTTTTCTGTTTTAATTGCTGCTATTGGACCGATATCTGATATCAACATCTGCCCGAGACACCCTTACTCCTGATCCCTACAAGACTGCTTGCATCGGACATTTTACACGCAATAACCCCATACTTTTTTGTTTTAATTGCTGATATTGGACCGATATCTGATATCAATATCTGCCCGAGGCACCCCTACTCCTAATGCCTGCAAGACTGCTTGTATGGGACATTTTACACGCATTAACACCATACTTTTTTAATTTATTGCTGATATCGGACCAATATCTGATATCAATACTTGCCCGAGGCACCCCTACTCCTGATCCCTGCAAGACTGCTTGTATCGGACATTTTACATGCAATAACCCCATACTTTTTGTAATTTTTATTACTGATATCAGACCGATATCTGATATCAATATTTGCCCGAGACACCCTTACTCCTGATCCCTGCAAGACTGCTTGTATCGGATATTTTACATGCAATAACCCCATCCTTTTTTTAATTTATTGCTGATATCTGACCTATATCTGATATCAATATTTGCCCGAGACACCCTTACTCCTGATCCCTGCAAGACTGCTTGTATCGGATATTTTACATGCAATAACCCCATCCTTTTTTTAATTTATTGCTGATATCTGACCTATATCTGATATCAATATTTACCCGAGACACCCCTACTCCTGATCCCTGCAAGACTGCTTGTATCGGATATTTTACATGCAATAACCACATACTTTTTTGTTTTAATTGCTGATATTGGACAGATATCTGATATCAATATCTGCACGAGGCACCCCTACTCCTGATGCCTGCAAGACTGTTTGTATCGGACATTTGACATGCAATAACCCCATACTTTTCTGTTTTAATTGCTGATATTGGACCAATATCTGATATCAATATCTGCCCGAGACACCCTTACTCCTGATCCCTGCAAGACTGCTTGTATCAGACATTTTACACGCAATAACACCATACTTTTTTGTATTAATTGCTGATATTGGACCGATATCTGATATAAATATTTGCCCGAGACACCCTTACTCCTGATCCCTGCAAGACTGCTTGTATCGGACATTTTACATGCAATAACCCCATACTATTTTTTTTTCCATCGCTGATATCGGACTGATATCTGATATCAATATTTGCCCGAGACACCCTTACTCCTGATCCCTACAAGACTGCTTGTATCGGACATTTTACATGCAATAACCCCATACTTTTTTGTTTTAATTGCTGATATTGGACTGATATCTGATATCAATTTTGCCCAAGACACCCCTACTCCTGATCCCTGCAAGACTGCTTGTATCGGACATTTTACATGCAATAACCACATACTATTTTTTTTTTTCATTGCTGATATCGGACAGATATCTGATATCAATATCTGCCCGAGGCACCCCTACTCCTGATGCCTGCAAGACTGCTTGTATCGGACATTTTACATGCAATAACCCCATACTTTTTGTAATTTTTATTACTGATATCAGACCGATATCTGGTATCAATATTTGCCCGAGACACCCTTACTCCTGATCTCTGCAAGACTGCTTGTATCGGGTATTTTACATGCAATAACTCCATACTGTTTTTTAATTTATTGCTGATATCAGACTGATATCTGATATCAATATTTGCCCGAAACATTCTTACTTCTGATCCCTGCAAGACTCTTTGCATCGGACATTTGACATGCAATAACCCCATACTTTTCTGTTTTAATTGCTGCTATTGGACCGATATCTGATATCAACATCTGCCCGAGGCACCCCTACTCCTGATCCCTGCAAGACTGCTTGTATCGGACATTTTACATGCAACAACCACTTACTATTTTTTTTTCATTGCTGATATCGGACAGATATCTTATATCAATATTTGCCCAAGACACCCTTCTTCCTGATCCCTACAAGACTGCTTGTATTGGACATTTTACACGCAATAACCCCATACTTTTTTGTTTTAATTGCTGATATTGGACCGATAGCTGATATCAATTTTGCCCAAGACACCCCTACTCCTGATCCCTGCAAGACTGCTTGTATCGGACATTTTACATGCAATAACCCCATAGTATTTTTTTTTCATTGCTGATATCGGACCGATATCTGATATCAATATTTGCCCGAGACACCCTTACTCCTGATCCCTACAAGACTGCTTGCATCGGACATTTTACACGCAATAACCCCATACTTTTTTGTTTTAATTGCTGATATTGGACCGATATCTGATATCAATATCTGCCCGAGGCACCCCTACTCCTGATGCCTGCAAGACTGCTTGTATCGGACATTTTACATGCAATAACCCCATACTATTTTTTTTTCATTGCTGATATCGGACCGATATCTAATATCAATATTTGCCCGAGACACCCTTACTCCTGATCCCTACAAGACTGCTTGCATCGGACATTTTACACGCAATAACCCCATACTTTTTTGTTTTAATTGCTGATATTGGACCGATATCTGATATCAATATCTGCCCAAGGCACCCCTACTCCTGATGCCTGCAAGACTGCTTGTATCGGACATTTTACACGCAATAACACCATACTTTTTTTATTTATTGCTGATATCGGACCTATATCTGATATCAATATCTGCCCGAGGCACCCCTACTCCTAATGCCTGCAAGACTGCTTGTATGGGACATTTTACACGCATTAACACCATACTTTTTTAATGTATTGCTGATATCGGACCAATATCTGATATCAATACTTGCCCGAGACACCCTTACTCCTGATCCCTGCAAGACTGCTTGTATCGGATATTTTACATGCAATAACCCCATCCTTTTTTTAATTTATTGCTGATATCTGACCTATATCTGATATCAATATTTACCCGAGACACCCCAACTCCTGATCCCTGCAAGACTGCTTGTATCGGATATTTTACATGCAATAACCACATCCTTTGTTTAATTTATTGCTGATATCTGACCTATATCTGATATCAATATTTTTCCCAAGACACCCCTACTCCTGATCCCTGCAAGACTGCTTGTATCGGACACTTGACATGCAATAACACCATACTTTTTTGTTTTAATTGCTGATATTGGACAGATATCTGATATCAATATCTGCACGAGGCACCCCTACTCCTGATGCCTGCAAGACTGTTTGTATCGGACATTTGACATGCAATAACCCCATAGTTTTCTGTTT
This sequence comes from Nerophis lumbriciformis, assembly GCF_033978685.3. Taxonomy (NCBI): domain Eukaryota; kingdom Metazoa; phylum Chordata; class Actinopteri; order Syngnathiformes; family Syngnathidae; genus Nerophis; species Nerophis lumbriciformis. The sequence goes on along the minus strand of NC_084552.2, from coordinate 9,969,412 downwards.
TAATTGCTGATATTGGACCGATATCTGATATCAATATCTGCCCGAGGCACCCCTACTCCTGATGCCTGCAAGACTGCTTGTATCGGACATTTGACATGCAATAACCCCATACTTTTCTGTTTTAATTGCTGATATTGGACCAATATCTGATATCAATATCTGCCCGAGACACCCTTACTCCTGATCCCTGCAAGACTGCTTGTATCAGACATTTTACACGCAATAACACCATACTTTTTTGTATTAATTGCTGATATTGGACCGATATCTGATATGAATATTTGCCCGAGACACCCTTACTCCTGATCCCTACAAGACTGCTTGTATCGGACATTTTACACGCAATAACCCCATACTTTTTTGTTTCAATTGCTGATATTGGACCGATATCTGATATCAATTTTGCCCAAGACACCCCTACTCCTGATCCCTACAAGACTGCTTGTATCGGACATTTTACACGCAATAACCCCATACTTTTTTGTTTTAATTGCTGATATTGGACCGATATCTGATATCAATTTTGCCCAAGACACCCCTACTCCTGATCCCTGCAAGACTGCTTGTATCGGACATTTTACGTGCAATAACCACATACTATTTTTTTTTTCATTGCTGATATCGGACAGATATCTGATATCAATATCTTCCCCAGGCACCCCTACTCCTGATGCCTGCAAGACTGCTTGTATCGGACATTTTACATGCAATAACCCCATACTTTTTTTTAATTCATTGCTGATATCGGACCGATATCTGATATCAATAAAAATATAATACAATAAAAAATGGCGGCCTGCTCATATCTTAGTATTGTAAACAACTCAGCAGGGGATCAACATACTTATTGAGTATGACATCATCCTTGACCCCCCCGTGACCCCGAGGTCTCACCCAGCATGACGGCGTTGATGATGAGGCCCACGATGTTCTGCAGGATGAGGACGGTGATGGCGGCGGGGCACTGCTCCGTGATCATTCGCCCGCCAAAGCCGATGGTCACCTGGACCTCGATGGAGAAGAGGAAGGCCGAGGTGAACGACCTGCGCAGGTAACACGTCATTAGGAAAGCGCAGGTGGGTGGAGCTAGAGGCAGGTGTGTGGGCGTGGCTAAATAACATTTAATCAAGTTAAAAAAGAAAGTGCAAAAAGTTTTAGTCAAAGGGTTAGAAATGTGCCACTCCGCTGTCCGTACTTGACGCCAATGACGCAGTGAGGTCCGTGCAGGCGCTGCGGGTCCAAGTCTCCGTGCGCGAAGGCCACCAGCCACCAGCTCATGGCGAAGAGCAGCCAGCTGCTGACGAAGGTGGTGGTGAAGATGACGAGGGTGAAGCGCCACTTCAGGTCCACCAGCGTGGTGAAGACGTCCTGCAGGAAGCGGCCCTGCTCGCGGATGTTCTTGTGCGCCAGGTTGCACGAGCCGTTCTTGGCGATGAAGCGCGCCTTGTTGACGCGGTCGCGGAACACCGGCTTGCGAGGCAGGCGGGACGCCAGCCCCGGCAGACCGAACTCCTCCGGGATGATGCTCTTTCTCGCCAGCATCTCCGCGCCGCACCTCAGCGTCCGCGCTCTTCGGCTCCGGTGCGCCTTTTGACGCACTGGAGGCGCGCAGTGCCCGCTGGTGAGAGCGCGCCTTTGGGCCGCCTCTGCTCTGAGGAGGGCTGGCTCGGTCCTCCGAGCCCGGACTCGCTTCTGCAGCCTCCCCGGAACACGCTTCAGTCGCCGAGTCGTCGCAGGTCTCTTCGGACAACGTCCGAGTACGCACACAACGTCAAGTCAACTATGGAGGAAGTCGGACAACTCCTCTCACGCACAACTGATCCCGGATCTGTGACAATTTACAGCCAACAGGTGGCGCCATTTCAGCAGTCTTTGCACTCAAAAGCATTTCTAAACGTACCTGCTGGGGCCACTTGACCACTTTCTACCGCTTGTCCACATATTGCAAATATTTCAAACAACTTGAAGTAGTTCTAAAATACATTTTCTGACCCCAGATCCCCCGCCTTGTCCAAATCTCTCCAAACTTGTCCTAAATAATTGTGCCGCACTTCTGCCATCCTAGTCACTGCCGTTGTGTCCTTGGGCAAGGCACTTTATCCACCTGCTCCCAGTGACACCCACACTGCTTTAAATTGAACTTAGATATTAGGTTTCACTTAAGGATGTCCGATAATGGCTTTTTGCCGATATCCGATATTCCGATATTGTCCAACTTTTTAATTACCGATATCAACCGATACTGATATATACAGTGGTGGAATTAACACATTATTATGCCTAATTTGGACAACCAGATAAGGTCTTTTAAAAAATAAATAAATAAAATAAAATAAGATAAATAAATTAAAAACATTTTCTTAAATAAAAAATGAAGTAAAACAATATAAAAACTGTTACATAGAAACTAGTAATTAATTAAAATGAGTAAAATTAACTGTGTGCTTACGGACTGTATCCCTTGCAGACTGTATTGATATATTGATATATAATGTAGGAACCACAATATTAATAACAGAAAGAAACAACCCTTTTGTGTGAATGAGTTGAGAATGGGTTGGTGCACTAATTGTAAGTGTATCTTGTGTTTTTTATGTTGATTCAATAGAAAAAAAACAAAAACAAAAAGACGATACCGATAATAAAAAAAACGATACCAATAATTTCCGATATTACATTTTAAAGCATTTATCGGCCGATATTATCAGACATCTCTAGTTTAACTATGTAAAAGCGCTTCGAGTCACGAGAGAAAAGCGCTATTAGAGGTGTCCGATATTATCGGCCGACAAATGCTTTAAAATGTAATATCGGAAATGATCGGTATCGGTTTGTTTATTGTCGGTATGTTTTTATTTTTATTTTTTATTAAATCAATATAAAAAACACAAGATACACTTACAGTTAGTGCACCAACCCAAAAAACTAGGGATGTCCGATAATATCGGCCTGCCGATACTATCGGCCGATAAATGCGTTAAAATGTAATATCGGAAATTATCGGTATCGTTTTTTTTATTATCGGTATCGTTTTTTTTGTTGTTGTTTTTTTAAATTCAATCAACATAAAAAACACAAGATACACTTACAATTAGTGCACCAACCCAAAAAACTAGGGATGTTCAATAATTATCGGCTGATAAATGCGTTAAAATGTAATATCGGAAATGATCGGTATCGGTTTGTTTATTATCGGTATGTTTTTATTTTATTTATTTTTTTATTAAATCAACATAAAAAACACAAGATACACTTACAATTAGTGCACCAACCCAAAAAACTAGGGATGTCAGATAATATCGGCCTGCCGATACTATCGGCCGATAAATGCGTTAAAATGTACTATCAGAAATTATCGGCATCGTTTTTTTTTTAATTATCGGTATCGTTTTTTTTGTTTGTTTTTTTAATTAAATCAACATAAAAAACACAAGATACACTTACAATTAGTGCACCAACCCAAAAAACTAGGGATGTCCAATAATTATCGGCTGATAAATGCGTTAAAATGTAATATCGGAAATTATCAGGATCGTTTTGTTTTTTTATCGGTATCTTTTTTTTATTTTTTATTAAATCAACATAAAAAACACAAGATGCACTTACAATTAGTGCACCAACCCAAAAAACTAGGGATGTCCAATAATTATCGGCCGATAAATGCGTTAATATGTAATATCAGAAATGATCGGTATCGGTTTGTTTATTATCGGTATGTTTTTATTTTATTTTTTTTTAATTAAATCAACAACAAAAACACAAGATACACTTACAATTAGTGCACCAACCCAAAAAACTAGGGATGTTCAATAATTATCGGCTGATAAATGCGTTAAAATGTAATATCGGAAATGATCGGTATCGGTTTGTTTATTATCGGTATGTTTTTATTTTATTTATTTTTTTATTAAATCAACATAAAAAACACAAGATACACTTAGTTAGTGCACCAACCCAAAAAACTAGGGATGTCCGATAATATCGGCCTGCCGATACTATCGGCCGATAAATGCGTTAAAATGTAATATCGGAAATTATCGGCATCGTTTTTTTTATTATCAGTATCGGGTTTTTTTGTTTTTCTTTAATTAAATCAACATAAAAAACACAAGATGCACTTACAATTAGTGCACCAACCCAAAAAACTAGGGATGTCCAATAATTATCGGCCGATAAATGCGTTAATATGTAATATCAGAAATGATCGGTATCGGTTTGTTTATTATCGGTATGTTTTTATTTTTTATTTTTTTAATTAAATCAACAACAAAAACACAAGATACACTTACAATTAGTGCACCAACCCAAAAAACCTTCCTCCCCCATTTACACTCATTCACACAAAAGGGTTGTTTCTTTCTGTTATTAATATTCTGGTAGGTTCCTACATTATATATCAATATATATCAATACAGTCTGCAAGGGATACAGTCCGTAAGCACACATGATTGTGCGTGCTGCTGCTCCACTAATAGTACTAACCTTTAACACTTAATTTGACTCATTTTCATTAATTACTAGTTTCTATGTAACTGTTTTTATATTGTTTTACTTTCTTTTTTATTCAAGAAAATGTTTTTAATTTATTTATCTTATTTTATTATTATAAAAAAAAAAAAAAGGACCTTATCTTCACCATACCTGGTTGTCAAAATTAGGCATAATAATGTGTTAATTCCACGACTGTATATATCAGTATCGGTTGATATCGGTATCGGTTGATATCAGTATCGGTAATTAAAGAGTTGGACAATATCAGAATATCGGATATCGGCAAAAAGCCATTATCGGACATCCCTAAGCGCTATATAAATATATAATTCACTTCACTTCACACTTCCGGGTTTATTTAATCCAACCCCTTTTCTTTTACATAACAGTTGCTAAGACTTTTGTTCACTTCCTGTTCTCAATTTATTCACAATTTGATTTCTGAAAGTAAAACCAACATTTTGTAATTGGCTTAAAATGATCTTTTAAAAGTACAAAAGACCTTCAATTGATATCTTTATTGAAAACTATTAAAGTGATTCAGTTAGCCCTTTTTTGTCTTTTATAATTTTGTATTTAATCATATAGGTTGATACTATTATGTATTTGTGGACGTTTCTCTCCTCCGGGTTCCTCGGACCACCAAGCACTGACATGACAGTTCAGTTTCAAGGTTTAGAACACTGTTTTGTTTTCCAATAGTTCAGTCTCTCAGGTGCTTTTCAGCAATTGTCTTTTCTGACTGTCTGTCGCTCCAGCTCCACCCCCTCTCTCCTTCCCAGCTGCTGCCTTTTAACAGAGCGACAGGTGATTGGATAAAAAGGCCCAGGTGGGCCATCTACGCACCTGTCGCTGATCTTGAAGCCGGTCCTGGCACACCCCGTTTCGCTGCAGGTCCGCAGGCCACGCCCCCCTCCACAGTATTATTATTTTAATACTTTGTATTTTTTTTCATTTTCTTTCCTTCCATATTTTGTGTAAGACCGTGTTTGCTCAACCTGATGCATGTTTGGAATTGTTGAGAAATGTTGAAAGTGCCTTTGGTGTTTTGTGTACATTTTTCATTTAAAAAATAAAAATAAAATTGAAAGTTACTTGAGTAGCAAATACATAATTTATGTTCTTTATGACGAGAATTGTGTTGTATTCTAATAATATATTTTGTAAAGGAACATTTGGTCTGGTACTTTCCACTGCAGGGAGTAACAGAGAGTGTCAGAGTGCTAGACATCGAGCTAAAGACCACAGCTTTCAGCCCGATATCAGCAATTTAAAAAAAAGTATGGGGTTATTGCATGTAAAATGTCCGATACAAGCAGTCTTGCAGGGATCAGGAGTAAGGGTGCATCGGGTAAATATTGATATCAGATATCGGTCCGATATCAGCAATAAAAAAAAAGTATGGGGTTATTGCATGTGAAATGTCCGATACAAGCAATCGTGCAGGGATCAGAAGTAAGGGTGTATCGGGTATATATTGATATCAGATATCGGTCCGATATCAGCAATTTAAAAAAAAAGTATGGGGTTATTGCATGTAAAATGTCCGATACAAGCAGTCTTGCAGGGATCAGGAGTAAGGGTGCATAGGGTAAATATTGATATTAGATATCGGTCCGATGTCAGCAATAAAAAAAAATGTATGGGGTTATTGCATGTAAAATGTCCGATACAAGCAGTCTTGCAGGGATCAGGAGTAAGGGTGCATAGGGTAAATATTGATATCAGATATCGGTCCGATGTCAGCAATAAAAAAAAAAGTATGGGGTTATTGCATGTAAAATGTCCGATACAAGCAGTCTTGCAGGGATCAGGAGTAAGGGTGCATAGGGTAAATATTGATATCAGATATCGGTCCGATGTCAGCAATAAAAAAAAATGTATGGGGTTATTGCATGTAAAATATCCGATACAAGCAATCGTGCAGGGATCAGGAGTATCGGGTATATATTGATATCAGATATCGGTCCGATATCAGCAATAAAAAAAAAAGTATGGGGTTATTGCATGTAAAATGTCCGATACAGGCAATCTTGCAGGCATCAGGAGTAAGGGTGTATCGGGTATAAATTGATATCAGATATCGGTTCGATATCAGCAATTAAAAAAAAAGTATGGGGTTATTGCATGTAAAATGTCCGATACAAGCAGTCTTGCAGGGATCAGGAGTAAGGGTGTATCGGGTAAATGTTGATATCAGATATCGGTCCGATATCAGCAATAAAAAAAAAAGTATGGGGTAATTGCATGTAAAATGTCCGATACAAGCAGTCTTGCAGGAATCAGGAGTAGGGGTGTCTCGGGTAAATATTGATATCAGATATCGGTCCGATATCAGCAATTAAAAAAAAAGTATGGGGTTATTGCATGTAAAATGTCCAATAAAAGCAGTCTTGTAGGGATCAGAAGTAGGGGTGTCTCGGGTAAACATTGATATCATATATCGGTCCGATATCAGCAATAAATAAAAAAAGTATGGGGTTATTGCATGTAAAATGTCCGATACAAGCAGTCTTGCAGAGATCAGGAGTAATGGTGTATCGGGTAAATATTGATATCAGATATCGGTCCGATATCAGCAATAAAAAAAAAGTATGGGGTTATTGCATGTAAAATGTCCGATACAAGCAGTCTTGCAGGGATCAGGAGTAAGGGTGTATCGGATAAATATTGATTTCAGATATCGGTCCCATATCAGCAATTAAAAGACATCGAGCTCAAGACCCCAGCTTTCAGCTCGATGTCTAGCGCCGACTCTTAACCTGAGAAAGACGCGAAGAACTTGCATGAGTTTGGACTTGAAACAGCAGTCACCAGTGAAAGATTATAAAAGACTTTAATGCAAGTTGGTCTTGCATCATCGTACAAGTATTGCATCATCGTACAAGTATTGCATCATCGTACAAGTGCTGAATAATCAAACATGTGCTGCTCAAGGTAAAAAAAAAAAAGATACTGTCAAAGTGAAACTAGGAATAAAACAAAATCATGGCTGGGTGCTGCGGATTCTGGTTCTGGACCCGTTCTCCATGTTTCTGCTGACACAGGTGGAGGATTTCATCCGCCGACCCGGTTCATGATCAGCTCCAACCAGTCTACATGTCGGCCTTGACAAAGGACGCAAACATCCCGTCCTCCTGCTCCAGGAGGGTCTCGGGCTTGTCGTACTCCAGAATGTTGCCCCGCTTCATGACGATGACCAGGTCCGCTGTGAGGATGGTGTGGACCCGGTGCTGGGGGAGCAGAGGACACGTTCACCGGTAAATACAAGACAACGGATGACGGTCACGCCCTCCACGCAGCTTGTTTGGTACCAACCGGGCTGGCAGCAGCAGACCCGAGACCGGACCTCCAGCCTCCGCCCGGGCCAGTAGTGAGAAGAAGAAAAAGAGACGGAAAGACAGAAGAGAGTCTGGCTGGGTCCGGTCCGGTCCGGGTCTACTTGTGAGTCCTCACTAGCACACTGAAGAGGCTCTCCTCCTGTGCTAGCAGGTTCTGACCCGAGTCACTCTCCACCAAAATCCCCGAGGAGAACACCAACACCTGCCCCGCGTCCAGGATGGAGGACACGCGGTGCTGGGGGGCGGGGCCAGCGAGGAGGAGACAGGAGAAGGAAAGGAAGCAAGGAGGCGCGGTTGTGGGCGGAGCCAAAAAGGAGAGAAGAGAGACGGAAAGCGTTTTAAGTTCACAAAATGAACTTGGGAGGGTGGAGAGGAGGAGGAGATGCATGCCGGACTTCAACATCTTACTCACAGCGATGGTGACCACAGTGCGGTCTGCAAACGCCGTCATCACCACTTTTTGTAAGATGTTCTCCTAAACACAGAATATACCATTAAATGTCATTATTAATGTCAAAAACCCCAAAGCAGTGAAGTTGTCACATTGTGTAAATGGTAAATAAAAAGAGAATACAACAAATCCTTTTCAACTTATATTCAATTGACTAGACTGCAAAGACAAGATATTTCATGATCACACTGAGAAACTTTCTTCTTTTTTGCAAATAATGATGAATTTAGAATTTAATGGCAGCAACACATTGCAAAAAAAGCATTTTTACCAGTGTGTTAAATGTCCTTTCATTTTAACAACACTCAGTAAAGGTTTGGGAACTGAGGAGACACATTTTTGAAGTGGAATTATTTCCCATTCTTGCTTGATGTACAGCTTAAGTTGTTCAACAGTCTCCCTTCTCATATTTTAGCCTTCACACATTTTCAATGTCTGGACTACAGGCAGGCCAGTCTAGTACCTGCACTCTTTTACTATGAAACCACGTTGAGGTAACACGTGGCTTGGCATTGTCTTGCTGAAATAAGCAGGGGCGTCCATGATAACGTTGCTTGGATGGCAACATATGTTGCTCCAAAACCTGTATGTACCTTTCAGCATTAATGGCGCCTTCACAGATGTGTAAGTTACCCATGTCTTGGGCACTAATACACCCCCATACCATCACACATGCTGCCTTTTACACTTTCACCCTAGAACAGTCCGGATGGTTCTTTTCCTCTTTTACGTCCGCAGTTTCCAAAAACAATTTGAAATGTAGACTCGTCAGACCACAGAACACTTTTCCACTTTGCTTCAGTCCATCTTAGATGAGCTCAGGCCCAGCGAAGCCAGCGGTGTTTCTGGGTGTTGTTGATAAATGGCTTTGACTTTGCATAGAAGAGTTTTAACTTGCACTTACAGATGTAGCGACTAACCCCGACTTTGTTATTTTTTGCTAATAATGATGAACTTAAAATTTAATGGAACCAAAACGTTGCAAAAAAGTTGTCACGGGCATTTTTACCAGTGTGTTACATGTCCTTTCATTTTAACAACACTCAGTAAAGGTTTGGGAACTGAGGAGACACATTTTTGAAGTGGAATTCTTTCCCATTCTTGCTTGATGTACAGCTTAAGTTGTTCAACAGTCTCCCTTCTCATATTTTAGCCTTCACACATTTTCAATGTCTGGACAACAGGCAGGCCAGTCTAGTACCCACACTCTTTTACTACGAAGCCACGCTGTTGTAACACGTGGCTTGGCATTGTCTTGCTGAAATAAGCAGGGGCGTCCATGATAACGTTGCTTGGATGGCAACATATGTTGCTCCAAAACCTGTATGTACCTTTCAGCATTAATGGTGCCTTCACAGATGTGTAAGTTACCCATGTCTTGGGCACTAATACACCCCCATACCATCACACATGCTGCCTTTTACACTTTCACCCTAGAACAGTCCGGATGGTTCTTTTCCTCTTTTACGTCCGCAGTTTCCAAAAACAATTTGAAATGTAGACTCGTCAGACCACAGAACACTTTTCCACTTTGCATCAGTCCATCTTAGAGGAGCTCGGGCACAGCTAAGTTGGCGGCGTGTCTGGGTGTTGTTGATAAATGGCTTTGGCTTTGCATAGTAGAGTTTTAACTTGCACTTACAGATGTAGCGACAAACTGTTGTTACTGACAGTGGTTTTCCGAAGTGTTCCATGTGGTGATATCCTTTACACACTGATGTCGCTTTTTGATGCAGTACCGCCTGAGGGATCCAAGGTCACGGGCCTTGCCGCTTCCAGATTCTCCGAACCTTTTGATGATATTACGGAGCGTAGATGGTGAAATCCCTAAATTTCTTGCAATAGCTGCTTGAGAAATGTTGTTCTTAAACAATTTGCTCAGGCATTTGTTGACAAAGTGGTGACTCTCGCCCCCGTCCTTGTTTGTGAATGACTGAGCATTTCATGGAAGCTGCTTTTATACCCAATCATGGCACCCACCTGTTCCCAATTAGCCTATTCACCTGTGGGATGTTCCAAATAAGTCTTTGATGAGCATTCCTCCTTTTTCTCAGTCTTTTTTGCCACTTGTGCCCGCTTTTTTGAAACATGTTGCAGGCATCAAATTCCAAATGAGCTAATATTTGCAAAAAAAACACAGTTTCTCAGTGTGAACATGAAATATCTTGTCTTTGCAGTCTATTCAATTGAATATAAGTTGAAAAGGATTTGTTGTATTCTCTTTTTATTTACCATTTACACAACGTGACAACTTCACTGCTTTTGGGCTTTTTACAATATGGAGGTATTTGGACTTCAAACCTAAGATAAAGGTGACACAGAGTTACAAGTACTATTTCACACCTTTCCTGCTTGTCGGCTCCCTGACCATGGTCGAGGAGCGTAGGGGAGACGTTCCCTCCAGAGCCGATGTTCATCACTCTACTGCGCAGTGCATGTGCTACCTCTCTCTCTCTTTACTCGCCCACTCATTCCACTCATTGATGAGCATTCCTCAACTTTCTCAGTCTTTTTTGCCACTTGTGCCAGCTTTTTTGAAACATGTTGCAGGCATCAAATTCCAAATGAGCTAATATTTGCAAAAAATAAAGTTTCTCAGTGTGAACATGAAATATCTTGTCTTTGCAGTCTATTCAATTGAATATAAGTTGAAAAGGATTTGTTGTATTCTCTTTTTATTTACCATTTACACAACGTGACAACTTCACTGCTTTTGGGCTTTTTACAATATGGGGGTATTTGGACTTCAAACCTTAGACAAAGGTGACAAGTACTATTTCACACCTTTCCTGCTTGTCGGCTCCCAGACCATGGTCGAGGAGCGTAGGGGAGCCGTTCCCTCCAGAGCCGATGTTCATCACTCTACTGCGCAGTGCATGTGCTACCTCTCTCTACCTCTCTCTATCTCTTTACTCGCCCACTCATTCCACTCATTGATGAGCATTCCTCAACTTTCTCAGTCTTTTTTGCCACCTGTGCCAGCTTTTTTGAAACATGTTGCAGGCATCAAATTCCAAATGAGTTAATATTTGCAAAAAATAACAACGTCTACCAGTGTGAACATGAAATATCTTGTCTTTGCAGTCTATTCAATTGAATATAAGTTGAAAAGGATTTGTTGTATTCTCTTTTTATTTACCATTTACACAACGTGACAACTTCACTGCTTTTGGGCTTTTTACAATATGGAGGTATTTGGACTTCAAACCTAAAATAAAGGTGACACAGAGTTACAAGTACTATTTCACACCTTTCCTGCTTGTCGGCTCCCAGACCATGGTCGAGGAGCATAGGGGAGACGTTCATCACTCTACTGCGCAGTGCATGTGCTACCTCTCTCTACCTCTCTCTATCTCTTTACTCGCCCACTCATTCCACTCATTGATGAGCATTCCTCAACTTTCTCAGTCTTTTTTGCCACTTGTGCCAGCTTTTTTGAAACATGTTGCAGGCATCAAATTCCAAATGAGCTAATATTTGCAAAAAATAAAGTTTCTCAGTGTGAACATGAAATATCTTGTCTTTGCAGTCTATTCAATTGAATATAAGTTGAAAAGGATTTGTTGTATTCTCTTTTTATTTACCATTTACACAACGTGACAACTTCACTGCTTTTGGGCTTTTTACAATATGGGGGTATTTGGACTTCAAACCTTAGACAAAGGTGACAAGTACTATTTCACACCTTTCCTGCTTGTCGGCTCCCAGACCATGGTCGAGGAGCGTAGGGGAGACGTTCCCTCCAGAGCCGATGTTCATCACTCTACTGCGCAGTGCATGTGCTACCTCTCTCTACCTCTCTCTATCTCTTTACTCGCCCACTCATTCCACTCATTGATGAGCATTCCTCAACTTTCTCAGTCTTTTTTGCCACCTGTGCCAGCTTTTTTGAAACATGTTGCAGGCATCAAATTCCAAATGAGTTAATATTTGCAAAAAATAACAACGTCTACCAGTGTGAACATGAAATATCTTGTCTTTGCAGTCTATTCAATTGAATATAAGTTGAAAAGGATTTGTTGTATTCTCTTTTTATTTACCATTTACACAACGTGACAACTTCACTGCTTTTGGGCTTTTTACAATATGGAGGTATTTGGACTTCAAACCTAAAATAAAGGTGACACAGAGTTACAAGTACTATTTCACACCTTTCCTGCTTGTCGGCTCCCAGACCATGGTCGAGGAGCATAGGGGAGACGTTCATCACTCTACTGCGCAGTGCATGTGCTACCTCTCTCTACCTCTCTCTATCTCTTTACTCGCCCACTCATTGATGAGCATTCCTCAACTTTCTCAGTCTTTTTTGCCACTTGTGCCAGCTTTTTTGAAACATGTTGCAGGCATCAAATTCCAAGTGAGCTAATATTTGCAAAAAACTAACAAAGTTTACCAGTGGGAACGTTAAGTATCTTGTCCTTGGCACTCACCGTTGCCATGTCGATGGAGGCGGTGGCCTCGTCCATGATGAGGATGCTGCTCTTGCGGACAAACGCTCGAGCCAAACAGAAGAGCTGCCTCTGACCCACGCTGAAGTTCTCTCCGCCCTCCGTCACTACCGCATCTGATCAGGTGACGCCGCCAATCAGAGAGGGCCATCTTGTCATGTGTGTGTGTTCATACCAAGTCCTCCTGGCAGTGCCTTCACCATGTTCTTCAGCTGAGCGATCTCTAGCGCCTCCCACAGGCGCTCATCATTACACGTCTGCTCTGGATCCAGATTAAACCTGCAGAGGTGACGTGAGATCTAACTTAGTCTTGAGGTTTGTTGTGGAAAACCTTGACCGCTTTAAACCGCGGGGAAGTTGAGTTTGTTCCAAATGTCACCAAAGTGCGTCAGAAAGAAGCAACACTTTTATCTGGACAGTGTGAAAACACTCGAGCGTTCACCCCGTGAGCGCGCAAAGTCCAAACAAACACGGTCCCCGCGCCGACACAAACACGGCGAGGACGTGCGACGGAGGAGACGCAGGCAGGCAGAAGTCAGACGAGGTCTCAGGCCCGACTTCCTGCGGCGTTTTCCCACACGCTGCGCTCACGCAGATGGCAATTAGTGTGGTCACGTGACACGCGCTGGATGTTGGAGACGCGCTCGGCTACGTGTGGAGTTCTACAGGGCCCGCCACCCAGGCTACCAAAATGTATTTGGGTACTTTTCTAAATAAAGGGGACCACAAAAAATGTCATTATTGTCTTTATTTGAACCACAAATGTTAGTGTACATGAAACATATGTTTATTATTGTCATTTAGTCCTTAAATAAAATAGTGAACATACTAGACAACTTGTCTTTTAGTAGTAAGTAAACAAACAAAGACTCCTAATTAGTCTATGCAGTAACATATTGTGTCATTTATACACCTATTATTTTGTACACATTATGAGGGACAAACTGTACAAATGTTTCATAATATCCACAATTTTGCTTTTTTTTTTTTTTTTTTGCATCATGACTAGGGAAGGTTGTTTGGATTGTGTCTATGGTTGTCCTGATACCAATAGTTTTGGTACCAGTACCAACATTTTTTTTCGATACTTTCGGTGCTTTTTGATACTTTTCTAAATAAAGGGGACCACAAAAAATGTCATTATTTTCTTTATTTGAACCAAAAATGTTAGGTTACATGAAACATATGTTTACTATTGTCATTTAGTCCTTAAATAAAATAGTGAACATACTGGACAACTTGTCTTTTAGTAGTAAGTAAACAAACAAAGACTCCTAATTAGTCTATGCAGTAACATATTGTGTCATTTATACACCTATTATTTTGTACACATTATGAGGGACAAACTGTAAAAAATTTTCATAATATCCACAATTTTGCATTTTTTTTTTTGCATCATGACTAGGGAAGGTTGTTTGGATTGTGTCTATGGTTGGTACCAGTACGAGTACCAACATTTTTTTCGATACTTTCGGTGCTTTTTGATAGTTTTCTAAATAAAGGGGATCACAAAAAATGTCATTATTGTCTTTATTTGAACCAAAAATGTTAGTGTAGATGAAACATGTTTATTATTGTCATTTAGTCCTTAAATAAAATAGTGAACATACTGGACAACTTGTCTTTTAGTAGTAAGTAAACAAACAAAGACTCCTAATTAGTCTATGCAGTAACATATTGTGTCATTTATACACCTATTATTTTGTACACATTATGAGGGACAAACTGTAAAAATGTTTCATAATATCCACTATTTTGCATTTTTTTTTTTTGCATCATGACTAGGGAAGGTTGTTTGGATTGTGTCTATGGTTGTCCCAATACCAATAGTTTGGTACCAGTACGGGTACCAACATTTTTTTCGATACTTTCGGTGCTTTTTGATACTTTTCTAAATAAAGGGGATCACAAAAAAATGTCATTATTGTCTTTATTTGAACAAAAAATGTTAGTGTAGATGAAACATATGTTTATTATTGTCATTTAGTCCTTAAATAAAATAGTGAACCTACTAGACAACTTGTCTTTTAGTAGTAAGTAAACAAACAAAGACTCCTAATTAGTCTATGCAGTAACATATTGTGTCATTTATACACCTATTATTTTGTACACATTATGAGGGACAAACTGTACAAATGTTTCATAATATCCACAATTTAGCATTCTTTTTTTGCATCATGACTAGGGAAGGTTGTTTGGATTGTGTCTATGGTTGTCCCGATACCAATAATTTGGTACCAGTACGGGTACCAACATTTCTTTCGATACTTTCGGTGCTTTTTGATACTTTTCTAAATAAAGGGGATCACAAAAAAATGTCATTATTGTCTTTATTTGAACCAAAAATGTTAGGGTACATGAAACATATGTTTATTATTATCATTTAGTCCTTAAATAAAATGTTGAACATACTAGACAACTTGTCTTTTAGTAGTAAGTAAACAAACAAAGACTCCTAATTAGTCTATGCAGTAACATATTGTGTCATTTATACACCTATTATTTTGTACACATTATGAGGGACAAACTGTAAAAATGTTTCATAATATCCACAATTTTGCAGTTTTTTTTTGCATCATGACTAGGGAAGGTTGTTTGGATTGTGTCTATGGTTGTCCCGATACCAATAGTTTGGTACCAGTACGGGTACCAACATTTTTTTCGATACTTTCGGTGCTTTTTGATACTTTTCTAAAAAAAGGGAACCACAAAAAATGTCATTATTGTATTTATTTGAACCAAAAATGTTAGTGTACATGAAACATATGTTTATTATTGTCATTTAGTCCTTAAATAAAATGATGAACATACTAGACAACTTGTCTTTTAGTAGGAAGTAAACAAACAAAGACTCCTAATTAGTCTATGCAGTAACATATTGTGTCATTTATACACCTATTATTTTGTACACATTATGAGGGACAAACTGTAAAAATGTTTCATAATATCCACAATTTTGCTTTTTTTTTTTTTTTTTTTTGCATCATGACTAGGGAAGGTTGTTTGGATTGTGTCTATGGTTGTCCCGATACCAATAGTTTGGTACCAGTACGGGTACCAACATTTTTTTTCGATACTTTCGGTGCTTTTTGATACTTTTCTAAAAAAAAAGGGGACCACACAAAAATGTCATTATTGTCTTTATTTGAACCAAAAATGTTAGGGTACATGAAACATATGTTTATTATTGTCATTTAGTCCTTAAATAAAATGTTGAACATACTAGACAACTTGTCTTTTAGTAGTAAGTAAACAAAGACTCCTAATTAGTCCATGCAGTAACATATTGTGTCATTTATACACCTATTATTTTGTACACATTATGAGGGACAAACTGTACAAATGTTTCATAATATCCACAATTTTGCATTTTGCATTTTTTTTTGCATCATGACTAGGGAAGGTTGTTTGGATTGTGTCTATGGTTGTCCCGATACCAATAGTTTGGTACCAGTACGGGTACCAACATTTTTTTCGATACTTTCGGTGCTTTTTGATACTTTTCTAAATAAAGGGGATCACAAAAAATTTAATTATTGTCTTTATTTGAACCACAAATGTTAGTGTACATGAAACATATGTTTATTAATGTAATTTAGTCCTTAAATAAAATAGTGAACATACTAGACAACTTGTCTTTTAGTAGTAAGTAAACAAACAAAGACTCCTAATTAGTCTATGCAGTAACATATTGTGTCATTTATACACCTATTATTTTGTACACATTATGAGGGACAAACTGTACAAATGTTTCATAATATCCACAATTTTGCATTTTTTTTTTTTGCATCATGACTAGGGAAGGTTGTTTGGATTGTGTCTATGGTTGTCCCGATACCAATAGTTTGGTACCAGTACGGGTACCAACATTTTTTTCGATACTTTCGGTGCTTTTTGATACTTTTCTAAAAAAAGGGAACCACAAAAAAATGTCATTATTGTCTTTATTTGAACCAAAAATGTTAGGTTACATGAAACATATGTTTATTATTGTAATTTAGTCCTTAAATAAAATAGTGAACATACTAGACAACTTGTCTTTTAGTAGTAAGTAAACAAACAAAGACTCCTAATTAGTCTATGCAGTAACATATTGTGTCATTTATACACCTATTATTTTGTACACATTATGAGGGACAAACTGTAAAAAATGGATTATTAATCTACTTGTTCATTTACTGTTAATATCTGCTTATTTTCTGTTTTAACATGTTCTATCTACACTTCTGTTAAAATCTAATAATCACTTATTCTTCTCTTCTTTGATACTTGACATTAGTTTTGGATGATACCACACATTTAGGTATGGATCCGATACCAAGTAGTTACAGGATCATACATTGGTCATATTCAAAGTCCTCATGTGTCCAGGGACATATTTACTGACTTTATAAACATAATATATATTTTTAAAAAAGAAAAAAAGATTTTGTGATGCTAAAAAATATCGATGTAATCATTGTAGTATCGACTGGATACACTCTTGTACTTGGTATCATTACAGTGGATGTCAGGTGTAGATCCACCCATGGCGTTTGTTTACATTGTGACGCCGGTGAGCTATTGTATCCTCCTACGGTGTGTAGTGAAGCATGTTTAGCTATTCCTTGTCCTCCAGTGATAATGCTACTTGGAAGAAACTTACTTTATTTGTCACCAAGGAGGCCAGGATTAGTGATTTAAAAGTAGCTAAAACACTGCCGACTGGATGGATGTTAGCCACTAGCTACTTTACATTAGTTTTGGATGATACCACACATTTAGGTATCGATCCGATACCAAGTAGTTACAGGATCATACATTGGTCATATTCAAAGTCCTCATGTGTCCAGGGACGTATTTACTGACTTAAACATTTTTTAAAAAGAAAAAAAGATTTTGTGATGCTAAAAAATATTGATGTAATCATAGTAGTATTGACTGGATATACTCTTGTACTTGGTATCATTACAGTGGATGTCAGGTGTAGATCCACCCATGGCATTTGTTTACATTGTGACGCCGGTGAGCTATCATATCCTCCTACGGTGTGTAGTGAAGCATGTTTAGCTATTCCTCGTCCTCCAGTGATAATGCTACTTGTAAGAAACTTACTTTATTTGTCGCCATGGAGGCCAGGATTAGTAATTTAGAAGTAGCTAAAACACTGCCGACTGGATGGATGTTAGCCGCTAGCTACTTGACATTAGTTTTGGATGATACCACACATTTAGGTATGGATCCGATACCAAGTAGTTACAGAATCATACATTGGTCATATTCAAAGTCCTCATGTGTCCAGGGACGTATTTACTGACCTATACATTTTTTTAAAAGAAAAAAAGATGTTGTAATGCTCAAAAATATCGATGTAGTCATAGTAGTATCGACTAGATACGCTCTTGTACTTGGTATCATTACAGTAGATTTCAGGTGTAGATCCACCCATGGCGTTTGTTTACATTGTGACGCCGGTGAGCTATTGTATCCTCCTACGGTGTGTAGTGAAGCATGTTTAGCTATTCCTCGTCCTCCAGTGATAATGCTACTTGTAAGAAACTTACTTTATTTGTCAAAATTTGTGTTACATTGAGTTCGGCTCACCCTGCGAGAGGACGAAATCTGTCCTTGATCCTACCAAGCAGAAGGCTTGTAAAACTCCACTGTGTACGATGGGAAGCGACATGAAGGCGTCGGTTTCTTTCTTCTATTGTAATCCACAGGAAGATTTGATCTTTACCCGAGATCTACTAAGCGGAGAGGAGGCAGGGCCTGACCTCCCTCCAGGCACCTTTTCTTTGAACTGTCTTGTAACAAAGGCGACGGCTGTTTACGACCCCCCTCCCTTAGAAACAGCTGTTGCCATGCAATCAGGGAAAGTCCAAATAAAAGAGGAGGCGCACAATCTTTCGTCAGAGTGTGGTGGAACACTGTACAAGTGTACAGGTGTACGCGCTCTCCTCATTGAGCCACATTTAATTCTGTCTCTGTTTAATTCCTTGCTTCTTGTCTTGTTTAATAGATGTCATCAGTGTTTGAACCTGACATAACTTCACCTTTATCTTTACTTTTTACACCAAAATGCGTCCATTCTCCCTTTTCTGTCTACACACTGTGTCTGCTTGTAAGTACTCTGTGTGCGCGCGCTGCCGAACATGCTCCTCTGCTCGTACCAGCAATGTCATGACGTGACAGTTAACCGGTACTTTTTAGAGGCAGTATAGTACCGAATATGATTCATTAGTATTGCGGTACTATACTAGTACCGGTATACCGAACAACCCTCATCAGCAGATAGCATCAAATGTACCGGAAGGACTGGCGTGCATCAAAGTGTGTATCAGACTGTGTGCACGCCACAAAACCTCATAAGACTCTCTGGTGGCCTCTTTTGCTTTAGACAAGATTTCCTGACAGTTATGGTCCTGCTCGTTAAGTGAGCGTCCTCCCGGTACAACACTGACACTTTGTGACGCTGGAATATAAACAGGAAGTCGTCGCTATTTGTGTGCAGATAGCCGGGAGGAACGCCGCTGGGAAAAGTGTGTGTGTGTGTACCTAATGGAGCCGCTAAACAAGACGGGGTCCTGCAGGATGATGGACAGGCGAGACCGGAGTGTCTGCAGAGGAAGTTTGCAGATGTCGATCCCGTCGATGACGATCTTCCCTGCAGACAAACGAGACAGTTTGACAATCAGCGGCAAGAGTCACTTGACTTTCTGCTAAACACACTTAACATCCTCCACCTGAGGCCTCCTTGAGGTGACAGACATTGTTCTAGTCCTCCCTGTCCTCTATACACTCGGAGCAGTTCTACATCAGGAGTGGCCATTACGTGGATGGCGAGCTAGCGGTGGATGGCGGAGGGTGTGTCAGTCCATCGCCATGTTGCAGGCATCACATTCTAAATGAGCTAATATTTGCAAAAAATGTAGTTTTACAGTTCAACATGAAATATCTTGTCTTTGCAGTCTATTCAATTGACTATAAGTTGTAAAGGATTTGCAAATCATTAAATTCTCTTTTTATTCACCATTTAGAAAACGTGACAACTTCTCTGCTTTTGGCTTTTGTAATGGCAAGTAAAATGCATGTAAATTAGCGGATTTCGAAAAGTGCAGCCTTACTTGAAGGGGAACATTATCACCAGACCTATGTAAGCGTCAATATATACTTTGATGTTGCAGAAAAAAGACCATATATTTTTTAAACCGATTTCCGAACTCTAAATGGGTGAATTTTGGCGAATTAAACGCCTTTCTAATATTCGCTCTCGGAGCGATGACGTCACAACGTGGCGTCACATCAGGAAGCAATCCGCCATTTTCTCAAACACCGAGTCAAATCAGCTCTGTTATTTTCCGTTTTTTCGACTGTTTTCCGTACCTTGGAGACATCATGCCTCGTCGGTGTGTTGTCGGAGGGTGTAACAACACGAACAGGGACGGATTCAAGTTGCACCAGTGGCCCAAAGATGCCAAAGTGGCAAGAAATTGGACGTTTGTTCGGCACACTTTACCGACGAAAGCTATGCTACGACAGAGATGGCAAGAATGTGTGGATATCCTGCGACACTCAAAGCAGATGCATTTCCAACCATAAAGTCAAAGAAATCTGCCGCCAGACCCCCATTGAATCTGCCGGAGTGTGTGAGCAATTCAGGGACAAAGGACCTCGGTAGCACGGCAAGCAATGGCGGCAGTTTGTTCCCGCAGACGAGCGAGCTAAACCCCCTGGATGTCTTGGCTCACACCGTCAAGAGAAGAATATCGACCCTAGCTTCCCTGGCCTGCTGACATCAACTCCAAAACTGGACAGATCAGCTTTCAGGAAAAGAGCGCGGATGAGGGTATGTCTACAGAATATATTAATTTAAGAAAATTGGGCTGTCTGCACTCTCAAAGTGCATGTTGTTGCCAAATGTATTTCATATGCTGTAAACCTAGTTCATAGTTGTTAGTTTCCTTTAATGCCAAACAAACACATACCAATCGTTGGTTAGAAGGCGATCGCCGAATTCGTCCTCGCTTTCTCCTGTGTCGCTGGCTGTCTTGTCGGTTTCGCTTGCATACGGTTCAAACCGATATGGCTCAATAGCTTCAGTTTCTTCTTCAATTTCGTTTTCGCTACCTGCCTCCACACTACAACCATCCGTTTCAATACATGCGTAATCTGTTGAATCGCTTAAGCCGCTGAAATCCGAGTCTGAATCCGAGCTAATGTCGCTATAGCTTGCTGTTCTTTCCGCCATGTTTGTTTGTGTTGGCATCACTATGTGACGTCACAGGAAAATGGACGGGTGGTTAAAATCAGGCACTTTGAAGCTTTTTTTAGGGATATTGCGTGATGGGTAAAATTTTGAAAAAAAATTCGAAAAATATAATAAGCCACTGGGAACTGATTTTTAATGGTTTTAACAATTCTGAAATTGTGATAATGTTCCCCTTTAAGCACTTTCTATTAGGCATGCTTGTTTTGTTTGCATGGAAAACTGCAACATCACCTGCGGGCAGTCTGCTACAAGCACACCTGTCTGCTTGAGCCGTGCTATCAAACGTGGCGTCACATGCACTCAAGGTATTGTTGACGTGAATTGTTACCTGGTTTCTGTACTCATGCTAGGAAAATGTATCATTCTTTAGACGCAAGCGGCAATTGGCTACGCCTTTAAAAGCCAAATGACTTATAAGTAGAGATGTCCGATAATGGCTTTTCTGCCGATATCCGATATTCTGATATTGTCCAACTCTTAATTACCGATTCCGATATACACAGTGGTGGAATGAACACATTATTATGCCTAATTTTGTTGTGATGCCCCGCTGGATGCATTAAACAATCTAACAAGGTTTTCCAAAATAAATCAACTCAAGTTATGTAAAAAAATGCCAACATGGCACTGCTATATTTATTATTGAAGTCACAAAGTGCATTTTTTTTTTCATGCCTCAAAACAGCAGCTTGGAATTTGGGACATGCTCTCCCTGAGAGAGCATGAGGAGGTTGAGGTGTGGGGTGGTGTAGGGGGTAGCGGGGGGTGTATATTGTCGTGTCCCGGAAGAGTTAGTGCTGCAAGGGGTTCTGGGTATTTGTTCTGTTGTGTTTATGTTGTGTTACGGTGCGGATGTTCTCCCGAAATGTGTTTGTCATTCTTGTTTGGTGTGGGTTCACAGTGTGGCGCATATTTGTAACAGTGTTAAAGTTGTTTATATGGCCACCCTCAGTGTGACCTGTATGGCTGTCGACCAAGTATGCTTTGCATTCACTTGTTTGTGTGAAAAGCCGTAGATATTATGTGATTGGGCCGGCACGCAAAGGCAGTGCCTTCAAGGTTTATTGGCACTCTGTACTTCTCCCTATGTCCGTGTACACAGCAGCGTTTTAAAAAGTCATTAATTTTACTTTTTGAAACCGATACCGATAGCATTTATCGTCCGATAATATCAGCAGTCCGATATTATCGGACATCTCTACTTATAAGTAAAGCGTAGATGCTACAAGTAACACACATTCATAAAAACACTGACTGATGAGCAGCTCATTTAAGGGTTCTTCCACACCAAACTTATGACCTACTCAGTGGCCTAGTGGTTAGAGTGTCTGCCCTGAGATCGGTAGGTTGTGGGTTCAAACCCCGGCCGAGTCATACCAAAGACTATAAAAATGGGACCCATTACCTCCCTGCTTGGCACTCAGTATCAAGGGTTGGAATTGGGGGTTAAATCACCAAAAATGATTCCCGGGCGCGGCCACCGCTGCTGCCCACTGCTCCCCTCACCTCCCAGGGGGTGATCAAGGGTGATGGGTCAAATGCAGAGAATAATTTCGCCACACCTAGTGTGTGTGTGACAATCATTGGTACTTTAACTTTAACTTTAACTTTTTATCCAAGCCTTGCTTTTATGGGCTGTTTAACGTTACTGAAAAACAGAGTTTTAGCGAAGACAAAAAAAAGGGGCTGTGGTTCAGGCCTCCTGGCTCCTTTCAGACACGAAATGGAGATTAAACTTGTTTAAAGAGACGACAAACATTTGAGTTGAGGAGAGAAAAGCGTGACGTTAGAGTCTTTTTAGATCATTATTATTGTTAATAATATTAATAATAATACACTGCAAAAACTGAAATCTAAGTAAGATGAAATATGTCAAAAAAGGGTGATATTTGCTTATTTTCTGTCTGATAAGATCATTCTTCTCACTAAGCAGATTTTATGTTTGAGTGTTTTACTTGTTTTAAGTGTTTTGGTCCTAAATGATCTCAGTAAGATATTACAGCTTGTTGCTGAGATTTGATGACCTATATTGAGTAAAACATGCTTGAAACTAGAATATCAAGTGTTGCAAAGCTGTGTCATCAACACTCACAAGTATAAAACTACTTTTTTAAAGTAATCATTTCTTATTTCAAGCATGAAAAAAAAAATCATGACTTTGACACAATCGTGTCTCATAATTAAAACAGATGACGGCCAAATGGACTTTGCTGTTTTATTTTCAATGAAACAATAGAAATTAAAGCTGCAAGCAGCGTTGGTCGGGCCCGCATATTTGGCAGCTGCTAGTCCTAAGTGTCCCAATACTTTTGTCCAGTGTAGGTGTCCCAATACTTTTGTCCAGTGGTAGTCCTAAGTGTCCCAATACTTTTGTCCAGTTTAAGTCCTAAGTGTCCCAATACTTTTGTCTAGTGGTAGTCCAAAGTGTCCCAATACTTTTGTCCAGTTTTAGTCCTAAGTGTCCCAATACTTTTGTCCAGTGTAGGTGTCCCAATACTTTTGTCCCGTGGTAGTCCGAAGTTTCCCAATACTTATGTCAAGTTTTAGTCCTCAGTGTCCCAATACTTTCGTCAAGTTTTAATCCTAAGTGTCCCAATACTTTTGTCCAGTGTAGGTGTCCCAATACTTTTGTCCCGTGGTAGTCCGAAGTTTCCCAATACTTATGTCAAGTTTTAGTCCTCAGTGTCCCAATACTTTCGTCAGGTTTTAGTCCTAAGTGTCCCAATACTTTTGTCCAGTTTTAGTCCTCAGTGTCCCAAAACTTTTGTCCAGTTTTAGTCCTAAGTGTCCCAATACTTTTGTCCAGTTGTAGTCCTAAGTGTCCCAATACTTTTGTCCAGTGTAAGCGTCCCAATACTTTTGTCCACTGGTAGTCCTTTGAAGCCGAAACAACAAACGTGCTCAGAGGAGATAATGTTTGAAGACAGGTGACCGGTTTTTACAAAAAATTTGTTTTGAAGGGGGAATTGCAAACTTCCTGTAGATTTTTGCTGAAGGATGTCAATCTATGAAATGTAGGTCTAACTGAGACCTGCATAGAGGTTTTTGTTTCATGTCTCTCCGACCTTCCCAGTGGGAGTTACAGGCAGTTTTGTAATTTTTTTCTTCCGAGGAGCAGTTTTTTCTGCGTTTTATTCCAAAATTGCGAGAGCGCAATTTTGAGATTTGGGGTTAAGTTTTTTTTATTAGATCGCAATTTTTGCCAGTCCTGATGTGTGTGTTCAGTTCGGTGAGTTTTGAAGCATGTTAAGGGGGTCAAATTACAGCTCAAAGAGGCAAAAGTGACTGTTTTTAGTACTTTTTTGTCTTGAAGGGGGAATTGCCAACTTCCTGTTGATTTCTGCCCAAGGATGTACAATCAGTCAGACCTACATAGAGAATTTTGTTTCATGTCTTTCCGACCTTCCTAGTGGGAGTTACAGGCAGTCTAGTTTTTTTTTTCCTAGGGGGCGCTAGAGCGCAATTTTGAGTTTTGGGGTTCGGTTTTTTTATTAAAAGACAATTTTCGCAGGTCCTGATGTGTGGGTCAAATATGGTGAGTTATGAAGCATTAAGTGGGTCAAATTAGTGCTCAAAGAGGCGGCCGGTATAATAATAATAATAATAATAATAAAACCTTAGAAATTCAATAGGTCCTTATGTCCCATTGCATAAGGACTCCCTTTGGGAGTCCTTATACAATGGGCCATGCGGGCCCTAATAATAATAATAATAAAACCTTAGAAATTCAATAGGTCCTTATGTCCCATTGCATAAGGACTCCCTTTGGGAGTCCTTATACAATGGGCCATGCGGGCCCTAATAAAACCTTACAAATTCAATAGGTCCTTATGTCCCATTGTATAAGGACTCTTTGGGAGTCCTTATACAATGGGCCATGCAGGCCCTAATAATAATAAAACCTTACAAATTTAATAGGTCCTTATGTCCCATTGCAAAAGGAATCCCAACGCAATGGGCCATGCGGGCCCTAATAACAAAACCTTACAAATTCAATAGGGTCCTCTGTCCCATTGTAAAAGGACTCCCGTTGGGATTCCTTTTACAATGGGCCTTGCGGGCCCTAAATACCTACTCATATAGTAGTACACTTGTTATTAGTGAGAATATACTTATTTTAAGGTATTTTTGGGTTCATTGAGGTTAGCTAATTTTACTTGTTTTGGAAAGTCTTGGCAAGTCGAATTTTCTTGTTCTATTGGCAGATAATTCTGCTTAGTTCAAATAAAATACCCCTCATTTTTATATTTTTCTTGATTTTATGGGCTGTTTAACACCACTGAAAACAGAGTTTTAGCGACAAAAAAAAAAAGTGTTGTGGTTCAGGCCTCCTGGCTCCTTTCAGACATGAAATGGAGATTAAACTTGTTTAAAGAGATGACAAACATTTGAGTTGAGGAGAGAAAAGCGTGACGATAGAGTCTTTTTAGATCGTTATTATTGTTAATAATAATAATAATACACTGCAAAAAGTGAATTCTAAGTAAGATGAAATATGTCAAATAAGGGTGATATTTGCTTATTTTCTGTCTGATAAGATCATTCTTCTCACCAAGCAGATTTTATGTTAGAGTGTTTTACTTGTTTTAAGTGCTTTGGTCCTAAATGATCTCAGTAAGATATTACAGCTTGTTGCTGAGATGTGATGACCTATAGTGAGTAAAACATGCTTGAAACTAGAATATCAACTGTTGCAAAGCTGTGTCATCAACACTCACGAGTATAAAACTACTTCTTTAAAGTCATCATTTCTTATTTCAAGCATGAAAAAACAAAAATCATGACTTTGACACAATTGTCTCATAATTAAAACAGATGACAGCCAAATGGACTTTGCTGTTTTATTTTCAATGAAACAATAGAAAATAGGTACTCATATAGTAGTACAGTTGTTATTAGTGAGAATATACTTATTTTAAAGTATTTTTGGGTTCATTGAGGTTAGCTCATTTTACTTGTTTTGGCAAGCCGAATTGTCTTGTTCTATTGGCAGATAATTTTGCTTAGTTCAAATAAAATACCACTCGTTTTTGTATTTTTCTTGCTTTTATGGGCTGTTTAACACCACTGGAAAAAAGAGTTTTAGCGACAAAAAAAAAAGTGCCGTGATTCAGGCCTCCTGGCTCCTTTCAGACATGAAATGGAGATTAAACTTGTTTAAAGAGATGACAAACATTTGAGTTGAGGAGAGAAAAGCGTGACGATAGAGTCTTTTTAGATCGTTATTATTGTTAATAATAATAATAATAATAATAGGTATTGGACCAGCTGTTGTAAAGATATCCACTGTTTACGTCTCCTTCTTCTTCAGCTGTTCTAAGATCAGCTCCTTGTGTCAACAACGCTGTGCTGACACAACACTTTTCCCAAAAAAGGGAAGCTTGGAAAGTCATGAACGTCTTGTTTTAAGGAGACATAAACATCAGGGGACCTCTCTCTCTCTCTCTCTCTCTCTCTCTCTCTCTCTCTCTCTCTCTCTCTCTCACTCACCTTCAAAAATGTCCACCATGTTGAAGAAGGCCAAGGACAGAGAGGACTTGCCGCTGCCCGTGCGGCCGCAGATTCCCACCTGGCGGGAGGTGACAAGGGGGTGCGAGATGGCTCCAATAAGACGAGTGCGTCAATTTCACCGTACACACGTGCTTGTGACTTCCACAGAACCGACCGCCTTTCGGCCTCAGTGTGAACATGGCTGTTGGCGGCGCCGCGCTAATTACCTTCTGGCCCGGCTGGACGTAGGCGTTGACGTGTTTGAGCACGGGCTTCAGCATGGGGTCGTAGCGCACGCACAGGTCCTGGATCTTGATCTCGCCATCGTGGGGCCAGTTCTCCGGGACTTGAGAGGAGTCTGCGGACAAGAATTAATGTTCGGTTTTTCCCACGTTCCAAGGTATCGTTCAACATGACGTACAAAACCCCAAAAGCAGTGAAGTTGTCACGTTGTGTAAATGGTAAATAAAAAGAGAATACAATCGAATAGACTGCAAAGACAAGATTTTTCATGTTCACACTGGGAAACTTTTTTTTTTTTGGCAAATATTAGCTCATTTGGAATTAGTTTCAAAAAAGCTGGCACAAGTGGCAAAAAAGAGTGACAAAGTTGAGGGAATGCTCATCAAAGACTTATTTGGAACATCCCACAGGTGAACAGGCTAATTGGGAACAGGTGGGTGCCATGATTGGGTATAAAAGCAGCTTCCATGAAATGCTCAGTCATTCACAAACAAGGACGGGGCGAGGGTCACCACTTTGTCAACAAATGCCTGAGCAAATTGTCCAAGAACAACATTTCTCAAGCAGCTATTGCAAGGAATTTAGGGATTTCACCATCTAGGTCCGTAATATCATCAAAAAGTTCAGAGAATCTGGAAAAATCACTGCACATAAGCCATGATTCTACAGACCTTCGATCCCTCAGGCGGTACTGCATCAAAAAGCGACATCAGTGTGTAAAGGATATCACCACATCGGCTCAGAAACACTTCAGAAACCCACTGTCAGTAACTACAGTTGGTCGCTACATTTGTAAGTGCAAGTTAAAACTCTACTATGCAAAGCCAAAGCCATTTATCAACAACACCCAGAAACGCTGCCGGTGAATGGTGGAGGGTGTGTCAGTCCAGCGGCAGCCAGGCACTAAAAAAATAGATGAGCGATCATAAATGTTCACTAAGACGTGACTTTGGTCACTTGATTGACATTCACGGCACCCGAGGGTCTTGTGAGATGACGCTGGCTGCTGCCAGATCATTATTAAGAAAAAATGACCGACAGGAAGGCGAGAAACACTTTTTATTTCAACCCTACCTCCCGTCAAAACCCTAAAGACTGACCACACAGTTTCTGCCTTCACAATAAAAGTGTGTCTGTGATATCGTCAAAAGGTTCAGAGAATCTGGAGAAATCACGGCACGTAAGCGATGAGGTCACGGACCTTCCATCCCTCGGGCGAGGATGGGGCGAGGGTCACCACTTTGTGGACATATGCGTTAGCAAATTGTTTAAGAACAACATTTCTCAAGCAGCTATTGCAAGGAATTTAGGGATTTCACCATCTACGCACCATAATATCATCAAAAGGTTCGGATAATCTGGAAGTGGCAAGGCCCATGACCTTGGATCCCTCAGGCGGTACTGCATCAAAAAGCGACATCAGTGTGTAAAGGATATCACCACATGGAACACTTCAGATACCACTGTCAGTAACTACAGTTGGTCGCTACATCTGTAAGTGCAAGTTAAAACTCTACTATGCAAAGCCAAAGCCATTTATCAACAACACCCAAAAACTGATGCAAAGTGGTTCTGTGGTCTGACAAGTCCACATTTCAAATTGTTTTTTGGAAACTGTGGACGTCGTGTCCTCCGGACCAAAGAGGAAAAGAACCATCCGGATTGTTCTAGGCGCAAAGTGTAAAAGGCAGCATGTGTGATGGTATGGGGGTGTATTAGTGGCCAAGACATGGGTAACTTACACATCTGTGAAGGCGCCATTAATGCTGAAAGGTACATACAGGTTTTGGAGCAACATATGTTGCCATCCAAGCAACGTTATCATGGACACCCCTGCTTATTTCAGCAAGACAATGCCAAGCCATGTGTTACAACAGCGTGGCTTCATAGTAAAAGAGTGCGGGTACTAGACTGGCCTGCCTGTAGTCCAGACATTGAAAATATGAAGGCTAAAATATGAGAAGGGAGACTGTTGAACAACTTAAGCTGTACATCAAGCAAGAATGGGAAAGAATTCCACTTCAAAAATGTGTCTCCTCAGTTCCAAAACCTTTACTGAGTGTTGTTAAAAGGAAAGGCCATGTAACACAATGGTGAAAATGCTTTTTTGCAATGTGTTGCTGCCATTAAATTCTAAGTTCATGATTATTTGCGAAAAAAAAAAAGAAGTTTCTCAGTGTGAACATGAAATATCTTGTCTTTGCAGTCTATTCAATTGAATATAAGTTGAAAAGGATTCTCTTTTTATTTACCATTTACACAACGTGACAACTTCACTGCTTTTGGGTTTTGTAGAATAAAAGAAAAATGTACCCATGGATCCCTCGTAGTTCTCAGACTCAGTACCCAGGAAGCTGTTGACCTTCTTCACAGCCGCCATCTGGACCTCCAAGTCTGCCAGGTTCCTCACCACCCAGTTCAGGTAGTTAGTAACCTGCACCAAACACAGTTTGTAAAGTCTTGTTCGTCAAAGCAGCTGTTTGGAGGGGGGGTCTTACAGTCAGGGCGTAGGTAAGAGCGAGGCCCACCAGACCCCCAGAAGGTTGACCACATCGGGAACCCCAGATGGACGCCCCGGCCGCCGCCAGCACGATCACAGCTCCCAGGTAGTCCTGCTCACGGAGGAATTGTAAAGTCACAAAACATTCACGCACATATCAGACGTGAGTTAGTGTAACAGTCAGTTTAGCTCTTGTATGTTTCCTATGATATCTACATTGAAATAACACTTGATGGACGCCTTACTACACACTTTGTCAGCAGGTGAGCTACTTTTCAAATGAAGTTGAAGTGATCTACCTCATCTTCAAATATATACATATATACTGTACATACACTGCAAAAAGTCAGTGTTCAAAAACAAGAAAAAAAAATACAAAAATGAGGGGTATTTTACTTGAACTAAGCAAAATTATCTGCCAGTCGAACAAGAAAATTCGGCTTGTCAAGACTTTCCAAAACAAGTCAAATTAGCTAACCTCAATGAACCCAAAAATAGCTTAAAATAAGTATATTCTCACTAATAACAAGTGCACTTTTCTGGGTAGAAAAAAAAAAAAAAAAAAAGAGACCTTTTTGCTCAATATGTTGAAAAACATGATCTTGACATAATGATATGCGCTCGGCATTACATTTCTTGAAACCAGCAACCTTAAACTTGAAACTAATTTATTGTTCTTAATGGAAAAGGCAAGCGCTTGTTACTCTCGGGGTCTCTTAGGCCAGGGGTCGGCAACCCGCGGCTCCGGAGCCGCATGCGGCTCTTTGATCACTCTGATGCGGCTCAGCAGCTTACTTGCTGAACCCCCCAATTTTCCCGTGAGACTTCCGGATTTCAGTGCCTCTCGCAGAAAACTCCCGGGATTAATATTCACCGATTTTCATCCTTACGGCTATAATAAGGGCGTGCCATGATGGTACAACATTTGACGCCCTCTACAATCTGTCTTAACAGCGTGCAAGCCCAACACTTGTTATACAATATACATCTTCTGCTTGCTCACGTAAGTGACAGCAAGGCATACTTGGTCAACAGCCACACAGGTTACACTGACGGTGGTCATATAAAACAACTTTAACACTCTTATTATTAATGCGCCACACTTTGAACCAAGACCAAACAAGAATGACAAACACATTTTGGGACAACATCTGCACCTGAACACAACAGAACAAACACCCAGAATCCCATGCAGCCTTGACTCTTCCGGGCTACATTATACACCCCTGCTACCACCAAACCCTGCCCCCACCCCAACCCTGCTCCCTCACACATAAACCCCCCCCCTCTCTGTGCGTCGGTTGAGGTGGGCGGGGTTTGGTAGCGGGGGGGGGGGGGGGGGGGGGGGGATAATGTATCCCGGAAGAGTTAGGGCTGCATGGGATTCTGGGTATTTGTCCTGTTGTGTTTATGTTGTGTTACGGTGCAGATGTTCTCCCGAAATTTGTTTGTCATTCTTGTTTGGTGTGGGTTCACAGTGTGGCGCATTATTAGTAAGAGTGCTAAAGTTTTTTTTTAATACCGCCACCGTCAGTGTGACCTGTGTGGTTGTTGACCAAGTATGCCTTGCTGTCACCTACGTGAGCAAACGGAAGCCCCACACAACGTGTGGCTGATCAGGCACGCTGACTGTAGTGGGTGCTATATGCTGTACCATCACGGCACGCATGACTCTGACAAGCGCCATTCATTTAAAACCCGCGTGCCGCACCAGCTTTCAAATTCCAAATAAAGGCGTGGACAGTGTGTCTGTGACCCCTGGTTATACATAGCACAAAGCAAAAAAATAACTTT
Source organism: Nerophis lumbriciformis (assembly GCF_033978685.3). NCBI lineage: Eukaryota > Metazoa > Chordata > Actinopteri > Syngnathiformes > Syngnathidae > Nerophis > Nerophis lumbriciformis. The sequence continues at coordinate 9,938,403 of NC_084552.2, read as the reverse complement.
GTATGCAGTGTTATTTCATTTAAAATTTCAAATTTTTTTTGCGGCTCCCATTGTTTTCTACAATTTGTGAAACTGGTCGAAATGGCTCTTTGACTGGTAAAGGTTGCCGACCCCTGTCCTAGGCAAATCATATGGTCTAAAAATGCATTTTTCCATCGATAACATGACATCATCACGCAAAGTTCGTGCTCTTTCAGTCAATTAGTGTGCGAGGAATATATATATATATATATATATATATATATATATATATATATATATATATATATATATATATATATTTACAGCCCGGCCCCCGGCCCCAAAAATTTTAATTGTCATTTTGAAGAATTCATCTAAATGTGCATGAACTATTTCTGTTCAAAATTGTTAGAAATGTCACATGTTAAATGTTTAAATATTAACTGTCAGTTTACTGTACTGTGCCGACTTAACTACTTTATGAGTACGTGTTTTCTATTGTTTCATTGAAAATAAAACAGCAAAGTCCATCCGTTTTAATTGGGAGACAAAATTGTGTCAAAGTCATGATTTTTTTTTTCATGCTTGAAATAAGAAATGATCACTTTAAAAAAGTAGTTTTATACTTGTGAGTGTTGATGACACAGCTTTGCAACACTTGACATTCTAGTTTCAAGCATGTTTTACTCAATATAGGTCATCACATCTCAGCAACAAGCTGTAATATCTTACTGAGATCATTTAGGACCAAAACACTTAAAACAAGTAAAACACTCGAACATAAAATCTGCTTTGTGAGAAGAATTATCTTATCAGACAGAAAATAAGCAAATATCACCCTTATTTGACATATTTCATCTTACTTAGATTTCAGTTTTTGCAGTGTATACATACATACATACATACATATACATATATATATACATACACATATATATACATATACATATATATACAAATATACACATATACATATATACATATATATATATATATATATACACACACACACACACACACACATACATATACATATATATATATATATATATATATATATATATATATATATATATATATATATACACACACACAGTTGTGGTCAAAAGTTTACATACACTTTACATCATGTCATGGCTGTCTTGAGTTTTAATCATTTCTACAACTCTTATTTTTTTTTGATAGAGTGATTGGAGCACATACTTGTTGGTGACAAAAAACATTCATGAAGTTTGCTTCTTTTATGAATTTATTATGGGTCTACTGAAAATGTGAGCAAATGTGCTGGGTCAAAAGTATACATACAGCAATGTTAATATTTGCTTACATGTCCCTTGGCAAGTTTACCTGCAATAAGGCGCTTTTGGTAGCCATCCACAAGCTTCTGCTTGAATTTTTGACCACTCCTCTTGACAAAATTGGTGCAGTTCAGCTAAATGTGTTGCTTTTCTGACATGGACTTGTTTCTTCAGCATTGTCCACACCTTTAAAGTCAGGACTTTGGGAAGGCCATTCTAAAACCTTCATTCTAGCCTGATTTAGCCACTCCTTTACCACTTTTGACGTGTATTTGGGGTCTTGTCCTGTTGGAACACCCTACTGCACCTAAGACCCAACCTCTGGGCTGATGATTTTAGCTTGTCCTGAAGAATTTGGAGGTAATCCTCTGTGGGGGGGGGGGCCTGCGGACCTGCAGCGAAGCGGGGTGTGCCAGGACCGGCTTTGAGATCAGCGACAGGTGCGTAGATCAGTGTTTTTCAACCACTGTGCCGTGGCTCACTAGTGTGCCGTGAGATACAGTCTGGTGTGCCGTGGGAGATTATCTAATTTCACCTATTTGGGTTAAAAACATTTTTTGCAAACCAGCAAGTATAATCTGCAAATTATGTGTTATTGTTGAGTGTCGGTGCCGTCTGGAGCTCGGCAGAGTAATCGTGTAATACTCTTCCATATCAGTAGGTGGCAGCCGGTAGCTACCGTATTTTTCGGAGTATAAGTCGCAACGGAGTATAAGTCGCACCTGCCAAAAATGTATAATAAAGAAGGAAAAAAACATATATAAGTCGCACTGGAGCCCGGCCAAACTATGAAAAAAACTGCGACTTATAGTCCGAAAAATACGATAATTGCTTTGTAAATGTCGGAAACAGCGGGAGGCAGTGTGCAGGTAAAAAGGTACCTTATGCTTAAACCAAAAATAAACAAAAGGTTAGTGCCCTTAAGAAAAGGCATTGAAGCTTAGAGAAGGCTATGCAGAACGAAACTAAAACTGAACTGGCTACAAAGTAAACAAAAACGGAATGCTGGACGGCAGCAAAGACTTACTGTGGAGCAAAGACGGCGTCCACAATGTACATCCGAACATGACGCGACAATCAACAATGTCCCCACAAAGAAGGATACAAACAACTGAAATATTCTTGATTGCTAAACCAAAGTAGATGCGGGAAATATCGCTCAAAGGAAGACATGCAACTGCTACAGGAAAATACCAAAAAAAGAGAAAAATCCACCAAAATAGGAGCGCAAGACAAGAGGTTTAAAGTCATATCCAACAATTGCGACAACGAGCTTTTACTGTCAACAGAGTTTATGATTTCTGCTGGTGGTGTGCCTCCGGATTTTTCCGACGCAAAAAATGTGCCTTGCCTCAAAAAAGGTTGAAAAACACTGGCGTAGATGACCCAACTGAGAGTGTTTGTCTGATCACCTGTTGCTCTGTTAAAGGCAGAAGTCGGGAAGGAAAGGTGAGAGTTGTTGTTGATGGTGGAACAGAAAAACGAGCACTAACGAGAGTGAGAGCGAGACAGACTGAAAAGAACATTTATTGCAAAATAAATCATTGTTAAGAAAGATGAACGAGGCTGTCATGTCCGTCATTGGTGGACCAAGTAACCCGGAGGACCGAGACCTCCACATCCTCCTTTTTCATTGTCCCATTTAAAGAACCAGTTCCATTGGCAGTAAAACAGGCCAATAGCATAATACTACCACCACCATGCTTGACGGTAGGAATGGTGTTCCTGGGATTAAAGGCCTCACCTTTTCTCCTCCAAACATATTGCTGAGTATTGTTGCCAAACAGCTCCTTTTTAGTTTCATCTGACATCACATGGACAAAGATAAGACCTTCTGGAGGAAAGTTCTGTGGTCAGATGAAACAAAAATGGAGCTGTTTGGCCACAATACCCAGCAATATATTTGGAGGAGAAAAGGTGAGGCCTTTAATCCCAGGAACACCATCCCTACCGTCAAGCATGGTGGAGGTAGTATTATGCTCTGGGCCTGTTTTGCTGCCAATGGAACTGCTCCTTTACAGAGAGTAAATGGGACAATGAAAAAGGAGGATTACCTCCAAATTCTTCAGGACAAGCTAACATCATCAGCCCGGAGGTTAGGTCTTGGGCACAGTTGGGTGTTCCAACAAAACACACCTCAAAAGTGGTAAAGGAATGGCTAAATCAGGCTAGAATGAAAGTTTTAGAATGGCCTTCCCAAAGTCCTGACTTAACGGTGTGGACAATGCTGAAGTAACAAGTCCATGTCATAAAAGCAACACATTTAGCTGAACTGCACCAATTTTGTCAAGAGGAGTGGTCAAAAATTCAAGCAGAAGCTTGTGGATGGCTACCAAAAGCGCCTTATTGCAGTGAAACTTGCCAAGGGACATGTAAGCAAATATTAACATTGCTGTATGTATACTTTTGACCCAGCACATTTGCTCACATTTTCAGTAGACCCATAATAAATTTATAAAAGAACCAAACTTCATGGATGGTTTTTGTGACCAAAATAAGAGTTGTAGAAATTATTGGAAACTCAAGACAGCCATGACCAACGTTCCCTCTGAGGTGTGCGCCTGTGCAATTGCGCACTGCTTAAGCGTCCTCTGCGCACGGCAAATCTATGCCACACACAAAATCAAATACAAAAATAAGAGCATAACAATTTTCGACACACGGACATGACAGAGTAAACAGTTTTCGTCATCATTGTTCAAATATTGTAACGTCTGTCGAGACGCTTTTAGGACATGAATTCCATCCATCACTTTACTGAGCAAAACTCTTTATTGTCGGCCATAAACACATCACCAAAACATTAGTAAAAAAAACGAGCTAAACTAGCAAAAGTGGTCATTTTCTGCAGTACAAACCAGACCAAAAGCAACTTTGTTATATCAACAGCAGCCGCTCGCTCTTTCTCACTTGCGCCAACACGTGCACATATGGCACTTAGACAGTGATGCGTTTACAGCCACACAAAAAGTCGGACAACTCCAACACCACACATAAAGTGTCATTCCAGGTCGTTACACTATGATTTACCAATCAAATGTGTGCTTATTCTAGTCTCATTTATTAGGAATCTTAATGTATAAATATTAATCATGAAATGCTGTTAGTATATTAAATAAATACTAATAAAAATATATTTTTTACAAACAGGAAGTTGCAGCAATGTACACATGATCCCATGCTTACATCTCATTGTGCAACATGTGAATGTTTTAATGGGAAGTTTGGGACAGGTGTGCTGCTAGTGTAGCCAGTGTGCACGTCTGATGTTGCTCACATGGGCTCCACTGAATGCTCAGGGAGTTTTTGCCTTTGCTCACACACATGAAAAATTAGAGGGAACATTGGCCATGACATTATGTATAATGCACATAAGTGTAATGCAAACTTTTGACCACGACTGTATAGAATTATATATATTATATATATATGTATATATATGTATATACTGTATGCACACAGTACAGGCCAATAGTTTGGACACACCTTCTCCTCATTCAATGAGTTTTCTTTATTTCCATGACTATTTACATTGTAGATTGTCACATCAAAACTATGAATGAACACATGTGGAGTTATGTACTTAACAAAAAAAAAAAGGTGAAACATGTTTTATATTATAGTGTCTTCAAAATAGCCGCCCTTTGCTCTGATTATTGCTTTGCACACTCTTGGCATTCTCTCCATGAGCTTCAAGCACACATGTGAAGTGAAAACCATTTCAGGTGACTACCTCTTGAAGCTCATCCAGAGAATGCCAAGAGTGTGCAAAGCAGTAACCAGAGCAAAGGGTGGCTATTTTGGAGAAACTAGAATATAAAACATGTTTTCAGTTATTTCACCTTTTTTTTGTTACGTACATAACTCCACATGTGTTCATTCATAGTTTTGATGTGACAATCTACAATGTAAATAGTCATGGAAATAAAGAAAACACATGTCAGAATAATTGTATCTAAGTTATCAGAAATCTTTGTGTTTCAATGAGTTCCCGGCGAGCAGACAGAAGCCATCTTTGATCTTACCAATCAAAAGGCTTGTAAAACTCCACTGTGTAGGATGGGAAGTGACACGAAGGTGTCGGTTTCTTTGATGTATTGTAATCCACAGGAAGATTTTGTCTTGACCCGAGATCTACAAAGCGGAAAGGAAGCAGGACCTGACCCCCCTCCAGACACCTTTTCTTTGAACTGTTTTATACCCAAAGGCGACGGCTGTTTACGACCCCTCCTTCCCTTAGAAACAGCTAAATCAGGGAAAGTCCAAATAAAAGAGGAGGCATACAATCTTTCGTCAGAGTGTGGTGGGAGACTGTAAAGAGTACAGCCCAGACGTTTCTCCTCAATTGAGCTAAATTGAATTCTGTCTCTATTTAATTCCTTGCTTCTTGTCTTGTTTAATAGATGTCATCAATGTTTGAACCTGACAAGAAGGTGTGTCCAAACTTTTGGCCTGTACTGTATATGTAATAAATTGGCCACTGTAACATTTGAACAGTAACACTGTGTTTGATAAGTAATTCTTAGAATAATCATGTATATATATTATCACACAACTTTAGTATGCTTAAAGTCCGTTGCTATAGTTATTAGCTATTGTGCTTAAGCTGCATTTTTCCTATCTGTGCAAGGACAAAACTTCTTGTCTGAGGGGTGGCCTCAGCCGCAGATGTTATCTTTGTTTTAGCCCGCTAACAGCCAAGGACTTCAGGACCTCAACGAAGATAAGATGACAGCGCGCAGACGAAGCAGAAACAAGGCAATCAGAAGGCCCCAGCACATTCCGTCACGTATTGTGCGTACTGGACCTGCTTTGCATGATATATGTGACCACTCCTTTTAGAATCGGCCTCGGTGATGTTGACTGTGGAACTCCTGAATAAATAGAGGGACGCGGGAGCTGTACCTTAGAGCAGTGGTTCTCAAATGGGGGTACGCGTACCCCTGGGGGTACTTGAAGGTATGCAAAGGGGTACGTGAGATTTTTTTTTTAACATTCTAAAAATAGTAACAATTCAAAAACCCTTTATAAATATAAATAAAAAACTATCATTTTTTCCAAATAGTTCAAAAAAGACCACTACAAATTAGCAATATTTTGCACTGTTATACAATTTAATAAATGAGAAACTGATGACATAGTACTGTATTTTACTTCTTTATCTCTTTTTTTCAACCAAAAATGCCTTGCTCTGATTAGGGGGTACTTGAATTAAAAACAATTTCACAGGGGGTACATCACTGAAAAAAGGTTGAGAACCACTGCCTTAGAGCGTAGGGCGAGACTGTGACTAAGTCATACTTGCCAACCTTGAGACCTCCGATTTCGGGGGGTGGGGGCGTGGTCGGGCGTGGTCGGGGGCGTGGTTAAGAGGGGAGGAGTATATTGACAGCTAGAATCAAGTATTGCATACATATATATATATATATATATATATATATATATATATATATATATATATATATATATATATATATATATATATATATCTACATCCTGAAAATATGCAAACAAAACTGTGTTTAGATAATTGATACTTCAAACTTGCATAAATAAATATTAAGGAATATAACATAACTTGGCTTCTGAGAGCTTCAAAATGTGATGAATAAAATGCTAAAGTTGTTGATAAACAAGCAATTATTTTAATAATTAAATATGGTTATTTTAAATGAATTATAATAATTTAAAATTAATTATTTTAAATGTGTTTATTTTAATGTATAATTCTAATGCCTGGATGTAATAAGGAGTCAGAAAAAATACAAATACAAATATAATTAATTTTGATGTTTTTAGCAAAATATAGTAATTCTTTTTTTTTTTTTTAATTAATAAATATATTTATTTTTAGGTAAGATAAACATAATAATACAATTTATCTCTTGTCTGGATGATTTAGTTCTTGTCACCCTGTTGTCCTCCCATTATGAAAAAAGGCTGTCCTCACTCAGGTCCGCATGGAGCTGGAGGGGGCGTGGCCTCCAGCTCCGGCTGAAAATCGGGAAATTTTCGGGAGAATATTTGTCCCGGGATGTTTTCGGGAGAGGCGCTGAATTTCGGGAGTCTCCCGGAAAATTCGGGAGGGTTGGCAAGTATGGACTAAGTGTGCAGCTCCATGCGTTCTCCTCATGAGCTAAATTGAACTCTGTCTCTGCATGGTTCCTTGCTTCTTGTCTGATTAATAGATGTCATCAGTGTTTGAACCTGACAGTAATTAAGTGATTACTTGGTGTACCACAGTTTGAGAATCCCTGCTCGACAGCAGGTCGGTATAATCCAATACCTGTTTTGTTTTGTTGCAGATATGAGACTGATATCAATAAGGGATGGGACACCTCTACTACATGGCCACATTCTTACTGAGGCTGGTTTTGTGCAACTCCAAAGCAACCCTGGTCCAGAAAATGATGATAATTGCACTTTCCTATGATCTATTTGCCAGCACAGGTGTACCTAGGAAGGTGGCCTTTAATGATGGGGAAGTGTCTCACCGTGCGGACCTCCAGCCAGCGGTTGGCAGCAGAAAGAAACAAGTAGGCGGTGTTGTTGGTGTCGGTCAGCTCCAGCATGCGTTGCTTGAAACGAGCCTCGTGTCTGAAACAAAACGTGGACTTTTTCAATTCGGGACACGCTGGCGCTCCCACAGAGTAGTTCATCATCGTCATGGTGGTCAAGAGGAGAGAATTACTGCTGTCCAAACCAAACTCCTCTGGAGGATGAAGGCAGGAACTTTCCCGTCAGTGTGTGTGTGTGTGTGTGTGTGTGTGTGTGTGTGTGTGGAGGAGTTCCTCAGGGGGAAGATGGGGAGGAAAGCATGAGAGTTGTTTAAAGCTGGATAACAACTCTGATGGGAAAGTAGCCTCCAGTTAAAAAAATAACCCATGTGGGGTGCGCGAGGCTCCTCCCACTCGCTTGAATAAGTCACTATTTAGGCGTAAACCAGGGGTGTCAAACTGGGGGGGGGCACATGGCAGTTATGGCTGTCCTCAAAGGGCTGCTTGTAACAGTGAGTAATAAATGAATATAAATGTATATGATATTATTATACAATTGCACATGCATTAGATCATGATATGATATTGTTTACCTTCTCTGTAGACAGGCATCATTTTACTGTAGAATTTGCAGTGTTTTTTTGTTTTTTTTACAGCAAAAGTATATAAAGTTAAAGTTAAAGTACCACTGATAGTCACACACACACCAAGTGTGGTGAAATTACCCTCTGCATTTGACCCATCCCCTTGTTCCACCCCTGTGGGAGGTGAGGGGAGCAGTGAGCAGCAGCGGTGGCCACGCCCGGGAATCATTTTTGGTGATTGAACCCCCAATTCCAACCCTTGATGCTGAGTGCCAAGCAGGGAGGTAATGGCTCCATTTTTATATGGGGTTTGAACTCACGACCTACCGATCTCAGGGCGGACACTCTAACCACAAGGCCACTGTGTTTTTAACGTTAAAATTATGGCAATTGAGAGGCCATTTTTTCATTGATATGGTTGTTGTCATTTCATGGTGAATTACTGTACATGGAAAAACAGTTTTTTACGGCAAAATTCTGGCGGCAGAGCAGACTGTTTATTTTTTTTAGCTATTATTATTTTTACAGTGTATAATTAAATGGATAACCCTTTTTAAATTTATAAGTCAATCAGATATGTATTTTATTTTGAAAAAGTGTAATGTCTGATAACAAATTATTTATTGCATTATTTGGAAACACGAATAATAACTAATAGTTTTTATTATTACAGATTTGAACTACCTTCATACCTAAGTTTATACCAATTTAACTTTAAATTATTTACATTTACAGCATTATTATTACAGATTCATTGATTGTACCTTTCTAAATTCATACACATTTAATTCAATTATTAAATAAAGCAGAGCTGGGCAAATATTTTGACTCAGGGGCCACATTGAGAGAAAAAATGTGTCTGGGTGTGTATAAATGATATATACTGTAAACATCTGCTGTACAGTATGTGTCTTTGGCTCCCTTTTTTCAGGAACACTAATACCAAAAATCACAATGTCTCATAGAGCAGTGTTTTTCAACCTTTTGTGAGCCAAGGCACATTTTATTCATTAAAAAAATCCCGAGGCACACCACCTGCAGAAATTATTGAAAAATGAAACTCCGATATTGACAATAAAAAGTTGTTTTCGCAATTGTTGGATATGACTTTAAAGCATAACCAAGCATGCATCAATATAGCGCTTGTCTGAAAGTAGGTGTACTGTCACTACCTGTCACACATTTTTGATGTTTTCCTGTATGTCGTGTTTTAGTTCTTGTCTTGCGCTCCTATTTCAGTGGCTTTTCCTGTTTTGTTGGTGTTTTCCTTTAGCAGTTGTATGTCTTCCTTGAACGCTACTCCCCGCACCTGCTTTGTTTTGGCAATCAATACTATTTAAGTTGTGCGGACGCTATCCTTCTTTGTGGGGACATTGTTGATTGTCATGTCATGTTCGGATGTACTTTGTGGACGCCGTCTTTGCTCCACAGTAAGTCTTTGCTGTCGTCCAGCATTCTGTTTTTGTTTACTTTGCAGCAAGTTCAGTTTTAGTTTCATTTTGCATAGCCATCCTTAAGCTTCAATGCCTTTTCTTAGGGGCACTCGCCTTTTGTTTATTTTTGGTTTAAGTATTAGACACCTTTTTACCTGCACGCTGCCTCCCGCATATTATAATCACGACAAACCATGTTCCCGACATCTACAAAGAAATTATCTACCTGCTGCCACCTACTGATATGGAAGAGTATTACACGGTTACTCTGCCGAGCTCTAGACAGCACAGACACTCAACAACGGCACATTATTTGCGGATTATAATTACTGGTTTGTAAACTTTTTTTAACCAAAAATAGGGGAAATTACTTAATCTCAGTGGTTGAAAAACACTGTCAAAGAGTTCTAAAAAAGTTATAACAGACCACCTCAAAAAAACGGAATGGAATTTTACAGTTTTTTACTGAATGGGACACCCAAAATGTACATGAAAATAAAGAAAGTGGGATTTACAATATTAACTATGAACAATAAAAGACTGAATATTAACAACATATGAACATATTTTACTTCTCAGACGAGCTCCTCTATCGTTGTGTATCTTTTACAATCAAGCAAAACACAACAAAAATGTAACAAACCGCAAAATATGAATGCAAAGGGTAATAAACACCTACAATATGATATATTATCACTTTTATGCAGACATTTGTTGTACAAATGTGCTTCCACTTCTGTTCCTGACACATGCATTTGGGGCTGGCTGCTCTGTAAACAAACCCCGCCCACTTTGAGCTGCTGTGACCTAGATTACCGTAATAACTCCTATAACACTCAAAAGTGCAGATTTCAACAACTTTCTATAGTTCAAGACTTAGTGTCATTTAAAAACAACACTGCACATCATAATAACTACAACAGCTTTGATGTTAAAGGTCTAAATAAATAATGTATAACGTCCGGTAGGCCGGACTGAAAATATTAATGGGCCGCATGTGGCCCGCGGGCCCTATTTTGCCCAGGTCTGCAATAAAATGTAATATTTCTTACATTATTAGATAATATTAAAGTTTATTAGGGACCGCAATGTCCCTTTGGGACAGAGGACCCTATTGTATTTTGTGCGTTTTATTATTATTATTATTCCGCCGCCTCTTTGAGCTGTAATTTGACCGCCTTAACATGCTTCAAAACTCACCATATTTGACACACACATCAGGACTGGCGAAAATTGCCATCTAATCAAAAAACCAAACCCCAAAACTCAAAATTGCGCTCTAGCGCCCCCTAGGAAAAAACACAGACAAAACTGCTTGTAACGTCCGGTAGGAATGTCGTAGAGACATGAAACAAAATCTAGATTTCATACACTGACATCTTTCAGCAAAAATCAACAGGAAGTTGGCAATTCCCCCTTCTAAACAACATTTTAGTAAAAACAGTCACTTTTGCCTCTTTGAGCTGTAATTTGACCCCCTTAACATGCCTCAAAACTCACCAAACTCGACACACACATCAGGACTGGCAAAAATTGCGATCTAATAAAGAAACCCAACCCCAAAACTCAAAATTGCGCTCTAGCGCCCCCTAGGAAGAAAACACAGACACAACTGCTCCAAGGAAGAAAACTCAGACAAAACTGACTGTAACTTCCAGTAGGAATGTCTTAGAGACATGAAACAAAAACTTCTATGTAGGTCTCACTTAGACCTACATTTCATAAATTGACAACCCCCAGCAAAAATCAACAGGAAGTTTGCAATTCCCTCTTCAAAACAAAAGTGGGGTCAAAACAGTCACCTTTTTTTTAAACATTATCTCCTCTGAGCGCGTTTGTCGTGTCGGCTTCAAACTAGCACAGGAGAGAGATTGAACCCTTCTGATTAAAAGTTGACGAAAGAGTTTTATATACTGCTCCGGTTTTGATTTTACGAGCCTTCAAAGAACCACTGCGCTGGTGCTGCTGCTGTCTCAAGATGGCCGCTTAAAAGCAGGAAGCACCAGCGTGACCACACAATGCAGAGAAGGTAGGTACTGTGCGGGTAAAGATATGTTAACTGGGTAAAGGCAGAAAGCACAAGTCTGACACCAATATGCAGAGAAGGTAGGTAATGTGCGGATGAAAATATGTTGAATGGGTACAGGCCGGAAATACGAGCGTGACCTTACTATGCAGAGGTTAAATTACATGATTACATAGATATGTTGTATGGGTGAAAGAAAGAAGCACCAGTGTGTCCCCAGGATGCAGGGAAGGTAGGTAATGTGCAGGTAAAGATATGTTGAATGGGTAAAGGCAGGAAACACCAGCAAAAGTCCGTCCCGTCCAACGCTGCTTGCAGCTTTAATTATATATGCAATTGCATGCAGTACAAGTATGTTTTCAGTCTTTCGCAGGCCACATTAATTGATGTCCTAGACAAGAAGAGTATACGATATCATCATTGCCAAATTTGAACCAAATACAATATTTTGAGTTTTACCAATTTATTTTTTGTTACACACAGTCAAACTGGTTTTTAAATGCTGGGATAACTCTGCTCCCTAATTGCTCTGCAAGGTAATTACAAGACTGCAAAGTGGTACCAGATCTACCATCCGAGCAATGTCAAAAGGCAACTGTTGTGTTCCATTCCGTAGAACATCTTTTGCCCAGACTGCCTTTTCAATAAAAAGGACCACAACTATGGAACTCTCTACCTGACACTTTGAAAAGTATACCTGCACTTGTCACTTGTTGAGCAACAATCGTGTATCCATGTTTAGTTTTTACTAATTGGTTTTTATCTAGTAGGGATGTCCCGATCCAGGTTTTTGCACTTCCGATCCGATACCGATACTGACCGATACTGTCCTATCCGAGCATGTATTAAAGTTTAAAGTTATTTAGCCTACTTAGTTGTCAGAATCATGTTGAAAAGGGTTTTAGTACTCTTGATAACAACTAGCCAGCTGAATTAGGGGAGTTTGAATAATACACAATGGTTGGTAACAAAAAATTGACCTGTTTATTCAAGGATAAACACAAAATAGACAAAATTATACATGACAAACAGAAATGGCATCATTGAACTAGGGCTGGGCGATATGGCCTTTTTTTAATATTGCGATATTTTAAGGCCATATTGCGATACACAATATATATCTCGATATTTTGCCTTAGGCTTGAATGAACACTTGATGCATATAATCACAGCAGTATGATGATTCTATGGGTTTTGATTGATTGATTGAGACTTTTATTAGTAGGTTGCACAGTGAAGTACATATTCCGTACAATTGACCACTAAATGGTAACACCCCAATAAGTTTTTCAACTTGTTTAAGTCGGGGTCCACTTAAATTGATTCATGATACAGATATATACTATCATATATATACTATTATCATAATACAGTCATCACACAAGATAATCACATTGAATTATTTACATTATTTATAATCCAGGGTGTGGAGGGGGGCGCCGGATGTAAGAGTCAAAGAGACAGCCAAAAGAGTTTGATATGAGAATAAATCTAAAGTTAAAATATAGGGTAGAAATGCACCCATTTGCAGGAAATGTAGTCTTGATTTTCAAAATTTTCTTTCAAGGCTTGCATGTCTACATTAAAACATTCTTCTTCATACTGCATTAATATATGCTACTTTTAAACTTTCATGCAGAGAAGGAAATCACAACTAAAAAAAAAATCACTATTTTTTTCATACGGTGTAGATGTGGAAATAATTGCCTCGGCATTTTGATGGTGTGGACGTGTGGCACCGAATAGAGATAAGCGTCTCGACAGACATTACAATATTTGAACAATGATGACGAAAACAGTTTTCTGTCGTGTCCGTGTGTCGAAAATTGTTATGCGCTTATTTTTTTTATTTGATTTTGCGCGTGGTATAGATTTGCCGTGCGCAGAGGACGCTTGGGCAGTGCGCAATTGCTGCAGGCGCGCACCTTGGAGGGAAGGTTGGTCACACGGCTGCGCTAGCATCACAGCTAACGTTAGCCATGCTGCTACCTCTCTGCTCGGGGAGGACATATACGTATGTGACGTATGACGTGACAGTATGTGACGTATGTCGTGACAGTATGTGACGTGTGTAAGAAGGTGCACTTGCTGTCTGTGAGAGGGAGACACAGGAAAGAGTGAGAAGAGCCTGTCGTGTAATGCCAGCAGCTAAAAGAAACTGCGTGAGAATTCACAGACCTGTGGATGTGTTGAAGGTGTGCTGGAAAATGCGGAACGGAAATTAGGGAGCAGCAGAAAAGTGGAATGTATTATTTAAATCGGTGCGTTGGAAAACACGGACTGGAGTTTTTTTTAAACTGGATCTGGATCGGCATTTTCCCATGCCTTGCCGATACGCAATTTTTAGCAAATATCGGCAGCCGATCCGATCCAAATATCGGATCGGGACATCCCTATTATCTAGTCTGCACTTTGTCTGTGTTATTATTATTATTGGCTTTTATCTAGTTTGCACTTTGTATTATTTCTATTATCATTATTATCGACTCATCTTTCCTTATTCTATTTTTTATTTTCCTATTTTAATGATGTTGGTTCTGTGTTGTTGTTGTTGGGGACAAGTGTTGTAAATTAGCTTTGGCTACAAACACTATGATGCATACATTGGATAACAGTTTCAGATGACTATGTTTTTGTATATGTCCCTATTTCAAATAAACCTCTATAATAATAATAATAAAGTGGCGGGCCAGATCTGGCCCCCGGGCCTTGAGTTTGACACCTGTGGCGTAAACCCTCATTGGTTAGGACAAAAAAGGTTACCTAAAGGCTCTGATGGTGGTGAGACCTTCAGCGGTCTCGGAGAAGTGACAGAGCAGAGGAAGCTGGGTGGAGTCGTCCAGGTCCTGCAGGTCTCTGTGGGTGCACCAGAAGGATCCACTGAGCATGACATACACCGAAGTCTGAACTTTGAACTCACTTGGAAGCCACCCGGAAGTACTTCTGAATGAAGTAGAAGGCAACCGCCAGGGGAACCAGGGCGATGAGGAAGTATCGTGTGATGCTGGAAATGACCCCGATGGCAGACAAACACAGCAAGGTGGACCGGGTCAAGGACTCCAGCGTCGGGGGGATGTGCTGCAGGACCAGAAGCATCCTTCACGTCCGCTCGTTCTTTTTCGGATTTGTATAAAACAACGCGGGGAGCACGTCAAACCTGGTCGATGATGTTGGTGTCGGCGGAGAACCTGTTGAGGATCTGCCCCAGTGGGGTGATATCAAAAAACCTGAGGAGAGAAGAATCACTAGTCGAGGCTCCTCTGATGCCAAATGTGTTGCTCCTAGGGGTGTAACGGTACGTGTATTTGTATTGAACTGTTTCGGTTCGGTTCGGAGGTGTACCCAACGAGTTTCCACACGAACATATTAAGTAGCCGCTTCCGCTTCCTTCTGCGTCTGTCTCTGTCAGTCTTCTACACAGCACCCAGCATTGTCCCACCCACACAACCAGAGCTGTAACAGCCAATCAGCAGTGCGTATTCAGAGCGCATGTAGTCAGTGTTTAGCGTTTAGCAGGTAATCATCAGGCAGCGGACTCTCCCCAAATGATAATAAACACCTCCCAGTCAACTACTAGTAACATCACTATGAGCCCGTTGACCTTCTAGAAATATAAAAGGCAGCTCAGCTCGCTCGCAGTCCTGGCTTGACGTGAAGGCTAATTCGCTTTTAGCGTAACGTTAGCTCATTTTGCGGTATGTGTGTGTGTGTGTGTTACGGACAGCAAAGCCCTGTCTGTCTGTTATTTCACTTGACCTTTTTCTGTGTTGATTGAGCTGTGTTGAAGCAGCAAAAAAGGACATTATGTTAAATGAAGAGTTTCTGTCTCTGATAGTTGATATAATAATGTAAGTGCATCATTAAGCCTACATCAGGGGTCGGCAACCCGCGGCTCTTTGATCACTCTGATGCGGCTCAGCAGCTTACTTGCTGAACCCCCCAATTTTCCCGTGAGACTTCCGGATTTCAGTGCCTCTCGCAGAAAACTCCCGGGATTAATACTCACCGATTTTCACCCTTACAGCTATAATAAGGGCGTGCCATGATGGTACAACATTTGGCGCTCTCTACAATCTGTATTAACAGCGTGCCAGCCCAACACTTTTTATACAATATACATCTTCTGCTTGCACACGTACGTGACAGCAAGGCATACTTTGTCAACAGCCACACAGGATACACTGATGGTGACCATATAAAACAACTTTAACACTCTTACTAATAATGCGCCACACTTTGAACCAAAACCAAACAAGAATGACAAACACATTTCGGGAGAACATCTGCACCTTAACACAACATAAACACAACAGAACAAACACCCAGAATCCCATGCAGCACTGACTCTTCCGGGCTACATTATACACCTCTGCTACCATCAAACCCCGCCCCCACCCCATATATAATGTATGTATAATGTATCCCGGAAGAGTTAGGGCTGCATGGGATTCTGGGTATTTGTCCTGTTGTGTTTATGTTGTGTTACTGTGCAGATGTTCTCCCGAAATGTGTTTGTCATTCTTGTTTGGTGTGGGTTCACAGTGTGGCGCATTATTAGTAAGAGTGTTATAGTTTTTTTTATACCGCCACCGTCAGTGTAACCTGTGTGGTTGTTGACTAAGTATGCCTTTCTGTCACCTACGTGAGCAAGCAGAAACGCCATGCAACGTGTGGCTGATCAGGCACGCTGGTAGTAGTGGGTGCTATATGCTGTGCCATCACGGCACGCATGACGCTGGCAAGCGCCATTCATTTAAAACCCACGCGCCGCACCAGCTTTCAAATTTCATATAAAGGTGTAGGCAGCGTGTCTGAGACCCCTGGTTAATACATAGCACAAAGCAAAAAAAAAACTTTGTATGCAGCGTTATTTCATTTAAAATTTCAAAAAAATTTTGCAGCTCCCATTGTTTTCTATAATTTGCGAAACTGGTCAAAATGGCTCTTTGACTGGTAAAGGTTGCCGACCCCTGGACTACATGAACTCCATGGTGTTCAGGGATGAATAGTCTCTCCTATTGCTATTGTACTATTTTTTCAGCTATAGTTACATGA
This sequence comes from Nerophis lumbriciformis, assembly GCF_033978685.3. Classification (NCBI taxonomy): domain Eukaryota; kingdom Metazoa; phylum Chordata; class Actinopteri; order Syngnathiformes; family Syngnathidae; genus Nerophis; species Nerophis lumbriciformis. The sequence goes on along the minus strand of NC_084552.2, from coordinate 9,921,549 downwards.
ATCATTAGTAATGCAGCAGCCTCGTTTTGAATGGCAGGGTCCCTGCTACCACATGTTGATAAAAATATAACATTTACATAATAAAAATCAACTACAGGCTTCCCAAATGCTGTAATAAATTAAGCATGATGAGTTGACTTTAAACTGTTCAATGTTGCACTTTTTATATGTAGAAGAAAAGTTTTGTCATTTTATTTAATCTGAGCAACAACTTGATGCAGTTTAATGTTGATTAACGTGGGCAGAATTATCACAGTGTTCCCAATGTTAAAAGGATAAAGCCATTGTTTAAAAATTTGGTAAATAAATAACCAAAAAATTTATATTTTGTTGTTTTCTTACTGTACTGAAAATGAACCGAACCGTGACCTCTAAAACGAGGTACGTACCAAACCGAAATTTTTGTGTACCGTTAAACCCCTAGTTCCTCCTACCTGAGAGGAGCGTGGATGATCTTGTTGAGCAGGTTGTCGTGAAGGTTGGTGGCCGCTGACAGACCCAGGAACTCCACAGTGAGGGAGGTGATGAGGCACAAGGTGATCCCGGCCGCACACAGGACTATGAAGACGGTCAGGTAGATGGGATCCTGCACACACACACACAGAGCCTAAGTACAGACGAGGCGCTGGTCTGAGGTTTTAAAAACAGAGATGTCGGCGATAATGCACCTCAGAGTCCGAGGAGCCGGGGAACGTGGCGTTGCGGCTGAGAACCTGAAACTGGCACGTTCCGTTGGGTCCTTCCACTACGCTCTGATTGGACTTGGAGGTCCAGATGGCCAACCAGTAGTCGATGGCGACGATGACCGAGTGCTTGAGGAGCTTGGAGGACACCATGAGGAAGACCATGAAGAAGCCACCAGAGGACATGTAGCACCAGCACACCTGAGAAGAAGAGGGAGATGTTCTTGCATCAACGGATGCTGAGCGAGAACATCTCACGTGCGCCAGCGTCACCTTCCACGGGACCTTCGACCTTCTGCTCGTGGTCGTGGAAAAGTTGTCGTCATCTTCCTCCTCCTCTTCTTCCTCTGGATTGCAAGCGAGATCAAGTGATCCAAACGAAGCAATTCCCGATCTAGACCTTTACCTTCATCTTCGTCATCCACTTGGTTCTTGGCCTCTCGGGAGTAGAAAGCCCTGCGGAGAGTCTTCCTCTCCATCGTGGTTTGGCTGTCCTGCTCGATGTCCTGCTGGGCGAGCACAAGTCAGGAGGTCCAATCAGAAGCCCAGAAGGAGAAACTCTCGTTAGGGCGCATACTTGCCAACCCTCCCGAATTTCCCGGGAGACTCCCGAATTTCAGTGCCCCTCCCGAAAATCTCACGGGGCAACCATTCTTCCGAATTTCTCCCGGACAACAATATTGGGGGTGTGCCTTAAAGGCACTGCCTTTACGTCCTCTACAACCTGTCGTCACGTCCGCTTTTTCTCCATACAAACAGCGTGCCGGCCCAGTCACATAATATATACGGCTTTTACACACACAAGTGAATGCAACGCATACTTGGTCAACAGCCATACAGGTCACACTGAGGGTGGCCGTATAAACAACTTTAACACTGCTACAAATATGCGCCACACTGTGAACCCACACCAAACAAGAATGACAAACACATTTCGGTAGAACATCCGCACCGTAACACAACATAAACACAACAGAACAATATACCCAGAACCCCTTGCAGCACTAACTCTTCCGGGACGCTACAATATACCACCAAACCACTGTGGCTCAGAGTCTGTGGAACGCTCTCCCTGACCACCTAAGGGCACCACAGACTATGGATGCTTTTAAAAAAGGCTTAAAAACCCTTCTTTTTAAAAAAGCCTCTTTTTTTTTTTTTTTAGATATATGCGTGCTAGTTCTAGCTATTAGACTGTTCTAGTTTTTATTTTTATTCATTTTTATTATTTTTTTATTTTTTAATACACTGTAGCATTTTGAGGTTGTCCATACAAACAGCGTGCCGGCCCAGTCACATAATATATGCGGCTTTTACAAACACATAAATGAATACCATTCATACTTGGTCAACAGCCATACAGGTCACACTTACGGTGGCCGTATAAACAACGTTAACACTGTTACAAATATAAGCCACACTGTGAACCCACACCAAACAAGAATGACAAACACATTTCGGTAGAACATCCGCACCGTAACACAACAGAACAATATACCCAGAACCCCTTGCAGCACTAACTCTTCCGGGACTCGACAATATACCACCAAACCACTGTGGCTCCCAGTCTGTGGAACGCTCTCCCTGACCACCTGAGGGCACCACAGACTGTGGATGCTTTTAAAAAAGGCTTAAAAACCCTTCTTTTTAAAAAAGCCTTTTTTCTTTTTTAGATATATGTGTGCTAGTTCTAGCTATTAGGCTGTTCTAGTTTTTATTTATTATCTTTTTATTTTTTTAATACACTGTAGCATTTTGAGGTTGTCCATACAAACAGTGTGCCGGCCCAGTCACATAATATATGCGGCTTTTACACACACATAAGTGAATGCAAGTCATACTTTGTCAACAGCCATACAGGTCCCACTGACGGTGGCCGTATAAACAACTTTAACACTGTTACAAATATGCGCCACACTGTGAACCCACACCAAACAAGAATGACAAACACATTTCGGTAGAACATCCGCACCGCAACACAACAGAACAATATACCCAGAACCCCTTGCAGCACTAACTCTTGCGGGACGCTACAATATACACCCCCCCTCCCCCGCTACCACCAAACCACTGTGGCTCCCAGTCTGTGGCACGCTCTCCCTGACCACCTGAGGGCACCACAGACTGTGGATGCTTTTAAAAAAAGGCTTAAAAAACCTTCTTTATTTTTTTAGATATATGCGTGCCAGTTCTAGCTATTAGGCTGTTCTAGTTTTTATTTCTATTCATTTTTATTATCTTTTTATTTGTTAATACACTGTAGCATTTTGAGGTTGTTTGCTCAATGTAAAGTGCTTTTACACATACAATCTATTATTATTATTATTATTATTATTAGGGCCACAATGGCCCCCCCACCCCCGCCCACCTCAACCCATCTCTCGAATTCGGAGGTCTCAAGGTTGGCAAGTATGTTGGGGGCGGCGCCGACCTTCTCCAGCTCCTGGTCCTGCCGGTTCATGAGCGTCTTCCAGTGGTCGTAGAGCTCCACGTCATGAGTCTGGATGTCCTTGAGAGTTCCTTCCCTCAGCACAGAGCCGCCCTTCATGGCTATGATCTGAACATGCGCGCGTCATCAAAACACGGCCCTACGGACACACGTTTGTAGACGTCCCGAGTTCTCACCCAGTCGGCGTGGATGAGGTACTGCAGCTTGTGCGTGACCAGAACCACCGTTCGTTTGTCGTCCTGCAGGAACTTGAGGATGCCTTCCTGCAGCAGGTGGTCGCTCAGGTGGATGTCCAGTGCGGAGAAGGGGTCGTCCTGAGATGCAAGGAAAGGAATAATCACGCAAGGTCACTGAATGCATCGTCCGGTCGTCTGCTGCTGCCCTTTTCCCAAGCAAATGACGTGACGAACATTTGCTTTACGAGATCACTATCAGTGCAAGGGAAGCTGACGTTGTCACGGCGACAGGGGCGATGCAACATAAACATGTCATCCTCCCTCTGACTAATCTAATTCAATTGATTCAGTTTCCCCTCATTAGCAACACTTCTCTTCTGACCAAGAAGACGATGTTGGTGTTCTGGTAGAGCGCCCGAGCCACGCAGATCCTCTGGCGCTGCCCGCCGCTCAGGTTGATGCCCTGGCGAGGAAGCGCAACGCTGGTCAGGAGCGGAAACAACATGCGGGTGGGCCGAGAACGCTCCTTACTCGCTCGCCGATCTCAGTCTGGTCTCCGAAAGGAAGAAGGTCGATGTCCAGTTGGAGAGAGCAGGCGTCGATCACCGCTTTGTACCTGGCAACACACACCAATGCATCAGGCTGCGCCATCATGGCCAAAATAATAATCACTATTATTTTTCATCCAAAGTGAAATCACAATTGTTCATTATGCTAGGAAAAACTTAATGTGAGGTTCCCCACAGGTCGGCAATCTATTTGTGGTAATGGAGTTCTGGAGATGGGCGGACGCACGCACTCAGCGCACTTTACCAGTGTCTCCATGGAAATGCACCCCTCTACCTCAAAGAACTGCTCACCCCCAAATCCTCCGCTCCGGACAGGCTAAACTCCTCTAACCTCCGAGGACAAAGCTACGAACAATGGGAGACCGGGCTTTCTGCTCCGCCGCTCCCAGTCTGTGGAACGCTCTCCCTGACCACCTGAGGGCACCACAGACTGTGGATGCTTTAAAAAAAGGCTTAAAAACCCTTCTTTAAAAAAAAAAAAACTTTTTTTAGATATATGCGTGCTAGTGCTAGCTATTAGGCTGTTCTAGTTTTTATTTATTTGTATTATCTTTTTATTTTTTAATACACTCTCCCTGACCACCTGAGGGTACCACAGACTGTGGATGCTTTTAAAAAAGGCTTAAAAACCCTTCTTTTTAAAAAAGCCTTTTTTTTTTTTTTTAGGTATATTCGTGCTAGTTCTAGCTATTAGGCTGTTCTAGTTTTTATTTTTATTTATTTGTATTATCTTTTTATTTTTTTAATACACTCTCCCTGACCACCTGAGGGCACCACAGACTGTGGATGCTTTTAAAAAAGGCTTAAAAACCCTTCTTTTTAAAGAAGCCTTTTTTTTTTTAAATATATGCGTGCTGGTGCTAGCTATTAGGCTGTTCTAGTTTTTATTTATTTGTATTATCTTTTATTTTTTAATACACTCTCCCTGACCACCGGAGGGTACCACAGACTGTGGATGCTTTTAAAAAAGGCTTAAAAACTACTTTTTAAAAAAGCCTTTTTTTTTTTAGATATATGCGTGCTAGTGCTAGCTATTAGGCTGTTCTAGTTTTTATTTTTTATTTATTTGTATTATCTTTTATTTTTTAATACACTCTCCCTGACCACCTGACGGCACCACAGACTGTGGATGCTTTTAAAAAAGGCTTAAAAACCCTTCTTTTTAAAAAAAAAAAAAATTTTTTTTAGACATATGCGTGCTAGTTCGAGCTATTAGGCTGTTCTAGTTTTTATTTTAATTCATTTGTATGATCTTTTTATGTTTTAATACACTCTCCCTGAAAACCTGAGGGCACCACATACTGTGGATGCTTTTAAAAAAAGACTTAAAAACCCTTCTTTTTAAAAAAAGCCTCTTTTTTTTTTAGATATATGCGTGCGAGTTCTAGCTATTAGGCTGTTCTAGTTTTTATTTTTATTATCTTTTAATACACTGTAGCACTTTGAGGTTGTTTGCTCAATGTAAAGTGCTTTTGCAAATAAAGTCTATTATTATTATTATTATTATTAGGGCCACACAAAAAGTCGGATAACTATAACACCACACAAAGTGTCAATTCCAGACAGTTACACTATGACTCCCCAAACTGATGTGCTTATTCTACTGTCATTTATTTAGAATGTTAATTTGTCGTATTAATCACGTAATGCTGTTACTAGAGTACAGGAATGCTAATAAAAGATATGTTAAGCGGGACTAAATGTGATCTCTGAAAGGGGTTCAAATTCTTCCCAAAGCTTGACCCCCACCCAGGCATAAAACACTACAGCACACAGCTCATGAAAAACAAGACTGTATTTGTTATGTTCATTTAAGTGGGCCACATCACTTATATTAGAAAAAAAAAAGGTCATTTGATTATTAAAATAAAACACTTAAACTGTTATGATGTCAGGTTTGGTGTGGCCACAGTGTGCACGTCTGATGTTGCTCACATGTGCTGCACTGAATGATCAGGGAGTTTTTACTTTTTTTGCTCACATACATTAAAAATCAGAGCACAGGTGTCAAACTCAAGGCCCGGGGGGCCAGATCTGGCCCGCGACATCATTTTATCTGGCTGGCAAACACCTGGAAATGATATGTGTCAATAAAGTACTTCATATTTTCTCACTAAATGTCATAGATTTTTTCCATTTTGACAGAAAAAATATATTTACTGCTTGAAATTGCATACCTTTTAAACTTTAATAGTATCCAATATTGCAACAAATAGTACAGTATATTATCATACTTTCCAAACATGTTTTAGTCTAAATAAAAATACTTACCTTTAAATCAAACTACCCATCAAATAAATCAATCAATACATTTTACGGTGTTCTTTACAGCATTTTACTGTAAATTTAAAAAAATGAAAATTTTTTTTAGTTAAAATTCTGTTAACTGAGCTGCCATTTTTTTAACTGTAAAATATTGTTTTTACAGTGTATTACTGTAAATGGAAAAATGATACATTTGTTTTTACGGTAGAAAAACTGGCAGCTAAGTTGCCAGAATAAAAAAGGAACTTGTACTCTTTTTTCCATTAACAATATCATGTTGTAAAAACCAATGTATATTTAATAGTAAAATTCTGGCAACTAAGCTGCCTGCTTAGGGGCGGCATAGCTCGGATGGTAGAGTGACCATGCCAGCAACTTGAGGGTTCCAGGTTTGATTCCCGCTTCCGCCATCCTAGCCGTTGTGTCCTTGGGCAAGACACTTTACCCACCTGCTCCCAGTGCCACCCACACTGCTTTAAATGGAACTTAGATATTGGCTTTCACTATGTAAAGCGCTGTGAGTCACTAGAGAAAAGCGCTATATAAATATTCACTTCACTTCTCCGTAAAGAACAAAAACAGTGGTACCGTAAAATGTTGTAAGAAATAAAAATAAAAACTATTTTACAGTAACATTTTGTAAATGTAAAGTTTTTACTGTAAAATCGACAGTCTACTTAAAACAATTTATATAATTAACAATGAAATCCAGAGGCAAATTCATACATTATTGGCTGCTACAGTTCATGTACCTTGTGTTAATTCTATTTCCAATTCTTAAATGCAAATCAAAAAACACATTTCGGGCCATTTTTTCTATTTTCATTTCTGAAACAAAAGTTGGACAACAACTTAATGACCCTTTTTTTTAAAACGACAATAAGACTCCTGCTGAACAAAGGTGTTAGCGTTATGCTAAGAACATGCTAAACGCAAAAGAAAAGCTAAAATACTGCTTCTGGTTCAATTTGTCATCACACAGATTTTTTTGCATTTTGGATGAACAAATATTTGACTTTTGTGTTTATCAGGAAAAATTAATGTCCATACAAGGAAAACAGCACAAAATCCAATTTTATGGCAATATTTTAATGAAAATAAACCCTTTTTGTTTGTTTTAAAATCTGCCATATATAATTAAAAAAAATCTAAAAATTGTTATGTGTATTGCTCCATTTATAGTGTAATAATGCTCATTGTCATTTCTGTATTATTATTTATTTCGCTAACTTTTACCATCATATTTGTACATATCCTATTTGCTGATGTTGTTCTATTGTTGTTGTTGTTATTGTTGTTTTTGTCTCTCTGTCTTATCCCCCTCTTGTCCCCACAATTACCCCTCTGTCTTCCTTTTTTTCTCTTTCTATCCCCTCCTGCTCCGGCCCGGCTGCACCAAATGATAATATAAATACATTTAATAAAGTCAAATACAAATAAGGCAACAAGAGAAGTATCCTCTCTTTTGTAAAGTAAATCAGAACAGCCGATATAGATCATCTACATCTACTATATGATTTGCCTGAGAAGCTGGACAGGACAAAAAAAAAAAATAATAATAATAATGGGAAAAAAAAAATCGAAAAACGGCCCTTAATTAGTTTTTTGCTTTGCGTTTCAGAATTGGAAATAATATGAATGGAAGGTACACAGACCTGTTACAAGCGGCCCTCTGATGGCAGCCATAAGTGCCAGTTTGACATCCCTGAATTAGAGGGGAACATTGCATGGAAGCAAAGAAGATGAGGGCGCACCTCTGCTTGTTGAAGGGGCTTCCAAAGGTGATGTTCTCCTCCACGGTGGCGTTGAGCAGCCAGGACTTCTGGGTAGCGTAGGCCACAGAGTACCTGTTCTTGCTGCGCTCATCGTGGGAGTGGAAGGCGAGCGGGTCACAGTGAGAACACACACAGTGAAAGAAGTTCAGGTTTGATACTAATCTGCTCCACAGGTCAGGATGGATGACATGGTTACACATGGGCTGGCAGTAAGGAGGTCAAAAGGGGGTCATGTTCATGACGCATGAAGCAACACGAGATGATTGCATCCACCTCCAATTGTACCCAAATAATGCACCTCCTCATCCTGTATGATGTATGTCAATAAGACTCATGCACTCGTCACTCAGTTAATTACACATCCACCTCCAATTGTACCCAAATAGTACACCTCCACGTCCTGTATGATGTATGACAGTGTTTTTCAACCACTGTGCCGAGATACAATCTGGTGTGCCGTGGGAGATTATCTAGTTTCACCTATTTGGGTTAAAAATATTTTGTTTTCTGTAGATGTCGGAAAGAGCGGGAGGCAGCATGCAGGTAAAAAGGTGTCTAATGCTTAAACCAAAAATAAACAAAAGGTGAGTGTCCCCTAAGAAAAGGCATTGAAGCTTAGGGAAGGCTATGCAGAAGGAAACTAAAACTGAACTGGCTTCAAAGTAAACAAAAACAGAATGCTGGACGACAGCAAAGACTTACTGTGGAGCAAAGACGGCGTCCACAATGTACATCTGAACATGACAATCAACTAGAGATGTCCGATAATATCAGACTGCCCATATTATCGGCCGATAAATGCTTCAAAATGTAATATCGGAAATTATCGGTATCGGTTTCAAAAAGTAAAATGTATGACTTTTTAAAACGCCGCTGTGTACACGAACGTAGGGAGAAGTACGTAGCGCCGATAAACCTTAAAGGCACTGCCTTTGCGTGCCGGCCCAATCACATGATATCTACGGCTTTTCACACACACAAGTGAATGCAAGCATACTTGGTCAACAGCCATACAGGTCACACTGAGGGTGGCCGTACAAAGAACTTTAACACTCTTACAAATATGCGCCACACTGTGAACCCACACCAAACAAGAATGGCAAACACATTTCGGGAGAACATCCGCACCGTAACACAACATAAACACAACAGAACAAATACCCAGAAACCCTTGCAGCACTAACTCTTCCGGGACGCTACAATATACCCCCTTCGTTATGATTTAAAGTCATATCCAACAATTACGACAACGACTTTTTACTGTCAACTGAGTTACATTTCTTAATGATTTCTGCTGGTGGTGTGCCTCCGCATTTTTTCAACGCAATAAATGTGCCTCGGCTCAAAAAGGGTTGAAAAACACAGGTGTTTGTCAATGAGGCTCATGCACTAGTCACTCAGTTAATTACACATCCACCTCCAATTGTACCCAAATAGTACACCTCCACGTCCTGTATGATGTATGTCAATGAGACTCATGCACTAGTCACTCAGTTAATTAAGGGCAGGCATGCACACAGAGCACGATGAGGATAAAGACGGATCACAGGAAGACGACGTGGTACCTCCCGACGTGGTCGTGGCCCTCCTCCTCCGCCTCTGAGCAGCTGTCAAAGGCAGCACTTTTAGCGTGAGTACACACTGACCCCCCACCTGGCGCTAACACCTGTGCTAACATGCTAACATCACCTGGGCGGAGCCTCGTGTTTGCGCTCGATTGGGCGGAGTGAGGTGCCGGCTTGGGTCTAAATTAAGGCCCGGGGGCCACATGCGGCCCGTTAAGCTTTTCAATCTGGCCCGCCGGACATTCCCAAATATTTTTTTTAGATGTTTAAGATGGAAAGTGTAGCTGCCATTATGATGTGCTGTCATGTTTTCTAATGACCGTAAGTCTTCAACTGTACTAAGTCTTTACATGCTTGGAATCTGCGCTTTTGCGTGATATTTTAGTGACTAGTGTTGTCCTGGTACCAATATTATTTCGATACTTTTCTAAATAAAGGGGACCAGAAAAAATTGCATTATTGGCTTTATTTTAAGCAAGAATCTTAGGGTGTGGCGGACCGGTATTTTTCAGAGGCGGTATGGTACCGAATATGATTCATTAGTATCGCGGTACTATACTAATACCGGTGACGTGGCCTCACCTGCCATCATGGAGAAAAAAAAACTGTAAAAAGAAAAAAAATGTTTTTAATTGTTATAATTATCCAGTGATTATACTATAAAGTTATTTTCCATTTAACTTCACCAGTTTTAGATGATTTTTATTCAAAATCGCTGAATTTTCACATTTGCCGTTCAAATACTGAGAAGAGACGGTGCGGTGAACAGCAGCCAGTTGAGGCACGTCACTCAGTGCCTCAACATGGATTGCGCAATGACTCGGCTAACTGCTGGCCTGCTGTGCAGTGAGACTGTATTGCTATATGAATTATATTATACATTTCCATAGTTTAGTTAGCTGAGGTATATAATGTACAGTGTATTTTGTCAACAACTGTATGTGCGTAAAGCATTTCTTGTGCTGAGCGATCATAAAACGGCTGCAAAAGACGCACTGGCTGAGGCTCGCCTCCTGCACCCCCGCCGTAGAATTGTTATATCAACTAAAGCCCACACTTAAACTTTCCACGTGCAAGATTGAATCTATTTAAAAAAATTATTTCATAAGAATCCAAAAAGTGCAAAAACAATAATGTTGGTGTTGGAGGAGTTGTGAATGACTGCAGGGACACAACATTAGATACACCTGCAGACTGCAGGTGTACCTAATTCACAACTCCTTCAACACGAACATTATTGTTTTTGCACTTTTTGGCTTCTTATTAAATAACTTTTGTAACCTATTTTCATGGGCTTTCCTCTTTGTAATGTTAAGTTCCTGTTATGCGCTGTTATACAGTATATGCCTTGAGCTCTTATTTTGAAGGCGCTAAGAGCGGAAGTGATGTCACGTTGCGGAGGTTTTTGAAAGAAGGTAAATAAAGTGGTCCTCGTGTAAACTGGAGCCTCCGTGTTTGTTATTTTGTAGTTTCATACAGTATAGGCCACATTTATAAACCCTCGGTTACACTTTTTTAAATAGATTCAATCTTGCACGTGGAAAGTTTAAGTGAGGGCTTTAGTTGCGGCGCATGGACTTAATTTCTAAGTAAAGGTAAGACCATAATAACGTTTTTTTAATTAAATGTGCTTTTTTGTGTGCTACAGTTTGTATGTGTAAAGTTAAAGTTAAGTTAAAGTACCAATGATTGTCACACACACACTAGATGTAATGACATTTGTCGTCTGCATTTGACCCATCCCCTTGATCACCCCCTGGGAGGTGAGGGGAGCAGTGGGCAGCAGCGACGCCGCACCCGGGAATCATTTTTGGTGATTTAACCCCCAATTCCAAGCCTTGATGCTGAGTGCCAAGCAGGGAAGAATGCTGGTATGAGCTTTTAAACATAACCCGTTAACTGCTGCCAATCAAATGGTGAATAAGATACTCTTTAGGGTTCATATGTTTGTAAATCTGACTGTGATGAAGTCAGTGCCTCACCAGCCATCAACCTCACCGCACGTCACTGACTAATACCCATATACCGTACAACCCTACTAGTTACTATGGTAATATACGTCACAGCAGGTCAGACGAGGCACCACACTGCAAAAACTGTAACCTAAGTAAGATGAAATATCTCAAATAAGGGTGACATTTGCTTATTTTCTGTCTGATAATTAATTCTCCTCACTAAGCAGATTTTATGTTCGAGTGTTTTACTTGTTTTAAGTGTTTTGGTCCTAAATGATCTCAGTAAGATATTACAGCTTGTTGCTGAGATGTGATGACCTATATTGAGTAAAACATGCTTGAAACTAGAATATCAACTGTTGCAAAGCTGTGTCATCAACACTCACGAGTATAAAACTACTTTTTTAAAGTAATCATTTCTTATTTCAAGCATGAAAAAAAAAAGATGATGTAATGCATATCATTATGTCAAGATAATGGCACTAGCATTTACTTAATTTAAGAATATTTTTCAACATATTGAGCAAAAAAGCCCTCTTTTTTTTTTCTACCAAGAAAAGTGCACTTGTTGTTAGTGAGAATATACTTATTTTAAGGTATTTTTGGGTTCATTGAGGTTAGCTAATTTTACTTGTTTTGGAAAGTCTTGACAAGCCAAATTGTCTTGTTCTATTGGCAGATAATTTTGCTTAGTTCAAGTAAAATACCCCTCATTTTTGTATTTTTTTTTCTTGTTTTTGAACACTGTCTTTTTGCAGTGCAAGCAGTGCGGGTGGAGAGCGTTTCCACAGAGTGTTTGCAGAGCCTGAAATGTGGGTGTCAGGGACAGACGTGGAAGGAGATTTTTACAAGAAAGTTCTAAAGCTTAGTGATGTATCACATATATCAGATTGTAGATGTTTTTTTTACCCTTCATGTTCATATTTCGCTGTGTTTGTTGCATTTTTGTTGCATTTGGCTTGATTGTAAAATATGTGGATGGAGAGGGGGTGTGACGTTCATATGTTCTCAATATTCAGGGTTTTAGCGTTCATAGAAAAAAACAAAAACATTCCATTCCGTTTTTAAAGGGGAACATTATCACAATTTCAGAAGGGTTAAAACCATTAAAAATCAGTTCCCAGTGGCTTATTTTATTTTTCGCAGTTTTTTTCAAAATTTTACCCATCACCCAATATCCCTAAAAAAAGCTTCAAAGTGCCTGATTTTAACCATCGTTATATACACCCGTCCATTTTCCTGTGACGTCACATAGTGATGCCAACACAAACAAACATGGCGGAAAGAACTGCAAGCTATAGCGACATTAGCTCGGATTCAGACTCGGATTTCAGCGGCTTAAGCGATTCAACAGATTACGCATGTATTGAAACGGATGGTTGTAGTGTGGAGGCAGGTAGCGAAAACGAAATTGAAGAAGAAACTGAAGCTATTGAGCCATATCGGTTTGAACCGTATGCATGCGAAACCGACGAAAACAACACGACAGCCAGCGACACGGGAGAAAGCGAGGGCGAATTCGGCGATCGCCTTCTAACCAACGATTGGTATGTGTTTGTTTGGCATTAAAGGAGACTAACAACTATGAACTAGGTTTACAGCATATGAAATACATTTGGCAACAACATGCACTTTGAGAGTGCAGACAGCCCAATTTTCATCAATTAATATATTCTGTAGACATACCCTCATGTCAGTAGGCCAGGGAAGCTAGGGTCGATATTCTTCTCTTGATCATCTTCGATGGCATAAGGGACGGTGTGAGCCAAGACATCCAGGGGGTTTAGCTCGCTCGTCTGCGGGAACAAACTGCCGCCATTGCTTGCCGTGCTACCGAGGTCCTTTGTCCCTGAATTGCTCACACACTCCGGCAGATTCAATGGGGGTCTGGCGGCAGATTTCTTTGACTTTATGGTTGGAAATGCATCTGCTTTGAGTGTTGCAGGATATCCACACATTCTTGCCATCTCTGTCGTAGCATAGCTTTCGTCGGTAAAGTGTGCGGAACAAACGTCCAATTTCTTGCCACTTTGGCATCTTTGGGCCACTGGTGCAACTTGAATCCGTCCCTGTTCGTGTTGTTACACCCTCCGACAACACACCGACGAGGCATGATGTCTCCAAGATACGGAAAACAGTCGAAAAAACGGAAAATAACAGAGCTGATTTGACTCGGTGTTTGAGAAAATGGCGGATTGCTTCCAAGAGCGAATATTAGAAAGGCGTTTAATTCGCCAAAATTCACCCATTTAGAGTTCGGAAATCGGTTACAAAAATATATGGTCTTTTTTCTGCAACATCAAGGTATATATTGACGCTTACATAGGTCTGGTGATAATGTTCCCCTTTAAGGCGGTCTGTCATAATGTTTTTAGCATTCAATCAGACTTTATTGTGAGGTTTTGTATTAGTTTTCCTTAAAAAATAGATATACCAGCCCCCAGACACATTTTTTGTTCTCTAAATTTGGCCCCCTAGTCAAAATAATTGCCCAGGCCTGCTCTAAATGCTCGGTTTGTGAAGATTGATGAGTTTCCCGTGGCGACGAGCAAACTTTGAAGACGCAAGCTGCGCTAATAGACTTGAACGTTCCACCCAGAAAGGAGACACCGGGCAAGTGATGCTGTCATAGTCCCTCCTCGGGTAACTAGGTTCTGTCATTGACTGTCCAGAAGGGGGGCGGGGCTTTAGGAAAGGTTACGTAAGAGAAGCAGCAAGGCCTTCTCTGCTGGCCAGAAATCATGATCATAATTGAAGATACAATTATGTTTTAATTGACTTTCCCTAAATATGTAAACGTATTCATATTTTCTTCATGTCATATTATGCTCCTTCCAGCGTTGTTATTTTTAGGTTACAGTTTGTATCCAATCAGAATTCAGCTAGCTTATGTTGCCATGCTGTACCAAATCTGCCTTGAGAATCAACAATGTTTGTGCACTGTAAGTGAACGGGCACATACAGTTGATAGATAATTGCCATAGCCAATCTAGCTGGCCTCACCTTGAACGTGACATGGACCACAATGGAAACAAGCCTTTTGGCTTTTTGTGCCACCCATTTGCCTTTTTTAAAGCATTACATGGATTAAATTCTTTAAGATGTCAATAGACTTCTCAATCAATCAATCAATCAATCAATCAATCAATCAATCAATCCCATTTACGTCTCCTGCGATTGGATACTCACCGGTTTGAGCCGCGGCGGATCATTAGCGGATAAATTTGAGAACGCATACAGTTGATAGACAGTGGCGATAGCCAATCAGATCACAAGTTGTTGTCAGTAGCCTATCTAGGTAGCCTGACGTTAACGAGACTGTGATTGGATACTCACTTGTCACTCCAAAGTGAGTATCCAATCACAAGTTGCACTTCTAGCAGATAAATCACTTTTTAAACCCACAAAGAAGAACAAAACGTTGATTAGGTGGCAGATATATATTTGCAAGGCCTATCTTGCTGATTGTATTGTACCATATGTCCCGGCAAGAAATCTGCGTTCAAAGAACTCCGGCTTATTAGTGATTCCCAGAGCCCATGGACTGGACTCTCACTATTATGTTAGATGCACTATGGACTGGACTCTCACTATTATGTTAGATCCACAATGGACTGGACTCTCACAATATTAACTAAATCCACTATGGACTGGACTCTCACACTATTATGTTAGATCCACTATGGACTGGACTCTCACACTATTATGTTAGATCCACTATGGACTGGACTCTCACTATTATGTTAGATCCACTATGGACTGGACTCTCACTATTATGTTAGATCCACAATGGACTGGACTCTCACAATATTAACTAAATCCACTATGGACTGGACTCTCACACTATTATGTTAGATCCACTATGGACTGGACTCTCACTATTATGTTAGATCCACTATGGACTAGAATCTCACTATTATGTTAGATCCACTATGGACTGGACTCTCTCACTATTATGTTAGATCCACTATGGACTGGACTCTCACACTATTATGTTAGATCCACTATGGACTGGACTCTCACACTATTATGTTAGATCCACTATGGACTGGACTATCTCACTATTGTGTTAGATCCACTATAGACTGGACTCTCGCACTATTAACTAGATCCACTATGGACTGGACTCGCACTATTAACTAGATCCACTATGGACTGGACTCTCTCACTATTATGTTAGATCCACTGTAGACTGGACTCTCACACTATTAACTAGATCCACTATGGACTCTCACAATATTAACTCGATCCACTATGGACTGGACTCTCACTATTATGTTAGATCCACTATGGACTGGACTCTCACACTATTATGTTAGATCCACTATGGACTGGACTCTCACACTATTATGTTAGATCCACTATGGACTGGACTCTCTCACTATTATGTTAGATCCACTATAGACTGGACTCTCAAACTATTAACTAGATCCACTATGGACTGGACTCGCACTATTAACTAGATCCACTATGGACTGGACTCTCACAATATTAACTAGATCTACTATGGACTGGACTCTCACACTATTATGTTTGATCCACTATGGACTGGACTCTCACACTATTAACTAGATCCACCATGGACTGGACTCTAACATTATTATGTTAGATCCACTATGGACTGGACTCTCTCACTATTATGTTATATGCACTATAGACTGGACTCTCCCACTATTAACTAGATCCACTATGGACTGGACTCGCACTATTAACTAGATCCCCTATGGACTGGACTCTCACAATATTAACTAGATCCACTATGGACTGGACTCTCACACTATTATGTTAGATCCACTATGGACTGGACTCTCACAATATTATGCTAGATCCACTCGACGTCCATTGCACCGGTCGTCCAAGGTTTCTCATTGTCCCATTGGGTTGAGTTTTTCCTTGCCCTGATGTGGGATCTAAGCCGAGGATGTCGTTGTGGCTTGTGCAGCCCTTTGAGACACTTGTGATTTAGGGCTATATAAGTAAACATTGATTGATTGATTGATTTTCAAGAAGGATATTTAAAGAGAAACTACATCTTGTGAGACAAAGCTAGCTCAGCGGCGATGAAATGGCAAAACGCCCACCACTTCCACTCCAATCAAGGGACTACGAGCGGTACCACTGGCTTATACGGCATCGAAGGGGTCCTACAAATTGTGAGTTCAAATATTTAATTTCTTTATTTTTTCACATTTAATATGTTTTTTTGCAATTTTAATTTTGACCGTACCACATAAGATATGTTTTAATTGCTGATGCGGGTTTATTCATTTTTAAATGTGCCAGAAAATTACCCGTTTTGTACACTGTTGATGTGATTCAATGCTCAGTAAATGTGTTCCTGTATAGTATTTCTCCGGCAATGATCATGTGGCGACATCAATGATGGTATTTGGAGAGGTCATCATTGAAGTCGCACATCGCTGAAGGCCTAGGTGGGAAACGCACGGCCCGCCACTGAGAAGCAATATGGATGGAGTGAGATGAGGTGGAAGTACCTGAACGTCCCCTGGTGGAGCGTCTCGCTATCAGGCAGCCTGATGCGGCGAGAAGGCAGGAGGTCAGAAGCTGGTGTTAATACACGTGCACGCTCACGCCACGGCTCAGTTAGTCTCCTTCCGTTCAAACGGGCGAAGCGCAACACTCGCCGGCCGCGTGGGACTTACTTGCTCCAGTGGACGCGCCCGCTGATGGTCTGCATCTCGCCCAGCATGGCCAGCAGCAGCGACGACTTCCCACAACCCACCTGGCCCACGATCATGGTCAGCTGACCTGAGAGCGCGCGCACACAGGAAGTCAGGATGTTTACACCACATGTGTAGCCACCACGCAGGTGTGATGGTCAGCACCTGTCGGGATGCGGATGTTGATGTCGGACAGCGTGGACAGGTTGCTTCCCCAGGTGAAGCATCCGTTGCTCACCTGAACACACACAAGGGAGGTATGACAAAATAAGAGCGTGTCGCTGAATTCCTGTTTGATGATCCGTCACGTCGCTTCCCTCACATTCCTCATCTGTTGGGTTTATTTGTTCCCATTAGGTTTATTTTATCTCAGACCCCCGCCCTCGCTTTACGCAGCAGATCCTTCTCCAAATGACACTGACCCACAAAGGCATGTCCATTAGCCAAAATAAAAGCACTTGGAGCTGGAAGACAATAGACAAAAGTATTGGGACAAAGCTCTTTAAAAAGGGGTCATGTCAGGTTCAAACACTGATGACATCTATGAAACAAGACAAGAGTATGGCGTCACATTAGTGCCAAAAATCCGAGCGCATAAAAACTGTTATCGCGCGCTGATTCTCCACTTCGTGCGCGCGCGTGACACCCTTTTGCGCGCGCGTGGTTTCTTTTTGCGCGTGCGCGGTGCCTTTCTGTGTGCGCGCGGTGCCTTTTTGCGCGCGCGCGGTGACTTTCTGCGCGCGCGCGGTGCCTTTCTGCGTGCGCGCGACGCCTTTCTGCGCGCTCTCTGTGTACTCCTGGCATCTCTCCTCGCGCTCTCATGTTTCTTTTTGGCACTTTGGGGGCGGGTATGCTTAGACGGCCCCTTCTTTCTGATTGGTCAGGCGAAAAATGCAGAAAAATGCTCAGAGCCAATCAGAAGTATAGCAGGGCGGGTCATGGTCAATATGTATCAAGATTTACGGAGGAAGAAGTGGATAAAAAAATGTCGCGCGCTGATGAAGGTTATTTCATACCACATAAACACAATACAGGGTAATACAAAATGTGCAGAGTGACTCATTGTTCCCCTGCATCCATGCCTCGACGCGGATCAAAGGAGTCTAAACGCGGCCGTGATCAATTGTCCTCCAGCGATTTGGACGAAAATGCAACGTTTACTCCGGACGATCGAAAAATGTTGCAAGCTATGGTTGAAAAACTTGGAAAACTGGACATTTTTAATGAACTAAAAACTGACGTTTCAGAGCTGAAAAAATCAGTCGAGCACAATCACGCTGAAATGGTGGAGATAAAAAAGGAACAGACAATGCTAAAAGTTGAGTTAACAAGACAATAATAAGACAACAAACACCATAATCACATCTTTGAGCCAAAACTGGTCCACCAGCAATAACATCCAACCATAACATTATTTTATATTTTCACTTATTCTTGAACATTTGTTTTCTAATTTATGGAATTTCTTTTGATTCAGCCATAAAATTTATGAAATAATCTTTGAATTTTGTTTTTAAAATGTTAAAAATAGCTTTTAATAATGTATTCTGAAACAGTTTAAAATAATCAGAGAACTGACTAACACTGACCCTACACAACTATGTTGCACAATTAAGTTTTTTTTTTTTTTTTAAAGCGAAAGAGGTAATTTCAACAGGTACAGCATCCTATGTCATATCTACATGTAATAAGATTTGTAACAAGGCAAAACGTTTGTAAATTGGTCGAAAATCGAGCAAGTTATGGTAATTTAATTAGTACATGTACCATTGACATCAATGTAATGATTGAGGCTAGCTGTCCGAGGTAAGATGGCTACAACGTTGCTACACTGGAGAATGATTGGTCATATGAAAAATGCTCACAGCCAATCAGAAAGGAGGGGCCGTCTAAGCATACCCGCCCCCAAAGTGCCAAAAAGAAACATGACAGCGCGAGGAGAGATGCCAGCAGTACACAGAGAGCACGCAGAAAGGCGTCGCGCGCGCGCAGAAAGGCACCGCGCGCGCACAGAAAGGCACCGCGGGCGCACAAAAAGGCACCGCGCGCGCGCAAAAGGGTGTCGCGCGCGCACGAAGTAGAGAATCAGCGCGCGATAACAGTTTTTATGCGCTCGGATTTTTGGCACTAATGTGACGCCATACAAGAGGCAAAGAATTAAACAGAGACATAATTCAATTTGGACTCAATATATTGAGGAGAGTCGCCCGGACATTGTATCCTTCTACAATCTCCAGCAGGCTCTGCCAAAAGATTGCACTCCTCCTGCTTTATTTGACTTTCTCCCCCCACCTGACCACAGCTGCTTCCAGAGGGAAGTGGGTCGTAAACAGCGTTACCTTTGGTTACCGAACAGT
Organism: Nerophis lumbriciformis; assembly: GCF_033978685.3. Classification (NCBI taxonomy): domain Eukaryota; kingdom Metazoa; phylum Chordata; class Actinopteri; order Syngnathiformes; family Syngnathidae; genus Nerophis; species Nerophis lumbriciformis. The sequence goes on along the minus strand of NC_084552.2, from coordinate 9,902,074 downwards.
TCAAAAGAAAAGGTCGTAAAATAGTTCGAAAAGAGTTCCTAAAATACGTCAAAAAGAGTTTGTTTGGAAATTGGGCAGATCCTGCCATCTGTCCGCTTTGAAGTCCTTGGGCCAGAACAACATCCTTCTGTTGATTACCATACATGAAATAACACAGGAACACCTTCATCTTGCTTCTCCCCCCCACTACACAGTGGAGTTTTACGAGCCTTACTCTTGGTAGGTTTCAAAAGACAGCCTTTTGTCTTTTTGTCAGGAACACAATCTAATACAAAGTTTTTGTGATCATTTAGAAACAATTATTCTAACAGGTCATATTATGATTTTTTCCCCACATTTAAAACACGTCCTTGTGGTCTACATAACAATTAAAGGTGGTTCATGTCAGAATAATTGTATCCAAGTTATCACAAAACCTTGTGTTTCCATGAGTTCCCGGCGATCAGACAAAAGCTGCCTTTGATCTAACCAATCAAAAGGCTTGTAAAACTCCACTGTGTAGGATGGGAAGCGACATAAAGGTGTCGGTTTCTTTGATGTATTGTAATCCACAGGAAGATTTTGTCTTGAACCAAGATCTACAAAGCGGAGAGGAAGCAGGACCTGACCCCCCCTCCAGGCACCTTTTCTTTGAACTGTTTTGTAACCAAAGGCGACGGCTGTTTACGACCCCCCTTCCTTTGGAAACAGCTGTTGCCATGTAATCAGGGAAAGTCCAAATAAAAGAGGAGGCGTACAATCTTTTGTCAGAGTGTGGTGGAAGACTGTACAAGGAGTACAGTCCCAGACGTTTCTCCTCAATTGAGCTCAATTTAATCCTGTCTTTGTTTAATTCCTTGCTTCTTTGTCTGTTTAATAGATGTCATCAGTGTTTGAACCTGACAGTTCTTTAAAACATTGCATATACTTTGTTTTACAGACCTATCTTCAAGCCAGTTTTTGGCTCCCTCTGAAAACAATCCCTTTCAAAAAGGCAAAGTCACACCACACTCTCACACTGATGGAACTATCGTCGCCTCCCATGTTTTGTAGTTTTTCCCTTTCATTGTGCAATATTGCTTCTACCACCACTAGTTTTGAGTGACTTTCCCCACATGCACAACATCCCATATCACACATGTCAAACTCAAGGGCCACGTCATTTTATTTGGCCCTCGAAAGCCTGGAAATAATATGCGTCGTTAAAGTACTTTATATTATCTTATTAAATGTATTATTTTTTTCCATTTTGACAGAAAAAAAACATGTATTTTCCGGACTATAAGACGCCCTTAAAATCCTTTTTTTCCCTCAAAACTCGACAGTGCGCCTTATAACCCGGTGCGCCGAATGTATGGAATAAGTCTGGTCTTGCTTACCGACCTCGAAGCAATTTTATTTGGTACATGGTATATGGCAGTCACACATAAGAGATACGTGTAGACTGCAATATGACTCAAGTAAACAACACCAAAATGTTATGTTCCATTGAAAATATAGAACATTACACACGGTGCTCAAAAATCTATCAAAATATTTTAGTAGGACTTTGGTAAGCTATGAAGCCACACCTCTTGATGGATTGTACTGTGCTTCAACATAGGAGTATTATTATGGTGTGTGTATAAGGTAAGACATATTATCTAGCATTTTGTTTCGCAATATTATGCAAAATCAACTTTTCTTACCTTCTGGTACCTGCTGATCTGTATTTGGGATCTGCATAAGTTCTGAAAATGTGCGCGCATCCGCCTTTGTAGTCCGTGCCGACACCGTAGTCAATAAGCTTCTTCTTTTTCTCTATCTTCTTGTTATGTGACATTCATCCTCCACTGTTGCCATTTCTAATATAAAGTTGTTGGAATAATTGTTTGTAAGTTATCACAAAAGAAACGTTGTATTATGAATGCTGTCTTTCGAGGCCTAACAAGAGGAAGAAGGCTCGTGAAACGCCACTGTGATTTCAACACGGACAGATGGCAGGATCTGCTCAACTTCCAGAGGAACTCTCTTTGAAGTGTTAAACGAACTCTCTCTGAAGTATTTCACAAACTCTCTTCCAACTAATTGGTAACCGAGGTCAACGCTATTTACGACCCGCTGCCCTCTTGAAGTTGCTGTGGTCAGGAGACGGGAGGGGTTATCCATTGTCCTCCAACACCTGCCCCAGCTGGATCCAGGAAGAGCCCAAGCCCAAGAAATCCTCTTCTTGGTCTTCAAAGCGACCGAAAACAATGACTGTTTTACATACTTCCCATTCCTGCTGTGACATGTGTTGGTGCGTGAACATTGAACATCTGAATAAATGAGGAGACGAAAACCTTCTTCGTCAGAGCGTGGTGCAGGACTGTACAGAGAGTGCAGTGGCCATGTCTCTCCTCAATATTGAGTCCAAATTGAATTCTGTCTCTGTTTGATTCCTTGCCTTTTGTCTTGTTTAATAGATGTCCTCAGTGTTTGAACGTGACAAAAGTAGTGTAAAGTTCTTACTTATATCTGTCAGTAAACTCGCCATGAAAGCACTAAAACATACCGGTGTAGTGAGTTGACATTATTCACCCAAGGAACTTTAGTTATTAGAGAGTTCCTGTTTTTCACGGGACACATTTCGGGCGTTGTTGTTGCACGAGTGAGCCACAGATGAGGAGATGCTGCTCCGTTATTGATTGAAGTAAAGTCTGAATGTCATTAAAACAGTTAGCGCCATCTTTTGACACTTCTTCCACTCTCGTCCTTGCACGCTACACCGCGACAACAAAGAGAAGACGCTGTCGAAGTGGAAGCACGTAAATAAGACCGCCCACAAAACGGCGCATTCCGAAGTGACTGTCAGAAAGTGACTTGAAGATGATGTGTAAAACATCATCTATGCAACATTTTGACCAAAGAACTACCATTACATGTTATGTAGACCACAAGGAAGTCTTTTACATTTAGAAAAAAATAAAATAAATAAAACTCCTTTAATGTGCCTTATAATCCGGTGCGCCTTATATGTGGGAAAAAAAAGATCGAAAGTAGACCATTCATTGGCAGTGCGCCCTATGGTCCGGAAAATACGGTAAATTAAAGCAATTTGGGTGAATCTTTACCATATATGGAGACGACAGGGCCGAAAACGTCACAGGACAGACGGCTGGTTTGGAAGAAGTATGAAAGAAGGCAAGATTTTATCCCATCCATTTTCTACCGCTTTTCCCTTAGGGGTCGCGGGGGGCGCTGGAGCCTATCTCAGCTACAATCAGGCGGAAGGCGGGGTACACCCTGGACAAGTCGCCACCTCATCACAGGGCCAACACAGATAGACAGACAACATTCACACTCACATTCACAAACTAGGGACCATTTAGTGTTGCCAATCAACCTATCCCCAGGTGCATGTCTTTGGAGGTGGGAGGGGCCTATCCCCAGGTGCATATTTTTGGAGGTGGGAGGAAGTCGGAGTACCCGGAGGGAACCCACGCAGTCACGGGGAGAACATGCAAACTCCACACAGAAAGATCCCGAGCGCAGGATCGAACCCAGGACCTTCGTATTGTGAGGCAGACGCACTAACCCCTCTTTCACCGTGCTGCCCTGTGAAGTCAGGATTGTTTAATACATTTCTCTGCAATGGTTTGATTTCAAATTTTGGGGACTTAGATCCCTAATACAGGGGCAGCACGGTGGAACAGGGGTTAGTTAGTGCATGTGCCTCACAGTACGAAGGTCCTGAGTAGTCCTGGGTTCAATCCCGGGCTCGGGATCTTTCTGTATGGAGTTTACACGTTCTCTCCGTGACTGTGTGGGTTCCCTCCGGGTACTCCGGCTTCCTCCCACCTCCAAAGACATGCACCTGGGGATAGGCCCCTCCCACCTCCAAAAATTAGCACCTGGGGATAGGCCCCTCCCACCTCCAAAAACATGCACCTGGGGATAGGTTGATTGGCAACACTAAATTGGCCCTAGTGTGTGAATGTGAGTGTGAATAATGTCTGTCTACACTGCAAAAAGTCAGAGTTCAAAAACAAGAAAAAAAATACAAAAATGAGGGGTATTTTACTTGAACTAAGCAAAATTATCTGTCAATAGAACAAGAAAATTTGGCTTGTCAAGACTTTCCAAAACATGTAAAATTAGCTAACTTCAATGAACCCAAAAATACCTTAAAATAAGTATATTCTCACTAATAACAAGTGTACTTTTCTTGGTAGAAAAAAAAAGAAACCTTTTTGCTCAATATGTTGACAAATATTCTTAAATTAAGTAAATGCTAGTGCCATTATCTTGACATAATGATATGCCCTCGGCATTACATTTCTTGAAACCAGCAAACTTATACTAAAAACTAATTTATTGTTCTTAATGGAAATTCAACAAGGCAACCGCTTGTTACTCTCGGGGTCTCCTAGCCGCTCAGGCAAATCATATTGTCTCAAAATGCATTTTTCCATCGATAACATGACATCATCGCGCCAAGTGCGTGCTCTTTCAGTCAATTACTGCCCATGTTAAATGTTTAAATATTAACTGTCAGTTTACTGTACTGTGCCAACTGTACTACTATATGAGTACCTATTTTCTATTGTTTCATTGAAAATAAAACAGCAAAGTCCATTTGGCTGTCATCTGTTTTAATTATGAGACACAATTGTGTCAAAGTCATGATTTTTTTTTCATGCTTGAAATAAGAAATGATTACTTTGAAAAAGTAGTTTTATACTTGTGAGTGTTGATGACACAGCTTTGCAACACTTGATATTCTAGTTTCAAGCATGTTTTACTCAATATAGGTCATCACATCTCAGCAACAAGCTGTAATATTTTACTGAGATCATTAAGGACCAAAACACTTAAAACCAGTGACGTGCGGTGAGGTTGATGGCTGGTGAGGCACTGACTTCATCACAGTCAGATTTACAAACAAATGAACCCTAAAGAGTATCTTATTCACCATTTGATTGGCAGCAGTTAACGAGTTATGTTTAAAAGCTCATACCAGCATTCTTCCCTGCTTGGCACTCAGCATCAAGGCTTGGAATTGGGGGTTAAATCACCAAAAATGATTCCCAGGCGCAGCGCCGCTGCTGCCCACTGCTCCCCTCACCTCCCAGGGGGTGATCAAGGGGATGGGTCAAATTCAGAGGACAAATTTCACCACACCTAGTGTGTGTGTGACAATCATTGGTACTTTAACTTAACTTTAACTTTACACATACAAACTGTAGCAGACAAAAAAGCACATTTAATTAAAAAAACGTTATTATGGTCTTACCTTTACTTAGAAATTAAGTCCATGCGCCGCAACTAAAGCCCTCACTTAAACTTTCCACGTGCAAGATTGAATCTATTTAAAAAAGTGTAACCGAGGGTTTATAAATGTCGCCTATACTGTATGAAACTACAAAATAACAAACACGGAGGCTCCAGTTTACACCAGGACCACTTTATTTACCTTCTTTCAAAAACCTCCGCAACGTGACATCACTTCCGCTCTTAGCGCCTTCAAAATAAGAGCTCAAGGCAAATACTGTATAACAGCGCATAACAGGAACTTAACATCACAAAGAGGAAAGCCCATGAAAATAGGTTACAAAAGTTATTTAATAAGAAGCCAAAAAGTGCAAAAACAATAATGTTCGTGTTGGAGGAGTTGTGAATTAGGTACACCTGCAGTCTGCAGGTGTACCTAATGTTGTTTCCCTGCAGTCATTCACAACTCCTCCAACACGAACATTATTGTTTTTGCACTTTTTGACTTCTTATGAAATATTTTTTTAAAATAGATTCAATCTTGCACTTGGAAAGTTTAAGTGTGGGCTTTAGTTGATATAACAATTCTACGGCGAGGGTGCAGGAGGCGAGCCTCAGCCAGTGCGTCTTTTGCAGCCGTTTTATGATCGCTCAGCACAAGAAATACGTTACAAACATACAGTTGTTGACAAAATACACTGTACATTATATACCTCAGCTAACTAAACTATGGAAATGTATAATATAGTTCATATAGCAATACGGTCTCACTGCACAGCAGGCCAGCAGTTAGCCGAGTCCGGAATCCATGTTGCGGCACTGAGTGACGTGCCTCAACTGGGTGCTGTTCACCGCACCGTCTCTTCTCAGTATTTGAACGGCAAATGTGAAAATTCAGCGATTTTGAATAAAAATAATCTAAAACTGGTGAAGTTAAATGGAAAATAACTTTATAGTATAATCACTGGATACATATAACAATTTTTTTTTTTTTTTTTTTTTACTTTTTTTTTCTTTCCATGACTGCACGTCACTGCTTAAAACAAGTAAAACACTAACATAAAATCTGCTTAGTGAGAAGAATTATCTTATCAGACATAAAATAAGCAAATATCATTCTTATATGACATATTTCAATTTACTTAGATTTCACTTTTTGCAGCCTATCTATGTTGGCCCTGTGATGAAGTGGCGACTTGTCCAGGGTGTACCCCGCCTTCCGCTTGAATGCAGCTGAGATAGGCTCCAGCACCCCCCCGCGACCCCAAAAAGGGACAAGCGGTAGAAAATGGATGGATCCCTAATACACAAAAACAGGTACCATTGGGTAAGAAAAGTTGTTTTTGCATGATCGGTCCTCTTTACTCGGGCACTTCAGTTGTTATTTGTGTCCCAATACTTTTGTCCATGAGTGCAGCCGTTTGGACGTGACGCAAAAGTGGGGATGGGAGGGAAGCGGCGGAGAAGAGATCAACAACAACGGAAGCGAGGCATGAAATTAAGGAGGTCATGTTCTAGCAAACGTAAGAAGTGCTTGACAGCGTTTGCCCCCCCCCGGCCCCCCCCACGTGATCCACTGAGAGATGGCTTTCCCAGTCTGACTACTCGCATGGCGGTTTTGACCCGGGCCCAGGTCAGCAGCTCGGGGACCGAGCCGGAGCGGTCCGAGACCCTCCAAACCAGGAGGCCACAGGATGCTTCCGAGGAGACAATGTCACGCGCTGAGATCATGTGACCAGCAGACACCCCCCCCCGCCCCTGACTCATTCTCCTAACGAGCGGGCCGTCGCCGGGCTGGCGGCGTCGCCCCGCGGGGATGAGACAGGAAGAGCCGCCTTCGCTGAGGCCACGCACGGGGCAAGACGTTCTCATGTGAATCCTGAGAAGAGTTCACATGCACGCCCCCCCCGATAGGAAACAGCTGTTGATGAGCGTCACTTCGTTAGCGTTTCAAGTAGACACTGTTGGAATGATGCTGCCTCGTGCACCTTGCATCCATGCTGGACCCACGCCACACCACGCCCATCTCAGCTGATTGAAGGTTTAAAGCTGCGGTCGGCAACCCAAAATGTTAAAAGAGCAATAGTAGACGGGAAAAAAAATAACAACAAAAATGTCTGGAGCCGCAAAAAATTAAAAGCCTCATACAAGACAACACATGATGCAAGTGTCTATATTAGCTTACTATCAAAATGACTTTAAAAGTCTTATATAAGTGTTATAATGAAGACAACACATGATGTAAGTGTCTATATTAGCCTACTATCAAAATGACTTTAAAAGTCTTATATAAGTATTATAATGAAGACAACACATGATGTAAGTGTCTATATTAGCCTACTATCAAAATTACATTAAAAGTCTTATATAAGTGTTATAATGAAGACAACACATGATGTAAGTGTCTATATTAGCCTACTATCAAAATGACTTTAAAAGTCTTATATAAGTGTTATAATGAAGACAACACATGATGTAAGTGTCTATATTAGCCTACTATCAAAATGACTTTAAAAGTCTTATATAAGTGTTATAATGAAGACAACACATGATGTAAGTGTCTATATTAGCCTACTATCAAAATGACTTTAAAAGTCTTATATAAGTGTTATAATGAAGACAACACATGATGTAAGTGTCTATATTAGCCTACTATCAAAATGACTTTAAAAGTCTTATATAAGTATTATAATGAAGACAACACATGATGTAAGTGTCTATATTAGCCTACTATCAAAATTACATTAAAAGTCTTATATAAGTGTTATAATGAAGACAACACATGATGTAAGTGTCTATATTAGCCTACTATCAAAATGACTTTAAAAGTCTTATATAAGTGTTATAATGAAGACAACACATGATGTAAGTGTCTATATTAGCCTACTATCAAAATGACTTTAAAAGTCTTATATAAGTGTTATAATGAAGACAACACATGATGTAAGTGTCTATATTAGCCTACTATCAAAATGACTTTAAAAGTCTTATATAAGTGTTATAATGAAGACAACACATGATGTAAGTGTCTATATTAGCCTACTATCAAAATGACTTTAAAAGTCTTATATAAGTATTATAATGAAGACAACACATGATGTAAGTGTCTATATTAGCCTACTATCAAAATTACATTAAAAGTCTTATATAAGTGTTATAACGAAGACAACACATGATGTAAGTGTCTATATTAGCCTACTATCAAAATGACTTTAAAAGTCTTATATAAGTGTTATAATGAAGACAACACATGATGTAAGTGTCTATATTAGCCTACTATCAAAATGACTTTAAAAGTCTTATATAAGTGTTATAATGAAGACAACACATGATGTAAGTGTCTATATTAGCTAGGTTGTGAGTTCAAAACCCCGGCCGAGTCATACCAAAGACTATAAAAATGGGAGCCATTACCTCCCTGCTTGGCACTCAGCATCAAGGGCTGGAATTGGGGGTTAAATCACCAAAAATGATTCCCGGGCGCGGCCACCGCTGCTGCTCACCGCTCCCCTCGCCTCCCAGGGGGTGATCAAGGGTGATGGGTCAAATGCAGAGAATAATTTCGCCACACCTAGTGTGTGGGTGTGTGACAATCATTGGTACTTTAACTTTATATTAGCCTACTATCAAAATGATTTTAAAAAGTCTTTACAAGTGCTATAATGAAGGCAACACATGATGTAAGTGTCTGTATGAGCTATCTGCGATGAGGTGGCGACTTGTCCAGGGTGTACCCCGCCTTCCGCCCGATTGTAGCCGAGATAGGCTCCAGCGCCCCCCGCTACCCCAAAAGGCAATAAGCGGTACAAAATGGATGGATGGATATATGAGCTACATTAACCTACTATCAAAATGACTTTAAAAGTCTTATAATGAAGACAACATGATGTAAGTGTCTATATTAACTATATTAGCCTACTATCAAAATGACTTTAAAAGTCTTATATAAGTGTTATAATGAAGACAACACTATATTAGCCTACTATCAAAATTACTTTACAAGTCTTATATAAGTGTTATAATGAAGACAACACATGATGTGTCTATATTAGTTATATTAGCCTACTATCAAAATGACTTTAAAAGTCTTATATGAGTGTTATAATGAAGACAACACATGATGTAAGTGTCTATATTAGCCTACTATCAAAATTACTTTAAAATTCTTATATAAGTGTTATAATGAAGACAACACATGATGTAAGTGTCTATATTAGCTATATTAGCCTACTATCAAAATGACTTTAAAAGTCTTATATAAGTGTTATAATGAAGACAACACATGATGTAAGTGTCTATATTAGCCTACTATCAAAATTACTTTAAAAGTCTTATATAAGTGTTATAATGAAGGCAACACATGATGTAAGTGTCTATATCAGCTATATTAGCCTACTATCAAAATGACTTTAAAAGTCTTATATAAGTGTTATAATGAAGACAACACTATATTAGCCTACTATCAAACTGACTTTAAAAGTCTTATATAAGTGTTATAATGAAGACAACACATGATGTGTCTATATTAGTTATATTAGCCTACTATCAAAATGACTTTAAAAGTCTTATATAAGTGTTATAATGAAGACAACACATGATATAAGTGTCTTTATTAGCCTACTATCAAAATTACTTTAAAATTCTTATATAGGTGTTATAATGAATGCAACACATGATGTAAGTGTCTATATTAACTATATTAGCCTACTATCAAAATGACTTTAGCAGTCTTATGTAAGTGTTATAATGAAGGCAACACATGTGTCCATATTAGCCTACTTTTAAAATGACTTTAAAAGTCTTATATAAGTGTTATAATGAAAACAACACATGATGTAAGTGTCTATATTAGCCTACTATCAAAATGACTTTAAAAGTCTTATATAAGTGTTATAGTGAAGACAACACATGATGTAAGTGTCTATATTAGTTATATTAGCCTACTGTCAAAATGACTGTAAAAGTCTTATATAGGTGTTATAATGAAGACAATACTATATTAGCCTACTATCAAAATGACTTTAAAAGTCTTATATACCGTATTTTCCGCACTATAAGGCGCACCTAAAAACCACAATTTTTCTCAAAAGCTGACAGTGCGCCTAATAACCCGGTGCGCTTTATTACGATTCATTTTCATAAAGTTTCGGTCTCGCAACTTCGGTAAACAGCCGCCATCTTTTTTCCCGGTAGAACAGGAAGCGCTTCTTCTTCTACGCAAGCAACCGCCAAGGAAAGCACCCGCCCCCATAGAACAGGAAGCGCTTCACCCGCCCCCATAGAACAGGAAGCGCTTCACCCGCCCCCGGAAGAAGAAGAAAAAACGCGCGGATATCACCGTACGTTTCATTTCCTGTTTACATCTGTAAAGACCACAAAATGGCTCCTACTAAACGATCCGGGTCATAAAAAGACGCAATCTCTCCATCCGCACACGGATTACTACCGTATTTCACAGCAACTGAACCGCACTGTGGAACGGGAGCACGTACGGTGAATATTCGCTCCACAGGGAATGAGAAGTCATCCTTCACTGTGGTTCTAGCTTGCCATGCTAACTTCCACTCATGGTGATATTCAAAAGGAAGACCTTGCCAAAAGAGACCTTTCCAGCCGGCGTCATCATAAAAGCTAACTCGAAGGGATGGATGGATGAAGAAAAGATGAGCGAGTGGTTAAGGGAAGTTTACGCGAAGAGGCCGGGTGGCTTTTTTCACACAGCTCCGAAGGCGAACACACCTTCACTAAGACGGGCAGACAGCCTCGGACGACATACGCCAACATCTGCCAGTGGATCGTAAATGCTTGGGCAGATATTTCGGTCACAACTGTGGTCCGAGCTTTCCGGAAGGCAGGATTCACAGAACAACAGCGACACTGACTCCCGATGACTTCTACGAGACGGAACCGGCCATTTTGGATCCCACGCTAGCGCAACTTTTCAATTCGGACACCGAAGACGAAGAATTCGAAGGATTTACGAATGAAGAATAACTTCAGAAGGTGAGCGCTATGTTTATTTTGTGTGTTGTGACATTAACGTTCGAGCAACATTATGTTACTATTGCTCTACACCATTTTGAATTTTACTATGTTTGTGATTGCACATTTGCGTACATTTTGGGACAGAGTTGTTAGAACGCTGGTTTTCAATATATTATTAAAGTTTGACTGAACTATCTGACTGTTTTTTTGACATTCACTTTAGCGCAGCGTTTTTTTGACATTCACTTTAGCGCAGCGTAGGCGCGGCTTTTAGTCCGGGGCGGCTTATTGGTGGACAAAATTATGAAATATGTAATTCATAGAAGGTGCGGCTAATAATCCGGTGCGCCTTATAGTGCGGAAAATACGGTAAGTGTTATAATGAAGACAACACATGATGTAAGTGTCTGTATTAGTTATATTAGCCTACTATCAAAATGACTTTAAAAGTGTTATATAAGTGTTATAATGAAGACAACACATGATGTAAGTGTCTATATTAGTTATATTAGCCTACTATCAAAATGACTATCAAAATTATCTTTTTACATTTTCATACAGTTTTAAAAAAGCTCCAGGGAGCCACTGGGGCAGTGCTAAAGAGCCACGGGTTGCCGAGCCCCGGTTTAAAGGCTTTCTTTTCACCAATGTGAAAGATCTCCTGACCTTTACTGCCACATCCTCCGTCTCGCTGGGCCTCATCTGCCGCCTGGACGGCTGCTCGTAGTTGTCCATCTGGTACCGCAAGGGCTGCTTCCTGTTGATGGCTTTGGTCTTCAGGACAGGACCACGTCGTGTTTATGGGGGAGAGAGACAGAACACGGAACTCATCAATCTGCTCGGTAGACTCACATGCGACTACGAATGGGTACCGACCGAGTTCTGTTGGTACTACCGGGTACCGACTCACGTGAAATTAAACAGTACCATATTTCGATACCTTTATTGCACGTGACGTCACGTTCTGTGGCAGGCTTGGCACCGGCTTAAGCGGTACCGGTACCAAAATGTATTTCGTTACTTTTCGGTACTTTTCTAAATAAAAGGGGACCACAAAAAATGTCATTATTGTCTTTTTTTGAACAAAAAATCTTAGAGTACATGAAACATATGTTTATTATTGTCATTTAGTCCTTAAATAAAATGTTGAACATACTAGACAACTTGTCTTTTAGTAGTAAGTAAACAAAGACTCCTAATTAGTCTATGCAGTAACATTTTATGTTGTTTATCATTCTATTAATTTGTCCACATTATGAGGGACAAACTGTAAAAATGGATTATTAATCTACTTGTTCATTTACTGTTAATATCAGTTATTTTCTGTTCTATCTACACTTCTGTTAAAATGTAATAATCACTTATTCTTCTCTTCTTTGATACTTGACATTAGTTTTGGATGATACCACACATTTAGGTATGGATCCGATACCAAGTAGTTACAGGATCATACATTGGTCATATTCAAAGTCCTCATGTGCCCAGAGACGTATTTCCTGAGTTTATAAACATAATGAATTTTTTAAAAAGGGAAAAAAGATTTTGTGATGCTAAAAATATATAGATGTAATCGACTAGATACGCTCTTGTACTTGGTATCATTACAGTGGATGTCAGGTGTAGATCCACCCATGGCGTTTGTTTACATTGTGACGCCGGTGCGCTATTGTATCCTCCTACGGTGTGTAGTGAAGCATGTTTAGCTATTCCTCGTCCTCCAGTGATAATACTACTTGTAAGAAACTAAATTTATTTGTCACCATGGAGGCCGGGATTAGTGATTTAGAAGTAGCTAAAATGTGGATGGCTGTATGTCTTAAAGCAGCTCTTCCTGAGAGTGTTTCAGTGTTATAACTTCACCTTTATCTTTACTTTTTACACCAAAATGCGTCCATTCTCCCTTTTCTGTCTACACACTGTGTCTGCTTGTAAGTACTCTGTGTGTGTGCGCACGACGTGACGAAGCGTCGTCATGCTTGTTAAAAAAAAAAGGGGTGGGGTGGGGTGGACCGGTACTTTTTAGAGGCGGTATAAAACCGAATATGATTCATTAGTATCGTGATACTATACTAGTACCAGTATACTGTACAACCCTACCCCGCTGTTAGCTGACTTTTGCTAGTGTTTATTTACACGTTAGAATGCATAAAAAAAGAAAAATGTTAGAGCTGTCCGATAATGGCTTTTTTGCCGATACCCGATATTGTCCAACTCTTAATTACCGATTCTGATATCAACCGATACCGATATATACAGTCGTGGAATTAACACATTATTATGCCTAATTTTGTTGTGATGCCTCGCTGGATGCTTTAAACAATGTAACAAGGTTTTCCAAAATAAATCAACTCAAGTTATGGAAAAAAATGCCAACATGGCACTGCCATATTTATTATTGAAATCACAAAGTGCATTTTTTTTTTTTTTTAACATCCCTCAAAACAGCAGCTTGTAATTTGGGACATGCTCTGAGAGAGCATGAGGAGGTTGAGGTAGGGGGGTAGGGGTATCGGGGGGTATATATTGTAGCGTCCCAGAAGAGTTAGTGCTGCAAGGGGTTCTGGGTGTTTGTTCTGTTGTGTTTATGTTGTGTTTATGTTTATGTTGTGTTTATGTTCTCCCGAAATGTGTTTGTCATTCTTGTTTGGTGTGGGTTCACAGTGTGGCGCATATTTGTAACAGTGTTAAAGTTGTTTATACCGCCACCCTCAGTGTGACCTGTATGGCTGTCGACCAAGTATGTCTTGCATTCACTTGTGTGTGTGAAAAGCCGTAGATATTATGTGACTGAGCGGGCACGTGAAGGGAGTGCCCGTAAGGTTTATTGTCGCTCTGTACTTCTTTCTGCGTCTGTGTACACAGCGGCGTTTCAAAAAGTCATACATTTTACTTTTTGAAACCGATACCGATAATTTTGAAACAGACACGATAATTACCGATATTACATTTTAAAACATTTATCGGCCGATAATATCAGGACATCTCTAAAAAATATATGTGTGCTTGTCTGACATAAAGAACAATTCCAAATTAAAGCTGCAAGCAGCTATGGACGGGACCGACTGTGACGGCACATAAAATCCAAACCGGAGCAGTTATTAAAACTATTTGGTCAACTTTTAATTAGAAGGGTTCAATCTCTCTCCTGTGCTAGTTTGAAGCCGACACGACAAACGCATTCAGAGGAGATAATGTTTGAAAAAAGGTGACCGTTTTTTTTTTTACAAAACTTTTGTTTTGAAGGGGGAATTGCAAACTTCCTGATGATTTTTGCTGGGGGTTGTCAATATATGACATGTAGGTCTAAGTGAGACCTACACAGAGGTTTTTGTTTCATGTCTCTAAGACATTCCTACTGGAAGTTACAGGCAGTTTTGTCTGAGTTTTCTTCCTAGGAGCAGTTGTGTCTGTGTTTTCTTCCTAGGGGGCACTAGAGCGCAATTTTGAGTTTTGGGGTTGGGTTTTTTATTAGATCGCAATTTTTGCCAGTCCTGATGTGTGTGTCCAGTTTGGTGAGTTTTGAAGCATGTTAAGGGGGTCAAATTACAGCTCAAAGAGGCAAAAGTGACAGTTTTTACTACATTTTTGTTTTGAGGGGGGAATTGCCAACTTCCTGTTGTTTTCTGCTAAAAGATGTCAATGTATGAAATCTAGGTCTAAGGCACACCTACATAGAGGTTTTTGTTTCATGTCTCTACGACATTTGTACCGGAAGTTACAAGCAGTTTTGTCTGTGTTTTTGACCGTTTTTTTTTTTTACAAAACTTTTGTTTTGAAGGGGGAATTGCAAACTTCCTGATGATTTTTGCTGGGGGTTGTCAATATATGAAATGTAGGTCTAAGTGAGACCTACACAGAGGTTTTTGTTTCATGTCTCTAAGACATTCCTACTGGAAGTTACAGGCAGTTTTGTCTGAGTTTTCTTCCTAGGAGCGGTTGTGTCTGTGTCCTAGGGGGCGCTAGAGCGCAATTTTGAGTTTTGGGGTTTAGTTTTTTAATTAGATGGCACTTTTTGCCAGTCCTGATGTGTGTGTCAAATATGGTGAGTTTTGAAGCATGTTAAGGGGGTCAAATTACAGCTCAAAGAGGCGGCGGAATAATAATAATAAAACCTTACAATTACAATAGGGTCCTCTGTCCCAAAGGGACATTGCGGTCCCTAAAAAGTGCAGTTCCCCTCTAAATGCATCATTTGTGTGCGTGCAAGGTGCACACTCACCACCCCCGGGTGCTTTTTGGCGCCCTCCGAGGGCACGGCCATCTCTCCGTTCCTCCAGCTGTCGTCTCCGATCTCGTCGCTCTGGAGGAACTCGCCCAGCTTCTGCACACTGCGACCAACACACTTGTCTAATTCTGCCTAGCAACAAGAGAGGTGGCGGGAAGAAGGCAGACCCACCTGACGAGCGCCTTGACGGCGAACCTGACGACGGTGGAGAGCAGGAAGAGCGGCGTGACCAGGATGTTGAACAGCGCCAGAGCGGCGAAGGCCTCGGAAGGACTCGGACAGCGTTTGTTGATGATGTGATGCACGACGAAGGTCTGCAAGGAGTCGTCGGAGGTGTTCACGCAGAACGTCAAGTGGGACTGTGGATGTGAAGAGCAGCTTACCACCAGCACGGCGGCGATGGGAATAGCGGCGTTCATGAAGACTGAAAAGGCAAGAAAAGATCATGAATGTGAGCACGTCGCAACCGCCATTGTGTCGTCGTCTCACTGGACATGGACGTGTAGAAGGCAAACGTCTTGAGACTCTTCAGCTCCTTGCCCCGGGTCTCCTCCACGCTGCCACAGAAGATGTTCTCCCAGGCGTACAGCTTCAGCAGCTTGATGCCCTTCAGGATCTCCGTGGTCTTCTTCAGGCGATCCGTGGAGTGCTCCTGCGAGACAAACGCTCAGGGGTTTATGGAGTTGCGTCGTCGAGGAAAGGCCGGACCCGCCATGACGCTCACCAGCGTGCTCTTCTGCGTGTCGGCCAGCTTGGTGGCGATGAGGTACTGGACGGGAGCCAGGAGAACGATGACAGACGCTCCGATCATGGCGCTCCAGCCCAGCAGGTAGTAGAGAAGAATAACACCCATCACGATCTACGAGGAGGAGAAGTTCCTCATTGAAGTTGACATTTTGACTGCCGTTGGTGGTTTTTTCCAATGACCTGCACAGGCATGGCCCACAGGTTTGGGCAGAGGAAGAGGAACCACATGAGCTGGTTGGTCTCTATGGCGACCAGGTTGTTGATCTGACCCAGCGTCATTTCCCCCATGGACATGTTGGAGGTGGACAGATGCAGGATTTTGTTGTAAATCATCGCCTAGTAGGAGATAGAAGACAGGACACCTTCAATGGACGGGCGGGACGTTGAACCTCATCAGTTCTCAGTCGTCAAAAATGCTCGATGTGCTCTGTTAGAGGAATACACCTTAGAAATTGTAAGTAAGTACTGTATTTTTGTTAGAATAATTATGTATGTATTACATACTTGCCAACCTTGAGACCTCCGATTTCGGGAGGTGGGGGGTGGGGGCGGGGGCGTGGTCGGGGGTGGGGCTAAGATATATATATATATATATATATATATATAAGAAATACTTGACTTTCAGTGAATTCTAGCTATATATATATATATATATATATATATATATATGTATGTGTGGGAAAAAAAATCACAAGAATACTTCATCTCTACAGGCCTGTTTCATGAGGGGTTCCCTCAATCATCAGGAGATTTAAAAAAAAAATCTCCTGATGATTGAGGGAACCTCTCATGAAACAGGCCTGTAGAGATGAAGTAGCCTTGTGATTTTTTTTTTTATATATATATATATATATATATATGTGATTTTTTTCCCCACACATACATATATTGCGCTCTACTACGGTATCAAGCACTATTTTTTGGATAACCTTATTAAGACATATATATATATATATATATATATATATAAATACAATAAATACTTGAATTTCAGTGTTCATTTACAAACTACAACTCACAAACACTTTAGAGTTAGGCTCCACCATCAGAATGTGTACTTAAACTTATAAAGATCACATGGATATTATTCAGTGAGTTGATTCACCAAAACTAACCTGTTATAGAGGAGGAAAAAGCACACAGGACGTTTCAATTATTCACAGACTGGTCGCGCTCATCAGAATGACAAGACACTTCCGGTCTGCAGGTGATAGCATTCAATTGGGAAGAAACGCCCTACTGCCCCCTACTGACCAATGTGAATACTGATAAATGTGTAATGACAGCTCCAAAAACAAATTCAAACCACAAAATAAAATAAATAAATCAACACAAAAATGTGACACATTATGGGTGGGTCACATATGCATGTACAGTAGATGGCAGTATTGTCCTGTTTAAAAGTGTCACAACATTGCTGTTTACGGCAGACGAACTGCTTTACGGTAGACACTGTTGTTGTGTGTTGTCAACACGTCACTCCGGTCCGCCTGAATTTCGGGAGTTTTTCGGGAGAAAATTTGTCCCGGGAGGTTTTCGGGAGAGGCGCTGAATTTCGGGAGTCTCCCGGAAAATCCGGGAGGGTTGGCAAGTATGATGTATTATCGCACAACTTTTATGCTTAAAAGGCCGATTGCTGGCAATCCAAAAGATTGCAAGCCAGTCTGGTATTAGTGTTTGTGTCCAGGAACGGCCTGCTGACTGCCAAGGGCGAACACCGCCGTGACGCAGACAGAGCAGAGACAAGGCGATATCACCAGCGTCGACACATTTGCATTTTTTGTATAATCATTAGAGATGCGCGTATAGGCAATTATTTCATCCGCAACCGCATCACAAAAGTCGGCAACCATCCGCATCCACCCGAACCAACATTTTATCAAAACCACACCCGCCCGCCATCCGCCAGTTGTTATATATCTAATATACACGATGCAAGCATAATAGTGAGGTTATAAAGCTTTTGCCTGTTGAAGAAAGGAGACTGATCCCATGCAGCAGAGACATTCAATGTGTGCCACGCATTAATATCTCTTGGCCACGCATTAGTGGCTAAGACATATTAATGCGTGATAATATTATTTATCATTATTATAATATTATTGTCATTTCCATTAAGAAAGTGTTGACTATTGTTGCCAATGCCCTCAGATCAGGAGTGCGTTCCTCACACTTTGTGTGCGCAGTTGCAGCAAGCAGAACGAGGCTTTTAAGAAGTTAAAACAATGTTTTAGAAATACTAGGCCTATATTTTCGTTGGGTAAAAAAAATGTTCTGAATTTATTTCAATGAATATTAACTTGTTAACGTTATAATGCTCAAATAGGGACGAGGGCGGGGTGCACAGTGAAACAGTGAACAATTTTGCGACAAAGATGAACCTTTATTGATTGATCTGCAGCCATGACAAAATATCAGACAATCTCCATTGTCAACGACCGGCAGGAAAATAATGATAAACACATAGCCTATGTTGTAGGCATAGGCTAATACGTTTTTAAGTTGAAATAAAAAAATAAATAAAAAATGTGCCTCAAAAGCCTTAGGCTGTCAATCACGTGCACAAACTTAAATTATACAATAACATATGTATGTCATCTCTATTTAAACAAAAATAAATTGAATAAATAATAATAATAAATTACCTGCAACTTATTGGCCAAGGCAAAGCTGAAGGGGGGAAATCAAACCCATCAGACTGCACTTTATCATCAAACTTGAATTATAATGAAAATAGACGGTCGCGACAAACAAAGCAGGCTAAATATCCTTACATTGTCGCCAATCGGAGATGCGCTTCACTTGAAAGCGAGGCCAAATAATTATTCACACATAGTAGTATATCTCGAATAGAAAAAAAACAATAAACAACGCAATTGCCTTAATTCCTTTGCATTGTAGTGTGCCCAAACAACACGTAACCATCAAAATTATTCAGCTGACCGAACTCAATATAGGTTAGACATGGGCTTATTTGGTATAGCCTATAGGTAACGTAGACTAATTCGTTTAACATATCTAACCGTATGTCTACTTACTTTTTTTTTTTGTTAGCACTATGCAGGAATAAAATGGCATCTACAGTGCCAGGATTCATGCGAGAGCACCTGGCCTCTAAAATGCGCCCTGCTGCGCTGAAGGAGCGCTCACTTGCGCCACTTGTTGCTGGGACGCGGTGCCTGATTAATAATTGACTGTTTCAAAGAGTGCTGCTCGTTTTTCGTATGTGGGTAACAACATTTAACTATGTATATATATTTCCGAATTGGTTCAAGCGCCAACCGCCCGCATCTATTTAAAATCTATTTTTACCCGCCCGACCCGCGGTTTATCCGCGGACTCCGCGGTTGTGTACGTAAATCGCGCATCTCTAATAATCATATATTGTGTCTAACTGGAGTTGTCGAGATTACCCCCTTCCCTCAGCGACAGCTTCAGTGATGTAACATTTACCTCCCAAATAAATAGAGGAAGCACGCGGGCTGGACTATTAGAACGTAGTTTGGATCTGTAACTAGAATCCAGCCCAAAACACGTGTCTCCTCATTGAGCCAAATTGAACTCTGTCTCGGCATGATTCCTTGCTTCTTGTCTGATTAATAGATGTCATCAGTGTTGGAACCTGACAATTTTCCGGACTATAAAGGCGCACTTAAAATCCTTTCATTTTCTCAAAACTCGACGGTGCGCCTTATAACCCGGTGTGCCTAATGTACGGAATAATTTTGGTTGTGCTTACCGACCTCGAAGCCATTTTATTTGGTACATGGTGAAATGATAATTGTGACCAGTCACACATAAGAGATATGTGTAGACTGCAATATGATGGCAGTCACACATAAGAGATACGTGTAGACTGCAATATGATGGCAGTCACACATAAGAGATACGTGTAGACTGCAATATGATGGCAGTCGCACATAAGAGATACTGTATGTGTAGATTGCAATATGATGTCAGTCACACATAAGAGATACGTGTAGATTGCAATATGACGGCAGTCACACATAATAAATACGGGTAGACTGTATATGATGGCAGTCACACATAAGAGATACGTGCAGACTGCAATCTGACGGCAGTAACACATAAGAGCTACGTGTAGACTGCAATATGATGGCAGTCACATATAAGAGATACGTGTAGACTGCAATTTGACGGCAGTCACACATAAGAGCTACGTGTAGACTGCGATATGATGGAAGTCACACATAAGAGATACGTGTAGACTGCAATATGATGGCAGTCACACATAAGAGATAAGTGTAGACTGCAATATGATGGCAGTCACACAGAAGAGATATGTGTAGACTGCAATATGATGGCAGTCACACATAAAAGTTTGTGTAGACTGCAATATGATGGCAGTCACACAAAGGAGATACGTGTAGACTGCAATATGATGGCAGTCACACAAGACATAGGTGTAGACTGCGATATGATGGCAGTCGCACATATTAGATACTGTATGTGTAGATTGCAATATGATGTCAGTCACACATAAGAGATAGGTGTAGACTGCAATATGATGGCAGTCACACATAAGAGATACGTGTAGACTGCAATATGATGGCAGTCACACATAAGAGATACGTGTAGACTGCAATATGATGGCAGTCACACATAAGAGATACGTGTAGACTGCAATTTGACGGCAGTCACACATAAGAGATACATGGAGACTGCGATATGATGGCAGTCACACATAAGAGATACGTGTAGACTGCAATATGATGGCAGTCGCACATAAGAGATACTGTATGTGTAGATTGCAATATGATGTCAGTCACACATAAGAGATACGTGTAGACTGCAATATGATGGCTGTCACACAAAAGAGATACGTGTCGACTGCAATATGATGGCAGTCGCACATAAGAGATACTGTATGTGTAGATTGCAATATGATGTCAGTCACACATAAGAGATAGGTGTAGACTGCAATATGATGGCAGTCACACATAAGAGATACGTGTAGACTGCAATATGATGGCAGTCACACATAAGAGATACGTGTAGACTGCTATATGATGGCAGTCACACATAAGAGATACGTGTAGCCTGCAATATGACGGCAGTCACACATAATAAATACGTGTAGACTGCAATATGATGGCAGTCACACATAAGAGATACGTGTAGACTGCAATTTGACGGCAGTCACACATAAGAGATACATGAAGACTGCGATATGATGGCAGTCACACATAAGAGATACGTGTAGACTGCAATATGATGGCAGTCGCACATAAGATATACTGTATGTGTAGATTGCAATATGATGTCAGTCACACATAAGAGATACGTGTAGCCTGCAATATGACGGCAGTCACACATAATAAATACGGGTAGACTGCAATATGATGGCAGTCACACAAGAGATACGTGTAGACTGCAATATGATGGCAGTCACACAAGAGATACGTGTAGACTGCAATATGATGGCAGTCACACATAAGAGATACGTGTAGACTGCAATATGACGGCAGTCACACATAAGAGTTCGTGTAGACTGCAATATGATGGCAGTCACACATAAGAGATACGTGTAGACTGCAATATGACGGCAGTCACACATAAGAGATAAATGTAGACTGCAATATGATGGCTGTCACACAAAAGAGATACGTGTCGACTGCAATATGATGGCAGTCACACATAAGAGATACGTGTCGACTGCGATATGATGGCAGTCACACATAAGATACGTGTAGACTGCGATATGATGGCAGTCACACATAAGAGATACGTGTAGACTTCCAAATGATGGTAGTCAAACATAAGAGATACGTGTAGACTGCAATATGATGGCAGTCACACAGAAGAGATACGTGTAGACTGCAATATGACGGCAGTCACACATAAGAGATACATGTAGACTTCTATATGATGGCAGTCACAGATAAGAGATACGTGTAGACTGCAATATGATGGCAGTCACAAATAAGAGATACGTGTAGACTGCAATATGATGGCAGTCACACATAAGAGATATGTGTAGACTGCAAAATGGTGGCAGTCACACATAAGAGATACGTGTAGACTGCAATATGATGGCAGTCAGACATAAGAGATACGTGTATACTTCCATATGATGGCAGTCAAACATAAGAGATATGTGTCGACTGCAATATGATGGCAGTCACACATAAGAGATACTTGTAGACTGCAATATGTTGGCAGTCACACATAAGAGATACGTGTAGACTGCCATATGATGGCAGTCATACAGAAGAGATACGTGTAGACTGCAATATGATGGCAGTCACACAAAAGAGATACGTGTCGACTGCAATATGATGGCAGTCACATAAGATACGTGTAGACTGCAATATGATAGTCACACAAGAGATACGTGTGGACTGCAATATGATGGCAGTCACACATAAGAGATACGTGTAGACTGCAATATGATGGCAGTCACACATAAGAGATACGTGTATACTTCCATATGATGGCAGTCACACATAAGAGATACTTGTAGACTGCAATATGATGGCAGTCACACATAAGAGATACTTGTAGACTGCAATATGATGGCAGTCACACATAAGAGATATGTGTGGACTGCAATTTCACTCAAGTAAACAACACCAACATTTTAGATGTTCCATTGAAAATATAGAAGATTACTCACCGCACTCAAAAATCTATCAAGATATTTTAGTAGGACTTTGGTAAGCTATGAAGCCACACCGCTTGATGGATTGTACTGTGCTTCAACATAGGAGTATTATTATGGTGTGTGTATAAAGTAAGACATATTATCTGGTGTTTTATTTCACTATATTATGCAAAAGGAACTTTTCTTACCTTCTGGTACCTGCTGATCTGTATTTGGGATCTGCATAGGTACTGAAAAATGGCACAGGTCCGTGCCAACACTAGTCTTTTTCTCTATCTTCTTGTTATGTGACATTCATCCTCCACTGTTGCCATTTCTAATATAAAGTAGTGTAAAGTTCTTACTTATATCTGTCAGTAAACTCGCCATGAAAGCACTAAAACATACCGGTGTAGTGAGTTTACATTATTCACCCAAGGAACTTTAGTTATTAGAGAGTTCCTGTTTTTCACGGGACACATTTCGGGCGTTGTTGTTGCACGAGTGAGCCACGGATGAGGAGATGCTGCTCCATTATTGATTGAAGTAAAGTCTGAATTTCATTAAAACAGTTAGCGCCATCTTCTGCCACTCCCGTCCTTGCACGCTACACCGCTACAACAAAGATGACGGGGAGAAGATGCTGTCGAAGTGGAGGCACGTAAATAAGACCACCCACAAAAACGGCGCATCCTGAAGAGACTGTCAGAAAGTGACTTGAAGATGATGTGTAAAACATCATCTATGCAACATTTTGACCAAAGAACCACCATTACATGTTATGTAGACCAGTGGTCCCCAACCACCTGGCCGTGGTCCGGTACCGGTCCGTGGATCGATGGATTTTTATTAAATCAACATCAAAAACACAAGATACACTTACAATTAGTGCACCAACCCCAAAAATCTCCCTCCCCCATTTACACTCATTTACACAAAAGGGTTGTTTCTTTCTGTTATTAATATTCTGGTTCCTACCAGTGTTGGGTTAGTTACTGAAAACCAGTAACTAGTTACAGTTACTAGTTACTTTATTTCAAAAGTAACTCAGTTACTAACTCAGTTACTTACACCAAAAAGTAATGCGTTACTGTGAAAAGTAACTATTTAGTTACTCCTTTTTTTCTTCTTTTTTTTTAAAGCTCCCATTAATGCCCTTTTTGCCTTCATTTCAGTACTGTTATTGCACTGGAGAATAATACAATCTGTTGATCAACTTGACATACATTTTTATTTTCCTTTTAACATAATTAATGAAAAACAGTGCAACATAAAAAGGCATTCCTCCTTTCTTTAAACTTGGACCAATGACCATGAATAAAAAACAAGTTAAAGTGCAACATAAGAAGGCACATCATCTTCCTTGAAACATAAAGCCTGACATCTGGAGTGATGCTGCTGTCTTCCACACTTGGAGCCATGGATTGTAGAATACTTGTTTTCAGTGGCAGGATCATTGACACAGATGGTGAAGTTTCAGTGCTCAGTAGAGATGGAACACTTTTGAGGGGTTTAAGCACCTGGAGGACCTCACCTGCCACTCTCACATCATCATCAGACAGGGTGACATTTGTCTTCAGGGTGTTGTGGGTCAATGCAGAGTATATAGCTGCCTGCTGCTCCAACATATCATAAGTGGAGTTCCACCTCGTTGGGACATCATGTATGAGCAGGCAGCTTCAGCATTTCTTGCTTTGTCTTAAGCACATGAGCAGCTGTTGTGCTTGGGTGGAAGTAAGAAACCTTCCTGATCCTCCCAAAGAGGCGCTCCATCCTATTGACTGAGATTCCCTTCTGTGATGCCAAATTCACTACATGTGTAAAGCACCTAACTGTGGTCCCAGTCCTGCCTCATTCTCTGTAATTATTTGATTTTTGGCATTATCACGTGTGACTGGGATATCTTTATCTTCCATTCCTCCACTGCTTGTGTCAGTACCTGCGCAAGGTGACTCTCGTAGAGGGGGCGTGTCTTCTCATCTCCCAGTCTGCTGTGATGAAGTGAGCGCTTATAGTTCCGCTGGACGTCCACCCGTCTGTCATGAGCGCAACAGCTGATGCTCGGGATAGTTCATCCACAACTTTTTTCTTCTCCTGCTCATAAAGATCTGGCACAATCTTATTGCTGAAGTGGGTGCGCGGCGGGATGTCGTAACGTGGTTCAAGCACGTTCAGCATGTGTTTAAAACCCTCGTTTTGCACAACCGAGTCTGCACTTATAAACACACCGATTCAATGGCGGGGGCGTTCAAGCTCCTCCGTTACTCCGCTCGCCATGACCACGCTGTGTGTGGACTGAACGTGCCAACAACTTTTTTGTTTGTTTCATATATCAAACCGCGGATCACTTGTCTGCGTCATCCCCTCCCCACACCCACACACACACACACATAGACCGCGCCTCTTTTCTTCTCTCCGGCTTGTGACAGAGGAAGATTCAGAAGAACGACACCGCAGCGCTTCTGTTTCTAGCCGATACTACATCAAAAGTAACGTAAAATAACGCAGTAACGCATCATGTAGTAACGGTAACTAAATAACTGAATAAAAAAAAAATAACGCGTTAGATTACTAGTTACCGCCGAAACTAACGGCGTTACAGTAACGCGTTAGTCCCAACACTGGTTCCTACATTATATTAGTGATGTCCCGATCCGATATTTGGATCGGATCGGCTGCCGATATTTGCCAAAAATTGCGTTTTGGCAAGGCATGGCAAAATGCCGAGCCAGATCCAGTTTAGAAAAAAGCTCCCTAATTTCCGTTCCGCATTTTCCAGCACACCTTCAACACATCCACAGGTCTGTGAATTCTCACGCAGTTGCTTTTAGCTGCTGGCATTACACGACAGGCTCTTCTCACTCTTTCCTGTGTCTCCCTCTCACAGACAGCAAGTGCACCTTCTTACACACGTCACATACTGTCACGTCATACGTCACATATTGTCACGTCATACGTCACATACTGTCACGTCATACGTCACATACTGTCACGTCATACGTCACGTCACATACTGTCACGTCACACGTCACATACTGTCACGACACACGTCACATTCTGTCACGTCATACGTCACATACTGTCACGTCATACGTCACATACGTATACGTCCTCCCCGAGCAGAGAGGTAGCAGCATGGCTAACGTTAGCTGTGATGCTAGCGCAGCCGTGCGAGCAACGCTCCCTCTAAGGTGCTCGCCTATGCAATTGCGCACTGTTTAAGCGTCCTCTGCGCATAGCAAATCTATGCCACGCACAAAATCAAATAAAAAAATAAGCGCATAACAATTTTCGACACACGGACACGACAGAGATCACAGTTTTCGTCATCATTGTTCAAATATTGTGACGTCTGTCGAGACGCTTATCTCCATTCGGTGCCACACGTCCACACCATCAAAATGCCGAGGCAAAAATTTCCACATCAACACCGTTTGAAAAAATTAGTGATTTTTTTAGTTGTGATTTCCTTCTCTGCATGAAAGTTTAAAAGTAGCATATATTAATGCAGTATGAAGAAGAATGTTTTAATGTAGACATGCAACCCTTGAAAGAAAATTTTGAAAATCAAGACTACATTTCCTGCAAATGGGTGCATTTCTACCCTATATTTTAACTTTAGATTTATTCTCATATCAAACTCTTTTGGCTGTCTTTTTGACACTTACATCCGGCGCCCCCCTCCACACCCTGGATTATAAATAATGTAAATAATTCAATGTGATTATCTTGTGTGATGACTGTATTTTGATGATAGTATATATCTGATAGTATATATCTGTATCATGAATCAATTTAAGTGGACCCCGACTTAAACAAGTTGAAAAACTTATTGGGGTGTTACCATTTAGTGGTCAATTGTACGGAATAAGTACTTCACTGTGCAACCTACTAATAAAAGTCTCAATCAATCAATCAAAGCACATATAATCATCATACTGCTGTGATTATATGCATCAAGTGTTCATTCAAGGCTAAGGCAAAATATCGAGATATATATTGTGTATCGCAATATGGCCTTAAAATATCGCAATATTAAAAAAAGGCCATATCGCCCAGCCCTAGTTCAATGATGCCATTTCTGTTTGTCATGTATAATTTTGTCTATTTTGTGTTTATCCTTGAATAAACAGGTCAGTTTCTTGTTACCAACCATTGTGTATTATTCAAACTCCCCTAATTCAGCTGGCTAGTTGTTATCAAGAGTACTAAAACCCTTTTCAACATGATTCTGACAACTAAGTAGGCTAAATAACTTTAAACTTTAATACATGCTCGGATAGGCCAGTATCGGTCAGTATCGGTATCGGATCAGAAATGCAAAAACAATATCGGTATCGGATCGGAAGTGCAAAAACCTGGATCGGGACATCCCTACATTATATACCAATATATATCAATACAGCCGGCAGGGATAAAGTCCGTAAGCAGACATGATTGTATTTTGTTCTGACAAAAAAAATGTTTGGACATCGCTTTAACTCCACTGTTAGAATAATTGTTTGTAAGTTATCACAAACACTTTTTTTTTCTGTTTCTATTGGACCCTCATCCCTTAGAAACAGCTGTGGCCATGTGGTCAGGGAAGGTCCAAATAAAAGAAGGAGGCGTGCAATCTTTTGGCAGAGCGTAATGACACTGTACAAAGGTACAGATGTCCAAGTGTCTCTCCTCAAATTGAGCCAAATTTAATTCTGTCTCTGTTTAATTCATTGCTTCTTGTCTTGTTTAATATATGTCATCAGTGTTTGAACCTGACATTTATGATCGCTAATTTTTAGGTCTATTTTTTGGAGATGGACTGACACACCCTCCGCCATCCACCGCTAGCTCGCCATCCATGTAATGGCCACCCCTTTATTAGACAGGATCAGGGTTTTGATTGATTGATTGATTGAGACTTTTATTAGTAGGTTGCACAGTGAAGTACATATTCCGTACAATTGACCACTAAATGGTAACACCCCAATAAGTTTTTCAACTTGTTTAAGTCGGGGTCCACTTAATTGATTCATGATACAGTTTATATTATCATATATACTCTCCCCTCCTCACAGGGAGGGTCCTAGTAACACTCACCAGCAGGGCGCCTCGCACGTTGATGCCCGTTTCTATGGTGACGTAGTAGGAGGCCTGCAGGAAGGTTCTTTGCAGGACCAAAGCCAGGAAGAGGAGGACGGCCAGAACCGAGGTGTTCTGCAGCAGCTCGGTGGACAGCATGAAGTGGACATCAAAGTAGGTTTCCTGCAAGAACATCATCATCATCATCTCCAATCAAACCTCTTTCTTACAGAGTCATTCATTTCTGCCATCCTGCAGTTGCTCCGCCATCAAGAACGGAAGGCAGGGTGCTTAGGCTCTAGACATGCAGGGCACCTCCACGGAGGGCATTACCATCGCCGTGAAAAGGCGGGGCGTGGAAGCGTGCAGAACATCTCCACAAGCGTGCAGCCTTTGACTAGCGCTAAGAAGACACTTCTCTATTGTTTGGCAACACTTCACCTTTCCGGTGAAAATCCTAGACCACGGGTGTCCGAGGCGCGACACGGGCCGTTTGCAGACCACTGCTTGTTTTTTTTTTGGGTCCGTGGCACATTGTAGGGGGAAAAAACAGTATATATTTAAGTACAGTCGCCTAAGTACCCTGAATTTTGCATCTTCACTCAATCGCAGATGTATTTTTTGCTTAAATTAAGCATTTTTAAGTATAAAATGGCTAAATGAATTTAAAATATTTATACTACACTAGTGTTGGCCACTCAATGAGACAAAAACAATCAGTTCAGTAAGAAGGCCACTGATTGGCTTAGATTTAGTCAGCATTACTGGATTGGACTCTCACAATATTATGTTAGATCCACTATGGACTGGACTCTCACACTATTATGTTAGATCCACTATGGACTGGACTCTCACTATTATGTTAGATCCACTATGGACTGGACTCTCACACTATTATGTTAGATCCACTATGGACTGAACTCTCACGATATTATGTTAGATCCACTATGGACTGGACTCTCACGATATTATGTTAGATCCACTATGGACTGGACTCTCACTATTATGTTAGATCCACTATGGACTGGACTCTCACACTATTATGTTAGATCCACTATGGACTGGACTCTCCCCATATTATGTTAGATCCACTATTGACTGGACTCTCACGATATTATGTTAGATCCACTATGGACTGGACTCTCACTATTATGTTAGATCCACTATGGATTGGACTCTCTCACTATTATGTTTGATCCACTATGGACTGGACTCTCACTATTATGTTAGATCCACTATGGACTGGACTCTCACTATTATGTTAGATCCACTATGGATTGGACTCTCACACTATTATGTTAGATCCACTATGGACTGGACTCTCACTATTATGTTAGATCCACTATGGACTGGACTCTCACACTATTATGTTAGATCCACTATGGACTGGACTCTCACACTATTATGTTAGATCCACTATGGACTGGACTCTCTCACTATTATGTTAGATCCACTATGGACTGGACTCTCACTATTATGTTAGATCCACTATGGACTGGACTCTCACTATTATGTTAGATCCACTATGGATTGGACTCTCACACTATTATGTTAGATCCACTATGGACTGGACTCTCACTATTATGTTAGATCCACTATGGACTGGACTCTCACACTATTATGTTAGATCCACTATGGACTGGACTCTCACACTATTATGTTAGATCCACTATGGACTGGACTCTCACACTATTATGTTAGATCCACTATGGACTGGACTCTCACACTATTATGTTAGATCCACTATGGACTGGACTCTCACACTATTATGTTAGATCCACTATGGACTGGACTCTCACACTATTATGTTAGATCCACTATGGACTGGACTCTCACACTATTATGTTAGATCCACTACGGACTGGACTCTCACGATATTATGTTAGATCCACTATGGACTGGACTCTCACACTATTATGTTAGATCCACTATGGACTGGACTCTCACACTATCATGTTAGATCCACTATGGACTGGACTCTCACACTATTATGTTAGATCCACTATGGACTGGACTCTCACACAATTATGTTAGATCCACTATGGACTGGACTCTCACTATTATGCTAGATCCACTATGGACTGGACTCTCACACTATTATGTTAGATCCACTATAGACTGGACTCTCACTATTACGTTAGATCCACTATGGACTGGACTCTCACACTATTATGTTAGATCCACTATGGACTGGACTCTCACTATTATGTTAGATCCACTATGGACTGGACTCTCACACAATTATGTTAGATCCACTATGGACTGGACTCTCACTATTATGTTAGATCCACTATGGACTGGACTCTCACTATTATGTTAGATCCACTATGGACTGAACTTTTACTATTATGTTAGATCCACTATGGACTGGACTCTCACTATTATGTTAGATCCACTATGGACTGGACTCTCACACTATTATGTTAGATCCACTATGGACTGGACTCTCACACTATTATGTTAGATCCACTATGGACTGGACTCTCACGAGATTATGTTAGATCCACTATGGACTGGACTCTCACTATTATGTTAGATCCACTATGGACTAAGTAAACATTGATTGATTGATTGATTACTGTTAGGGATGTGAAGCTCATGATTCAATTTGATTTTGATTCTTGGTGTGACAGTTTTATACAGCATCAATTATTGATTCATGACCAATTCTCTATTCAATTAGATCCCAACCAATTGTCGTAATGGAATATAAATGATGATAAAACATTTTCAAAAGAGGTTACAAAAGTTGGCCTGCTTATGACTTATGACCCTAAGTGCAGCAAGTAAGCGCAGAGATGGCCTAAAACAGTCTTTTTAAAATACATTTTTAGAAATCGTGAGTTGATTCAGAATTGTAATAAATAAGAAACCCGATTCGGATGTGAATCGATTTTTTTTTATAGTTACTATAAATGAGTGTAAAGGTGACTATGTGGTTGTTATTTCATGTTTCGAGAGCTCGCACAATGTTAAAACAGTATTAAAGGGGAACTGCACTTTTTATTTTTTTATTTTGCGTATTGTTCACAATCATGAAAAACATGACGACGGATGGATTTGAATGCATTCTAAATATTAAATAAATTCGATCAAAAGTCTGCTTACAATGGAGCCTATAGGAGCCGCTCTATTCTGCTTATAAAGTTCTTAAAAACATCCAAACACCTCCATTAGTGTTTTATATATATATACACACTGTAAGTATACATGTAATGTAGTAACATTTATAATAACATTTAATATTTACGTATTTTGATCATTTTAAGCATACGCTGCCCATTCATTTAAAAAACTCATCACAGAGTTTGCTTCTTTTTTTTTTTTAAGAGATGTCCGATAATGGTTTTTTTGGGGTTTCTGGGTATTTGTTCTGTTGTGTTTATGTTGTGTTACGCTGCGGATGTTCTCCCGAAATGTGTTTGTCATTCTTGTTTGGTGTGGGTTCACAGTGTGGCGCATATTTGTAACAGTGTTAAACTTGTTTATACGGCCACCCTCAGTGTGAACTGTATGGCTGTTGACCAAGTATGAATTGCATTCACTTGTGTGTGTGAAAAGCCGTAGATATTATGTGACTGGGCCGGCAGTGCCTTTAAGGTTTATTAGCGCTCTGTACTTCTCCCTACGTACGTGTACCACTCCGTACAGCGGCGTTTTAAAAAGTCGTAAATTTTACTTTTTTGAACCGATACCGATAATTTCCGATATCACGTTTTTAAGCATTTATCGGCTGATAATATCGGCAGTCCGATATTATCGGACATCTCTATTTTTCTTCTCGTCAGCACTGATTATTACTCACTGCAGACTCTATGAGAGCCAACAAACATAATAAACATCACTTACTGTACAATGTCGGCTGTCGTTAGGATGCCGACTGCTGGGATGATCTTATATTCCCTTTTAGATGAAGAATGACTCATAATCCTCACGGATAAACAGGGTTGGGGGATGGGAGGAACAAGAGCTTTTTTTTAGTTCTAGGTCCTAAATTGGCTGTCAAAGTGTACCAACTTGTCGGATCACCTACTCAGGTGTACAGGTGAGATGCATGATTTATGATCTAAACTTACAGGGAGCAGGAAAGCGAGGAAACAGCAGCAGACCACTCGATGATGTCAACATACGGAGACACTCTGGGGATTATGTTGCCGCTATAAATAGTTCATCTGCGTTAGCACTTATAATAACAATTTCACAATTTTTTGTATTATTATTATTATTTATTATTTCTTCGGTCAGTGGTCAACAAAATAAACAAACATTTTTACATAAACAAACAGTTGTACATTCATACATTAAAAATTTTGCAGACCGAAAGGGTTTAGGCTGAAGTTGAACCCTTACTGCGCCTAACCCTACAAATTTCTATACCCTATAAAACAAAAATAAAAAAATAAAAATCATTTCACTAATACTTGGTTAATATTTAAGTCACAAAATGGAAATTGGGTATTGTTGGCGCTTTTTGAATGGTTATTTATTGGATTTTACGGGTGGAATAATGGAGCGCCCATTGGCTACGCTGTAAGCGGACTTTTATTTATGTTTATTTAATATTTAGAATGCATTAAAAACAAAATCCATCCATCGTCATCTCTTTCATAATGATTGTGAACGATAGGCAAAATTCCCAAAAAAAGTCTTCAAGTTCCCCTTGAAGAAAAATTGTAAGTTTGTTTTAATGCTCTATCTGTAAAAATATTCAATTAATAATTCCTACCTGGCTAAAATATACAAACCCCGTTTCCATATGAGTTGGGAAATGGTGTTAGATGTAAATATAAACAGAATACAATGATTTGCAAATCCTTTTCAACCCATATTCAACTGAATGCACTACAAAGACAACATATGTTCAAACTCATAAACTTTCTCTTTTTTTGCAAATAATAATTAACTTACAATTTCATGGCTGCAACACGTGCCGAAGTAGTTGGGAAAGGGCATGTTCACCACTGTGTTACATGGCCTTTCCTTTTAACAACACTCAGTAAACGTTTGGGAACTGAGGAGACACATTTTTGAAGCTTCTCAGGTGGAATTCTTTCCCATTCTTGCCTGATGTACAGCTTAAGTTGTTCAACAGTCCGGGGGTCTCCGTTGTACTATTTTAGGCTTCATAATGCGCCACACATTTTCAATGGGAGACAGGTCTGGACTACAGGCAGGCCAGTCTAGTACCCGCACTCTTTTACTATGAAGCCACGTTAATGTAGCACGTGGCTTGGCATCGTCTTGTTGAAATAAGCAGGGGCGTCCATGGTAACGTTGCTTGGATGGCAACATATGTTGCTCCAAAACCTGTATGTACCTTTCAGCATTAATGGTGCCTTCACAGATGTGTAAGTTACCCATTTCTTGGGCACTAATACACCCCCATACCATCACACATGCTGCCTTTTACACTTTGCGCCTATAACAATCCGGATGGTTCTTTTCCTCTTTGGTCCGGAGGACACGACGTCCACAGTTTCCAAAAAAAATTTGAAATGTGGACTCGTCAAACCACAGAACACTTTTCCACTTTGTATCAGTCCATCTTAGATGAGCTCAGGCCCAGCGAAGCCGACTGCGTTTCTGGGTGTTGTTGATAAACGGTTTTCGCCTTGCATAGGAAAGTTTTAACTTGCATTTACAGATGTAGCGACCAACTGTAGTTACTGACAGTGGGTTTCTGAAGTGTTCCTGAGCCCATGTGGTGATATCCTTTACACACTGATGTCGCTTGTTGATGCAGTACAGGTCACAGGCTTAGCTGCTTACGTGCAGTGATTTCTCCAGATTCTCTGAACCCTTTGATGATATTATGGACCGTATATGGTGAAATCCCTAAATTTCTTGCAATAGCTGGTTGAGAAATGTTGTTCTCAAACTGTTCAACAATTTGCTCATGCATTTGTTGACAAAGTGGTGACCCTCGCCCCATCCTTGTTTGTGAATGACTGAGCATTTCATGGAATCTACTTTTATACCCAATCATGGCACCCACCTGTTCCCAATTAGCCTGCTCACCTGTGGGATGTTCCAAATAAGTGTTTGATGAGCATTCCTCAACTTTATCAGTATTTATTGCCACCTTTCCCAACTTCTTTGTCACGTGTTGCTGGCATCAAATTCTAAAGTTAATGATTATTTGCAAAAAAAATAATGTTTATCAGTGTGAACATCAATATGGGTTGAAAATGATTTGCAAATCATTGTATTCCGTTTATATTTACATCTAACACAATTTCCCAACTCATATGGAAACGGGGTTTGTATATATCACAGCACAAAAGCTGTCTAACTTTTTTTAGCCTTTTAAAAAAAAAATCATATGGGTCATTAAATAACGCAAATTCAACAATTAGGTCATTGACAACCCACCCCCGCAGCCCGCCACCACAAATAGATTGCAGTCCTGTGGTAAACCCTGAAATCAATACCTCTCCCAGTGCATGTGTAGCTAATGTTTAAAGGCTAAGTGTCTGGATTGAAACCGCAAGCGGGTGTGGAATTGACCACGTCACTCCAAAACGCGCGCCCGCTCTCCTCTCTATCGCCCGCCGTCCGATAGCGCCACTTGAGCGTCGACGCTTGGACAGCTGGCGCTCAGCTGTGACAACAAGCAGCCCCTCTGAGGGTTTCTGTCAACACGCGTCACTATCATTTGGTGCCAATAAAGTTATGGCGCTCTTCAAATACAAACACAAAAAAATCGCCATTAGGGTTTATCTCAAAATCTTGCAGCTTCAATTAAAACAACAATAACATTTTGCAAATATCGGACCAGTTTTTTAAATAACTTAAATCATGCAAGTGAGTAATAATTTTTGATTAATCATGATTAATCCAAATTAAAAAGTGTGATTAATCTGATATATATATATTTTTAAATCATTTGGCGGCATTACATAATATATATAAATAATAATAATAATGCAAGTAACCATTCCAAATGCAATAAACTTATTTTCCTCTTTAGTACTTTTTTTAACTATTGTAATTGGAAAGTCAAAAACTTTTGATCGTCCTAAAATAAGTAAACACACAATAAAAATAAAATGACGTCTCAATATGTGTTAGCACAAATTGCACTTTATCCATCCTTCCATCCATTTTCTACTGCTTAACATATTAAAGTGCAATTTTTTCGACAGTTGGAAAAACTGGGTTAGGTAGTTTGTTTTGTTATCTTTTTGTTGCCATCCCTCATTCAATTTGAAACTGAAATATTCCAACGTCTGGTTTTGCAATCGTCTTTTTCTGCCTAAATGTTGTTATCTCGCGTTGCTTGTGCTTGTGGATGACTGACAGGGTTCACTCCACCCGTGCAATTATGCAATAAAAAAAAAATAAAAAAAAGTTTTCCTCTTTAGTACTTTTTTTTAACTATTGTAATTGGAAAGTGAAAAACTTTTGATCGTCCTAAAATAAGTAAACACACAATAAAAATAAAATTACGTCTCAATTTGTGTTAGCACAAATTGCACTTCATCCATCCTTCCATTTTCTACCGCTTAACATATTAAAGTGCAATTTTTTTCGGCAGTTGTAAAAACTGGGTCAGGTAGTTTGTTTTGTTATCTTTTTGTTGCCATCCCTCAATCAATTTGAAACTGAAATATTCCAACGTCTGGTTTTGAAATCGTCTTTTTCTGCCTAAATGTCGTTATCTCGCGTTGCTTGTGCTTGTGGATGACTGACAAGAGGGTTCACTCCGTCCATGCAATTATGCAATGAAAAAAAAAAAAAAAAAGTTTTCCTCTTTAGTATTTTTTTAACTATTGTAATTGGAAAGTGAAAAACTTTTGATCGTCCTAAAATAAGTAAACACACAATAAAAATAAAATTAAGTCTCAATTTATGTTAGCAAAAATTGCACTTCATCCATCCTTCCATCCATTTTCTACCGCTTAACATATTAAAGTACAATTTTTTCAGCAGTTGTAAAAACTGGGTCAGGTAGTTTGTTTTGTTATCTTTTTGTTGCCATCCCTCATTCAATTTGAAACTGAAATATTCCAACGTCTGGTTTTGCAATCGTCTTTTTCTGCCTAAATGTTATCTCGCGTTGCTTGTGCTTGTGGATGAGTGACAAGAGGGTTCACTCCGTCCGTGCAATTATGCAATAAAAAAAATGCAATAAACTTATTTTACTCTTTAGTACTTTTTTTAACTATTGTAATTGGAAAGTGAAAAACTTTTGATCGTCCTAAAATAAGTAAACACACAATAAAAATAAAATGACGTCTCAATTTGTGTTAGCACAAATTGCACTTCCTCCATCCTTCCATCCATTTTCTACCGCTTAACATATTAAAGTGCAATTTTTTCGGCAGTTGTAAAAACTGGGTCAGGTAGTTTGTTTTGTTATCTTTTTGTTGCCATCCCTCAATCAAGTTGAAACTGAAATATTCCAACGTCTGGTTTTGCAATCGTCTTTTTCTGCCTAAATGTTGTTATCTCGCGTTGCTTGTGCTTGTGGATGACTGACAAGAGGGTTCACTCCACCCGTGCAATTATGCAATAAAAAAAAAATTAAAAAAAGTTTTCCTCTTTAGTACTTTTTTTTAACTATTGTAATTGGAAAGTCAAAAACTTTTGATCGTCCTAAAATAAGTAAACACACAATAAAAATAAAATGACGTCTCAATTTGTGTTAGCACAAATTGCACTTCATCCATCCTTCCATTTTCTACCGCTTAACATATTAAAGTGCAATTTTTTCGGCAGTTGTAAAAACTGGGTCAGGTAGTTTGTTTTGTTATCTTTTTGTTGCCATCCCTCAATCAAGTTGAAACTGAAATATTCCAACGTCTGGTTTTGCAATCGTCTTTTTCTGCCTAAATGTCGTTATCTCGCGTTGCTTGTGCTTGTGGATGACTGACAAGAGGGTTCACTCCGTCCATGCAATTATGCAATGAAAAAAAAAAAAAAAAGTTTTCCTCTTTAGTATTTTTTTAACTATTGTAATTGGAAAGTGAAAAACTTTTGATCGTCCTAAAATAAGTAAACACACAATAAAAATAAAATTAAGTCTCAATTTATGTTAGCAAAAATTGCACTTCATCCATCCTTCCATCCATTTTCTACCGCTTAACATATTAAAGTACAATTTTTTCAGCAGTTGTAAAAACTGGGTCAGGTAGTTTGTTTTGTTATCTTTTTGTTGCCGTCCCTCATTCAATTTGAAACTGAAATATTCCAACGTCTGGTTTTGCAATCGTCTTTTTCTGCCTAAATGTTGTTACCTCGCGTTGCTTGTGCTTGTGGATGACTGACAAGAGGGTTCACTCCACCCGTGCAATTATGCAATAAAAAATAAATAAAAAAAGTTTTCCTCTTTAGTACTTTTTTTAAACTATTGTAATTGGAAAGTCAACAACTTTTGATCGTCCTAAAATAAGTAAACACACAATAAAAATAAAATGACGTCTCAATTTGTGTTAGCACAAATTGCACTTCATCCATCCTTCCATCCATTTTCTACAGCTTAACATATTAAAGTGCAATTTTTTCGGCAGTTGGAAAAACCGGGTCAGGTAGTTTGTTTTGTTATCTTTTTGTTGCCATCCCTCATTCAATTTGAAACCGAAATATTCTTGTTTTGCAATCCCCTTTTTCTACCTAAATGTTGTTACCTTGCGTTGCTTCTCACTATTGACTAGTGAGGCTCTATCGCTGCTCCATGTCCCGCTTCCACTCGCAGAGACAACGATTGTGGATGACTGACTCACTCCGTTCGTGCAATTATGCTATTGAACATACTCAGTGGCCTAGTGGTTAGAATGTTCGCCCTGAGATGGGTAAGTCGTGAGTTCAAACCCCGGCTGAGTCATACCAAAGACTATAAAAATGGGAGCCATTACCTCCCTGCTTGGCACTCAGCATCAAGGGTAGGAATTGGGGGTTAAATCACCAAAAATGATTTCCGGGCGCGGCCACCCCTGCTGCTCACTGCTCCCCTCACCTTTCAGGGGGTGATCAAGGGTGATGGGTCAAATGCAGAGAATAATTTCAGCACACCTCTTGTGTGTGTATGAGACAATCAATCATTGGTACTTTAACAAACGCGCTCAACTGCTGAGAGCGATGCACTGAGCGAACCCTCTTGCACCCTGTTAACGCATGTGATTATTTAAAAAAAATTATCCCGCTACTATAAATAAAACAAGAATAATAAATTAATGTTTTTACCGCCGGAAAATAGCACGCATTGCACGGGCATCGCGTCGCACGCCAGTGTGATGGTAGTTAGAGCGATGCGCTCTGTGCCCTTCAAAACAAACTCCTAGCGACAAACTTTCTACCATTGTTGACAAAGTTTAAAATACCATCCTGAAGTGAAACATGAACGTAAGGATGGCATCGCTCGCATGAATGCTACGCGGACAGCAAACAGACGACAACAAACTAAACTTGTTTAAACTGATTTAACTCAAGAAGAGTAGATGCAGGTGTAAATGGTGCACTATGTGAAGTTTTGTATTGGTGTCTTTATTACATGATCTATTAATGTACTCTACATCTGTATCTAGTTTGCTATATTATTGCAGAGACTTTCAAAATGTGCACTTAACTGGACTTACAACACAAGAAATGCCAAACTATTTGTCACTTTAAACTGTTATATAAACATCAGGTCTGGTTAAAATAAAGAGAGGGTCTTTAGCCTGAAATGCTGTTGTACTCTGTCTCATAGTGTTACCATGTGCTTAATGTTTCCTTACCATTGTTGGTATATTGTCCATTACCATTGTTGGTATATTGTTCATTACCATTGTTGGTATATTGTTCATTACCATTGTTGGTATATTGTCCATTACCATTGTTGGTATATTGTCCATTACCATTGTTGGTGTTTTTGTCCATTAACATTGTTGGTATTGTTCATTCTTCTTACATTGTTGCTATGAATTGTTGTCACAATGTAATAATTATTGTTACCTGTGGTAACGCCATCATGATATCACTTTTATATAATAATCCTTAAAGAAATTAACAGTGAAGCTCCATGTATTAATTACTGAATGGAGAACTGGGGGTGGGATTAAATAAATGATCATCTTCTTCCCACTCCCTTTTAGGCAAAACTGGATCATCCTGTTTACATAACGTACATTGCCTTTTGCACTATATGACTTGATATTATGTGTTGTCTGTCTTGTATTTTTTTCTGTGTCATTGCCTGAAATAAATGAATAAAATGAAATTCAATTCTTACTATACTTACTGTCACCAAGCTTTGAGAAAATCAATGACTAGCAGTTCAGTACAACATTTTAAAGACGTCCCTGTCTGACTACAAAATTGCTTTTTTATCCAAATATTGAGGTATTTTCTTAAGCAAATGTTATTTATGCAAGCATATAATAAACCGTGATTAATCATGATTAATCACAGTTAAAGGGTGTGATTAATTTGATTAAAAAAAATAAAAAATGATCTAGTTCACTTTCATTTGTGGTTCTATGAATTGATGTATTGATTATCTGCCCTAAAATAATTGTTGCGACTCACCCTTATCTTGGCCGGAGCGGCGCCACCCTCTTCCAGCATCAAGTTCCTGACGATGCCTGAGATGCAGAGCGGCCCAGCGAAGCCCAGCAGGTCGGCCAGGTAGCGAAAGGTGCTGCTGAGCAGGATGGGCCGGCCAAACGCTCGGTACATGGAGCGCCAGATGGAAGGAGCTCGGTCGGGGTTCTCGGCCGACTGTGTGGAATGTAAGTACTTCACCATCTCACACGTCTCATGGACGCTAGGAGGAGGAACTCACCTTTTGATC
This sequence comes from Nerophis lumbriciformis, assembly GCF_033978685.3. Lineage (NCBI taxonomy): Eukaryota > Metazoa > Chordata > Actinopteri > Syngnathiformes > Syngnathidae > Nerophis > Nerophis lumbriciformis. The sequence continues at coordinate 9,862,468 of NC_084552.2, read as the reverse complement.
TTCGTAGGCGTCTTTGAGGCGTAAGTAGTTGGTGAGGGCTCTCATGGCGATGGGCAGCTTGCCGATCTTCTTCAGCTCGATGGGCCTCTTGTGGGCGCCCATGATGAGAGGGTTCATCCACCAGTACGTGGCCTGGAAGCACGCTCTTAGGTCACACCTGCTTCCTGACCCTGATTTGATCCACCAGCTTACCTTCGACAGCAGATTGACGAAGGGCTGCAGAAAACGAACCCCCAAATCTTGCAGGTCTTCTGGAGGTTTCACCTTCTGGGGGTTGGCGAAGAAGACGTACTTCTGCAAGAGGAAATAAAGTACTTTTGGCAGGCTTTCATCGGTTAATGTGTCGAAGAAGTAGGTCACCGACCCTGATCCTAATGACGTTGACCTCCACGGCCATGAGCAGACCGTACAGGATCACAAGCAGGGCCGTGATGCAGAACCTCAGCTGCTGCGGGCCCACGTGGTACTCGGCAAACTTCCACAGCTTGATGGACTTGGTGATGAAGGCCAGCACCCAGTAGATGAACAGGACTGAGGAGAGCAGCACAGGCTTAGGCTTGGACTTAGAAAATCTTTATTGTCCCCGAGGGGCAATTTGGTTTGCAGCAGTAGTCATTAAAAACAAGGTTCAACAGTAAAAACGAGGTACAACAGTAAAAACGAGGTAAAACTGTAAAAACGAGGTACAACAGTAAAAACAAGGTACAACAGTAAAAACGAGGTACGACAGTAAAAACCAGGTACGACAGTAAAAACCAGGTACGACAGTAAAAACGAGGTACGACAGTAAAAACAAGGTACAACAGTAAAAACGAGGTACAACAGTAAAAACGAGGTACAACAGTAAAAACAAGGTACAACAGTAAAAACGAGGTTCGACAGTAAAAACGAGGTTCGACAGTAAAAACGAGGTTCAACAGTAAAAACGAGGTACGACAGTAAAAACGAGGTACGACAGTAAAAACAAGGTGCAACAGTAAAAACGAGGTTCAACAGTAAAAACAAGGTACGACAGTAAAAACGAGGTACAACAGTAAAAACAAGGTAAAACTGTAAAGACGAGGTACAACAGTAAAAACAAGGTTCAACAATAAAAACGAGGTTCGACAGTAAAAACGAGGTTCGACAGTAAAAACGAGGTACAACAGTAAAAACAAGGTACAACAGTAAAAGCGAGGTTCAACAGTAAAAACGAGGTTCGACAGTAAAAACGAGGTACGACAGTAAAAACGAGGTACGACAGTAAAAACGAGGTACGACAGTAAAAACGAGGTACGACAGTAAAAACGAGGTACAACAGTAAAAACAAGGTACAACAGTAAAAACGAGGTACGACAGTAAAAACAAGGTACGACAGTAAAAACCAGGTACGACAGTAAAAACGAGGTACGACGGTAAAAACGAGATTCAACAGTAAAAACAAGGTACGACAGTAAAAACGAGGTACAACAGTAAAAACAAGGTAAAACAGTAAAAACAAGGTTCAACAATAAAAACGAGGTACAACAGTAAAAACAAGGTAAAACAGTAAAAACGAGGTACAACAGTAAAAACAAGGTACAACAGTAAAAGCGAGGTTCAACAGTAAAAACGAGGTACAACAGTAAAAACGAGGTACAACAGTAACAACGAGGTACAACAGTAACAACGAGGTTCGACAGTAAAAACGAGGTACGACAGTAAAAACGAGGTACGACAGTAAAAACGAGGTACGACAGTAAAAACGAGGTACAACAGTAAAAACAAGGTACGACAGTAAAAACGAGGTACGACAGTAAAAACGAGGTACGACAGTAAAAACGAGGCACGACAGTAAAAACGAGGTACAACAGTAAAAACAAGGTACGACAGTAAAAACGAGGTACGACAGTAAAAACGAGGTTCAACAGTAAAAACGAGGTTCGACAGTAAAAACGAGGTTCAACAGTAAAAACGAGGTACAACAGTAAAAACAAGGTACAGCAGTAAAAACGAGATTCAACAGTAAAAACAAGGTACGACAGTAAAAACGAGGTACAACAGTAAAAACAAGGTAAAACTGTAAAAACGAGGTACAACAGTAAAAACAAGGTTCAACAATAAAAACGAGGTACAACAGTAAAAACAAGGTAAAACAGTAAAAACGAGGTACAACAGTAAAAACAAGGTTCAACAATAAAAACGAGGTACAACAGTAAAAACAAGGTAAAACAGTAAAAACGAGGTACAACAGTAAAAACAAGGTACAACAGTAAAAACGAGGTTCAACAGTAAAAACAAGGTACGACAGTAAAAACGAGGTACAACAGTAAAAACAAGGTAAAACTGTAAAAACGAGGTACAACAGTAAAAACAAGGTAAAACTGTAAAAACAAGGTACAACAGTAAAAACAAGGTTCAACAATAAAAACGAGGTACAACAGTAAAAACAAGGTAAAACAGTAAAAACGAGGTACAACAGTAAAAACAAGGTACAACAGTAAAAGCGAGGTTCAACAGTAAAAACGAGGTACAACAGTAAAAACGAGGTTCGACAGTAAAAACGAGGTACGACAGTAAAAACGAGGTTCAACAGTAAAAACGAGGTTCAACAGTAAAAACGAGGTTCGACAGTAAAAACGAGGTTCAACAGTAAAAACGAGGTACAACAGTAAAAACGAGGTACGACAGTAAAAACGAGGTACGACAGTAAAAACCAGGTACGACAGTAAAAACGAGGTACGACAGTAAAAACGAGGTACGACAGTAAAAACAAGGTACAACAGTAAAAACGAGGTACAACAGTAAAAACGAGGTACAACAGTAAAAACAAGGTACAACAGTAAAAACGAGGTTCAACAGTAAAAACGAGGTTCGACAGTAAAAACGAGGTTCGACAGTAAAAACGAGGTACAACAGTAAAAACGAGGTACAACAGTAAAAACGAGATTCAACAGTAAAAACAAGGTACGACAGTAAAAACGAGGTACAACAGTAAAAACAAGGTAAAACTGTAAAAACGAGGTACAACAGTAAAAACAAGGTTCAACAATAAAAACGAGGTACAACAGTAAAAACAAGGTAAAACAGTAAAAACGAGGTACAACAGTAAAAACAAGGTACAACAGTAAAAGCGAGGTTCAACAGTAAAAACGAGGTACAACAGTAAAAACAAGGTACAACAGTAAAAACGAGGTTCGACAGTAAAAACGAGGTACGACAGTAAAAACGAGGTACGACAGTAAAAACGAGGTACGACAGTAAAAACAAGGTACGACAGTAAAAACGAGGTACGACAGTAAAAACGAGGTACGACAGTAAAAACGAGGTACGACAGTAAAAACGAGGCACGACAGTAAAAACGAGGTTCAACAGTAAAAACGAGGTACAACAGTAAAAACAAGGTACAACAGTAAAAACGAGATTCAACAGTAAAAACAAGGTACGACAGTAAAAACGAGGTACAACAGTAAAAACAAGGTAAAACTGTAAAAATGAGGTACAACAGTAAAAACAAGGTTCAACAATAAAAACGAGGTACAACAGTAAAAACAAGGTAAAACAGTAAAAACGAGGTACAACAGTAAAAACAAGGTTCAACAATAAAAACGAGGTACGACAGTAAAAACGAGGTACGGCAGTAAAAACGAGGCACGACAGTAAAAACGAGGTACAACAGTAAAAACGAGGTACAACAGTAAAAACAAGGTACAACAGTAAAAACGAGGTTCAACAGTAAAAACGAGGTACAACAGTAAAAACGAGGTTCAACAGTAAAAACGAGGTTCGACAGTAAAAACGAGGTTCAACAGTAAAAACGAGGTACAACAGTAAAAACAAGGTACAACAGTAAAAACGAGATTCAACAGTAAAAACAAGGTACGGCAGTAAAAACGAGGTACAACAGTAAAAACAAGGTAAAACTGTAAAAACGAGGTACAACAGTAAAAACGAGGTTCAACAATAAAAACGAGGTACAACAGTAAAAACAAGGTAAAACAGTAAAAACGAGGTACAACAGTAAAAACAAGGTACAACAGTAAAAGCGAGGTTCAACAGTAAAAACGAGGTACGACAGTAAAAACGAGGTACGACAGTAAAAACGAGGTACGACAGTAAAAACGAGGTACGGCAGTAAAAACGAGGCACGACAGTAAAAACGAGGTACAACAGTAAAAACGAGGTACAACAGTAAAAACAAGGTACAACAGTAAAAACGAGGTTCAACAGTAAAAACAAGGTACGACAGTAAAAACGAGGTACAACAGTAAAAACAAGGTAAAACTGTAAAAACGAGGTACAACAGTAAAAACAAGGTTCAACAATAAAAACGAGGTACAACAGTAAAAACAAGGTAAAACAGTAAAAACGAGGTACAACAGTAAAAGCGAGGTTCAACAGTAAAAGCGAGGTACAACAGTAAAAACGAGGTACAACAGTAAAAACGAGGTTCGACAGTAAAAACGAGGTACGACAGTAAAAACGAGGTACGACAGTAAAAACGAGGTACGACAGTAAAAACGAGGTACGACAGTAAAAACGATGTACGACAGTAAAAACGAGGTAAAACTGTAAAAACGAGGTACAACAGTAAAAACGAGGTACAACAGTAAAAACAAGGTACAACAGTAAAAACGAGGTACGACAGTAAAAACAAGGTACGACAGTAAAAACCAGGTACGACAGTAAAAACGAGGTACGACAGTAAAAACGAGGTACGACAGTAAAAACGAGGTACAACAGTAAAAACGAGGTACAACAGTAAAAACGAGGTACAACAGTAAAAACGAGGTACAACAGTAAAAACGAGGTACAACAGTAAAAACGAGGTTCAACAGTAAAAACGAGGTTCGACAGTAAAAACGAGGTACAACAGTAAAAACGAGGTACGACAGTAAAAACAAGGTAAAACTGTAAAAACGAGGTACAACAGTAAAAACAAGGTTCAACAATAAAAACGAGGTACAACAGTAAAAACAAGGTAAAACAGTAAAAACGAGGTACAACAGTAAAAGCGAGGTTCAACAGTAAAAGCGAGGTACAACAGTAAAAACGAGGTACAACAGTAAAAACGAGGTTCGACAGTAAAAACGAGGTACGACAGTAAAAACGAGGTACGACAGTAAAAACGAGGTACGACAGTAAAAACGAGGTACGACAGTAAAAACGATGTACGACAGTAAAAACGAGGTAAAACTGTAAAAACGAGGTACAACAGTAAAAACGAGGTACAACAGTAAAAACAAGGTACAACAGTAAAAACGAGGTACGACAGTAAAAACAAGGTACGACAGTAAAAACCAGGTACGACAGTAAAAACGAGGTACGACAGTAAAAACGAGGTACGACAGTAAAAACGAGGTACAACAGTAAAAACGAGGTACAACAGTAAAAACGAGGTACAACAGTAAAAACAAGGTACGACAGTAAAAACCAGGTACGACAGTAAAAACGAGGTACGACAGTAAAAACGAGGTTCAACAGTAAAAACGAGGTACAACAGTAAAAACGAGGTACAACAGTAAAAACGAGGTACAACAGTAAAAACGAGGTACAACAGTAAAAACGAGGTTCAACAGTAAAAACGAGGTTCAACAGTAAAAACAAGGTACGACAGTAAAAACGAGGTACAACAGTAAAAACAAGGTAAAACTGTAAAAACGAGGTACAACAGTAAAAACAAGGTTCAACAATAAAAACGAGGTACAACAGTAAAAACAAGGTAAAACAGTAAAAACGAGGTACAACAGTAAAAGCGAGGTTCAACAGTAAAAGCGAGGTACAACAGTAAAAGCGAGGTACAACAGTAAAAACGAGGTACAACAGTAAAAACGAGGTTCGACAGTAAAAACGAGGTACGACAGTAAAAACGAGGTACGACAGTAAAAACGAGGTACGACAGTAAAAACGAGGTACGACAGTAAAAACGATGTACGACAGTAAAAACGAGGTAAAACTGTAAAAACGAGGTACAACAGTAAAAACGAGGTACAACAGTAAAAACAAGGTACAACAGTAAAAACGAGGTACGACAGTAAAAACAAGGTACGACAGTAAAAACCAGGTACGACAGTAAAAACGAGGTACGACAGTAAAAACGAGGTACGACAGTAAAAACGAGGTACAACAGTAAAAACGAGGTACAACAGTAAAAACGAGGTACAACAGTAAAAACGAGGTACAACAGTAAAAACGAGGTACAACAGTAAAAACGAGGTTCAACAGTAAAAACGAGGTTCGACAGTAAAAACGAGGTTCAACAGTAAAAACGAGGTACAACAGTAAAAACAAGGTACAACAGTAAAAACGAGATTCAACAGTAAAAACAAGGTACGGCAGTAAAAACGAGGTACAACAGTAAAAACAAGGTAAAACTGTAAAAACGAGGTACAACAGTAAAAACGAGGTTCAACAATAAAAACGAGGTACAACAGTAAAAACAAGGTAAAACAGTAAAAACGAGGTACAACAGTAAAAACAAGGTACAACAGTAAAAGCGAGGTTCAACAGTAAAAACGAGGTACGACAGTAAAAACGAGGTACGACAGTAAAAACGAGGTACGACAGTAAAAACGAGGTACGGCAGTAAAAACGAGGCACGACAGTAAAAACGAGGTACAACAGTAAAAACAAGGTACAACAGTAAAAACGAGGTACGACAGTAAAAACGAGGCACGACAGTAAAAACGAGGTACGACAGTAAAAACGAGGTACGACAGTAAAAACGAGGCACAACAGTAAAAACGAGGTTCAACAGTAAAAACGAGGTTCGACAGTAAAAACGAGGTACGACAGTAAAAACGAGGCACAACAGTAAAAACGAGGTTCAACAGTAAAAACGAGGTTCGACAGTAAAAACGAGGTTCAACAGTAAAAACGAGGTACAACAGTAAAAACAAGGTACAACAGTAAAAACGAGATTCAACAGTAAAAACAAGGTACGACAGTAAAAACGAGGTACAACAGTAAAAACAAGGTAAAACTGTAAAAACGAGGTACAACAGTAAAAACAAGGTTCAACAATAAAAACGAGGTACAACAGTAAAAACAGGGTAAAACAGTAAAAACGAGGTACAACAGTAAAAACAAGGTTCAACAATAAAAATGAGGTACAACAGTACAAACAAGGTAAAACAGTAAAAACGAGGTACAACAGTAAAAACGAGGTACAACAGTAAAAGCGAGGTTCAACAGTAAAAACGAGGTACAACAGTAAAAACGAGGTTCGACAGTAAAAACGAGGTACGACAGTAAAAACGAGGTACACCAGTAAAAACGAGGTACGACAGTAAAAACGAGGTACGACAGTAAAAACGAGGTACGACAGTAAAGACGAGGTACGACAGTAAAAACGAGGTACGACAGTAAAGATGAGGTACGACAGTAAAGACGAGGTACGACAGTAAAAACGAGGTTCAACAGTAAAAACGAGGTACAACAGTAAAAACGAGGTACAACAGTAAAAACGAGGTACGACAGTAAAAACGAGGTACAAATACATAAAATACATACAACATACAAACCATCATGAAGGCATTGGGCTAAAAACTAAAAACATTTGTAATGCAATAAAAACTAATCATCACATGTCGCTTCCCACTAAAGTGACTGCATAGCAGCTAAGCTCGTTTAAGAAGCTCATTTATAAAGTCAACAGCTGAGGGAACAAAGGATCTTATGTATCTGTTGTTTTTGGCCTTTCTATTACTAGGGGCGTACCTGCATCCTGAGGGCAAGAGTCTAAACTCTGAGAAGAGAGGGTGCTGAGGGTTGACCAGAATGGCCTTTGCCTTCTGGATGACTCTGGCCTGATAGATCTGGTTCAAGGTAGTGCCTATGGTCTTTTGGCACACCTTGATTATACCACCATCAACAAGCTATCCATACACTTGGGTAAAACAGAATCCATCCTGTTTGGGTCCCACATCAACCTTAAGAAAGTCAGTGACTTCACTATAAAAGTGGGTGACATTGTTATCGCCAGGAAGGATGAGGTCAGCTACCTAGGTTCCATTCTAGAGGCTAATCTTTCCTGTGATAAAATGGCAACCAAGGTCATCAAAAAGGTCAACCAACGAACGAGATTTCTCTATAGAATCTCCTCTCTGGTCAACAAAAGCACCACGAAGATTCTGGCGGGAACTCTCGTTCAACCCTTTTTCGATCACGCATGCACCTCCTGGTACCCTAGCACCTCCAAAACCCTCAAATCTAGACTCCAAACATCCAAGAACAAGCTAGTCAGATTACTTCTAGACCTCCACCCCAGATCCCACCTCACTCCTACCCACTTCTCCAAAGTGGGCTGGCTCAGGGTGGAGGACAGAGTAAAACAACTTGCACTGAGCCTGGTCTATAAACCTACACTGTTCCAATGTCAATTTCTCTGATGATGCAATTGTTGATGACTGAAGTGTTGATTCCAACCAAATTCCCCCCCTCCTCCATATCCCACACCCCGGATTGTAAATAATGTAAATTCAATTTATATACTGTGATGATTATCTTGTGTGATGACTGTATTATGAAAATAGTATATATCTGTATCATGAATCAATTTAAGTGGACCCCGACTTAAACAAGTTGAAAAACTTATTGGGGTGTTACCATTTAGTGGTCAATTGTACGGAATATGTACTTCACTGTGCAATCTACTAATAAAAGTTTCAATCAATCAATCAAAACCCAGTCTGTTTTTATTGGCCACACTGAGGTTACCAAACCAGGAACTGATAGAATAAGTTAAAATAGACTCGATACAAGATGAATAGAACATCCTCATCAGTGTCCTATCAACCTGAAAGCCCCTCAGGCTCCTCAAGAAAAACAGCCTCTGATTGGCCTTCTTGCAAATACGGTCAGTGTTGGCATCAAAGGTCAATTTATTGTCTAAAATTGTGCCTAGATACAAACCCTGTTTCCATATGAGTTGGGAAATTGTGTTAGATGTAAATATAAACGGAATACAATGATTTGCAAATCATTTCCAACCCATATTCAGTTGAATATGCTACAAAGACAACATATTTGATGTTCAAACTGACAAACATTTTTGTTTTTGCAAATAATAATTAACTTTAGAATTTGAGGCCAGCAAAACGTGACAAAGAAGTTGGGAAAGGTGGCAATAAATACTGATAAAGTTGAGGAATGCTCATCAAACACTTATTTGGAACATCCCACAGGTGAACAGGCTAATTGGGAACAGGTGGGTGCCATGATTGGGTATAAAAGTAGATTCCATGAAATGCTCAGTCATTCACAAACAAGGATGGGGCGAGGGTCAGCACTTTGTCAACAAATGCGTGAGCAAATTGTTGAACAGTTTAAGAAAAACCTTTCTCCACCATTTAGGGATTTCACCATCTACGGTCCGTAATATCATCAAAGGGGTTCAGAGAATCTGGAGAAATCACTGCACGTAAGCAGCTAAGCCCGTGACCTTCGATCCCTCAGGCTGTACTGCATCAACAAGCGACATCAGTGTGTAAAGGATATCACCACATGGGCTCAGGAATACTTCAGAAACCCACTGTCAGTAACTACAGTTGATCGCTACATCTGTAAGTGCAAGTTAAAACTCTCCTATGCAAGGCGAAAACCGTTTATCAACAACACCCAGAAACGCCGTCGGCTTCGCTGGGCCTGAGCTCATCTAAGATGGACTGATACAAAGTGGAAAAGTGTCTTGTGGTCTGACGAGTCCACATTTCAAATTATTTTTGGAAACTGTGGACGTCGTGTCCTCCGGACCAAAGAGGAAAAGAACCATCCGGATTGTTATAGGCGCAAAGTTGAAAAGGCAGCATGTGTGATGGTATGGGGGTGTATTAGTGCCCAGGACATGGGTAACTTACACATCTGTGAAGGCGCCATTAATGCTGAAAGGTACATACAGGTTTTGGAGCAACATATGTTGCCATCCAAGCAACGTTACCATGGACGCCCCTGCTTATTTCAGCAAGACAATGCCAAGCCACGTGTTACATTAACGTGGCTTCATAGTAAAAGAGTGCGGGTACTAGACTGGCCTGCCTGTAGTCCAGACCTGTCTCCCATTGAAAATGTGTGGCGCATTATGAAGCCTAAAATACCACAACTTAAGCTGTACATCAAGCAAGAATGGGAAAGAATTCCACCTGAGAAGCTTCAAAAATGTGTCTCCTCAGTTCCCAAACCTTTACTGAGTATTGTTAAAAGAAAAGGTGATGTAACACAGTGGTGAACATGTGCTTTCCCAACTACTTTGGCACGTGTTGCAGCCATGAAATTCTAAGTTAATGATTATTTGCAAAAAAAATAAAGTTTATGAGTTTGATCATCAAATATGTTGTCTTTGTAGTGCATTCAGTTGAATATGGGTTGAAAAGGATTTGCAAATCATTGTATTCCGTTTATATTTACATCTAACACAATTTCCCAACTCATATGGAAACGGGGTTTGTACATCTCCTTCGTTTTATCGCCATTAAGCTCCAGGCATATGAAGGTTGTCCATACCTGCCAACTTTTGAAATCAGAAAAACCTAGTAGCCAGGGTCCAGGGGCCGCAGGCCCCGGTAGGTCCAGGACAAAGTCCTGGTGGGGGGTTCAGGCTTTGCCCCCCGACACAAAATGATTATTAGCATTCAGACAGGTTAAAATGTTGCTAAAACCATCACTTTTCTATCAGTCACAGTGACTTTTCAAAACAAAAATATTACAGCAAAAATCATATGGGTTGATTGACATGTTTATTCTGTAAACTAACTTCAATAGTTTGAAATTATTTTGACAGTTAATGCCAGTTATCCTGTCAACCTTTCACAAGACTTCAATTTGTTAATTGAAAGTATAAACAGTATAAACACTTTTTACAGTAAACAAATGGTAAAACAGTACTAAACAATTCCATTAAAAAAAAAATTGGTGTCATTATTAACTTTCTGTCCAAGCTTGTATAATCTACTGCCTTGTTCAATTGTAAAAAATATTCTGTGCCTAAAATTCACATTTCTATCACAATTATCATACTGTAAACATGGTAAGCTAACTTCATTAAAATTAATAGTCCTGTCAATAGCATGGAATTACAATTCAAATGTAGTTTTTTTGTAAGCCTTTCAAAAGAATTCAAAATATGAAAAATTAATGAAAATTAATTTAAGCCATCAGACACTTGAAAAGTGGCACATCACATCTCTAATGTAATCATTTTAACTTTTCAACAGAAATAGCACTGCAAAAATATTAAGGACATACTTCTGTATTTTGGTAGTTATGCTGTCAACATTTAACAAGATTTCTTCAACTTGGACTTGAAAGCATAAATAGTATAAACACTTTTAACAGTATAACAGTACTAAACAATTCCAATAGATAACATTAGTGTCATTACCTTTTTGTGGCTAAAATCCAAATTTATTCTAGTCCATGCTCAATTATTGCCTCCGTAAATAAAACTTCGGCATTTATCACATCCAAAGAATCGGTTTGGGCGACGAAAAACGTTGAAAGTTTTCCACTTGTATCGCTAGCAACGGCATTAGACTTGTGTTTTTTTTTTGGGGTCTTTTACATCGCTAATTCCTCCGTGTCCGATCGAAAAATCTTGTCTGCACAAGGTGCAATTTGCGTAGTTTTCACCCTTTTTGGAACGGATAATTATTCCCGGATAGGCTTTTGAATATTCTTCACGGAATGACTGCAGTTTTCTTTTCGGTTTAAGACTCGTTTGCGATTTTTCTCCGGCTGATTCCATGATCGTTCGCTCGTTTGGAAACAATGGCAACTGGTGCATCGTGCTTGGCAGCGGTGCTATAAATAGCCTCGCGCATTGGCATTCGGAATGGCTCGATAGGAAGTTACGGGAAGCAGTGTCGATTGTCATTGTTGTTACGCGATTTTGTGAATAAAACTTAAATTTTTTATTTTTTTTTTAATTACCGTATTTTCCGCATCATAAGGCGCCCTGGGTTAAAAGCCGCGCCTTCAATGAACGGCATATTTCAAAACTTTGTCCACCTATAAGCCGCCCCGTGTTGTAAGCCGCATCTAACTGCGCTAAAGGAATGTCAAAAAAACAGTCAGATAGGTCAGTCAAACTTTAATAATATATTAAAAACCAGCGTTCTAACAACTCTGTTCACTCCCAAAATGTACGCAAATGTGCAATCACAAACATACGTATATCAACATGGACAGAGCTGCGTGAAAAAAGCCACCCGGCCTCTTCGCGTAAACTTAAACTTACCTTAACCACTCGCTCATCTTTTCTTCATCCATCCCTTCGAGTTAGCTTTTATGATGACGCCGGCTGGAAAGGTCTCTTTTGGCAAGGTCTTCCTTTTGAATATCACCATGGGTGGAAGTTTCTGGCCATTAGCATGGCAAGCTAGAACCACAGTGAATGATGACTTCTCATTCCCTGTGGTGCGAATATTCACCGTACGTGCTCCCGTTGTATCCACAGTGCAGTTCACAGGAATATCAGTTGCTGTGAAATACGGTAGTAATCCGTGTGCGGATGGAGAGATTGCGTCTTTTCATGAACCGGATCCTTGTCGCTTAGTAGGAGCCATTTTGTGGTCTTTACAGATGTAAACAGGAAATGAAACGTACGGTGATATCCGCGCGTTTTTTCTTCTTCTTCCGGGGGCGGGTGGTTGCTTACAGTAGAAGAAGAAGCGCTTCCTGTTCTATGGGGGCGGGTGCTTACCTTGGCGGTTGCTTGCGTAGAAGAAGAAGCGCTTCCTGTTCTACCGGGAAAAAAGATGGCGGCTGTTTACCTAAGTTGCGAGATCGAAACTTTATGAAAATGAATCTTAATATTTATCCATATATAAAGCGCACCGGGTTAAAAGCCGCACTGTCAGCTTTTGAGTAAATTTGTGGTTTTTAGGTGCGGCTAATGGTGCGGAAAATACGGTAATGAAAAACCTGATTTTTTATCACTGCAACCGTAACCCGGAATAGGTTGATGAAAACTGTACTAATTACGGGAAAACCGGAGTAGTTGGCAGGTATGGTTGTCCGCCAACGAGATGATGTTTGGAGCTCACCAAGGAGAAGTTTGGGGAAGTTGGAGGTCTCGATGTTGTGGTAGTAGACCACCGACGTTGTAGCCGCCACAAAGCCCATGAAGGCGGGCATGAAGAGGTGCAGGTGGTTGGTGTCCATCATCCTACAGTGAGGCACAAACACAGGTGGAATATCATTTACTGCTGGACCACGCAGAACCTGCAGGCCTTATCCTTCCTGGGGGGGGTCTCACTTGTTGGAGACGAGGCCCTCCGCAAACTCGCACACGTGGACGAAGAGCAGCAAGAAGGTGAGGATCCATCTCAGGTTGTGTCCTGGGAAGTGGAGCCAGGTGTTGTGATGGATTTGGACCTTGGAGCTCTGACTGCCCCATCCTGACGCACACAAACACGCACATCGGTACATTTCATTAGCTTAATGGAGTCTCCCTGGACAGAAACCATAAACCCCCTTACCAATGAAGAGGATGGGGAAGGTGATGAAGAGCAGGAAGACATGAGGCACCAGGTTGAGCGCGTCCACGAAGCAGCCGTTGTTCAGCATGCCGTCGTCGACGCTGTAGCCGCTGACGTTCTCATCGTTGCCGCAAAACGACAAGCCCATGGCGCCGCCAGACTACGCCGGAAAGAAGACCATTAAACATATTAGAAGAAGCAGCAGCGGCAAAGTGAAGCGTCCAACAACACCCATCTAGAATAGAGGCACACATGGCGTCTGGTAACAGGCGGCCATATTTGATGAGGTCAAGACGTTTACTTTCTCACACAATTTCATTAAAATTCTCATATTATAATGTACCTTCAATTGTAAAAACAAAACAATTAAAACATGTTACCTAAATACATTTAAGAAGAGACTTGCTATGAAAAGACGTAGCCTAGTGGTCTCCTATGGGAAAAGCAATGTGAGTGTTGACACTTGACACCCTCCTACTTTACTAACATATCTACAGTACATACAACACAAATGCATCAAAATACAAATAAACACACCTCAAATTAAATACAACTTCTACGTTTAAGTCGTAGTAAATGCTGGACACACAAACAACTCCTTGGAAGAAACTAAATTAAAAAAAAACAAAAAAAAACTCGAAAGTGCAAATTGGAAATTAGGTAAAGCTTTGCTTACCCAGACGAGAAGATGTAATCCTCACGGAAACACTTTCATTCCTGGCAAAAAAAAAAAGTTGTGATGACAAAAAACAAATAAAGAAGACAAAAAGTTAAATAGTGGAGTGAAGTCAGAGGAGAGAAAAGTTGATTATTTTTAGACGCGCACGAAGATCAGCTGCTCCGCATTCTGACCACCGTCCGTCGCAGTAAATACACGCCAACCATTTCCGGTTAGTTCGGAATCAACGCTTGGTTATTATAGAAAATATTTACCCACCATACATATCTCTAATGTTAAACATTGAGACGTTTAGCAGCTATATGCGTCACAGTTATTTTTAAATGTTTTACCAGACGCTCATTCGCCGTCTTTCGACAGGTGGGACGCCATGCATTTGTTTTGAAGGCAGCAAATATGAGACTTCCGGTAAAAGACGCATTAACTTCGTCAGACTTGACGTATACTCTCCTATCAAATTTCCAAAATTGAAGCAGGTCATGAAAAATATTTTCATAAACTTAAAAATCAACATGCGTGTCAGCAACAAATACATCTTAAAACACACTGTTAATAACAATAATAATAATAACAATAATTGATTACAAAAATAAATTAAAAAAATACACTTTGTTTAACAGCAGCAAGCCAGTTTGTTGTGCTTACTGTGAACATGGACAATGAACTTCATTATAACACAATAGCTTCAGATTCATAAAACAAACAGTTCGTGAATAATTGGATTAACATATGAGACATTTATGCATGGCGTGAAAATGGCAGGGGGCCTGGTTGAGAGTGAGACCCAGGACACAAAGGGTTGGGAACTTGGGGGTGGGGAACATAAGAAATATTCATGCAAAAAAAGCATAATCACAATGTCAATTTTGTCATGACATCATGCATCTTGCAAGTGTATCTTTGACACCATCATGCATCTTGCAGATCGATGAAGATATGACGCATATGCCTGGGGGACGTCCAAACTCCATTGTGAAAGCAATCAATTTAAGATGTTTTACGTCGTGTAGTAAGTATACCGCTACAACGCAAAAACTAAGAAGTTATACAACTCATTTCGTTGAACCTTTTCGTTCGGCAAGCACAAACACGAAGCTAAGCGATGCGTTTCGACGGAATATGCTTTTATTTTAAATTGTCGCGCTTTACATCACAAAGCACTTCCCTCCACCGAAGCGCGATGGCAGCCTCAATTATATTCATCTTTTCGACATAAACGTTCTTTAAACGGGCTTATTTTGATGCCGATGACAATAATTTATTTTGCTGACTTACATATTATGTTTTTATATCAATTAAAAAGTCGATCTTACCGTAAACGCGATGCTACTTTGTATTGTTGGTTTAGCCTATGGAGTTTTGTATTGACAATTTGCTGTGTGATGCGTTCACGACACAGTTCGAAGACAGGTGGACGACATGGGATGACGGGACCCCCCAGCACTTACCCGATTTCAGACGCAGGTGGTGGGGGCTCGTACTTGCAGCAGGGGTGCCGGGGCTTCGACGTCTTAAAGGTGATGCGTGTTCTGTCATTGCGGGCACCGGAAATAGCCATAGATTGCGTTCAAGGACACGTGCATGCATGGTAGATTTGATTGTAATTCTAAAAATGCTCTAATCCCACACAAAACTGCGGAAATCGCATCACCAAAGATCGTGTATTAGAGAGAATGAAGAACGCTGGTAATGTGGAAAGAGGTCGATGATATATATTTTATTGTATGGATATCACAAGTATTATTACATATTAAGATGATCTGGTATCGTGTTTTTTTTTTAATATTAAAAAAAATATTTAATATTAAAAATATTCTGCATAATCTAGAAACGAACATATGTTGTACCGGTCTCAAACAGAAGAGGGCGCAATTGACAAAAAAAACATAGTAAAAGGTATAAACACTGTCTCATCATAAAGTTAAAGTAGCAATGATTGTCACACACACCAGGCCCGGCCCTAACCAATCTGGCGCCCTAGGCAAGATTTTAGGTGGCACCCCCCCACATCGGCAGTGAAGTGTATATACTCACAAGAAACTGAATAGCTTTGTCTTTGACCTCTTTTTTTTTTACATACAACCATACCTAATATATAAAGGGGTGGAAAAGTGACTATTACCTGCAGGGCAAACATTAGCTAATCAGAAGGCAATAACAATGTAAACAAAAAACACCGGCTTAAAAGATCTAATACAAATGTCCCTGAGGAATGTAAGGTGGGAGTACTGTAATTACCTAACGTTACATTATTATTTTCCATAACAATTTAGCCCCCTCCACAATATTAACCCGACGTTAAAACAGAACTAGCTATTTATTGATTAGCAATTGCCGAATCATGTAACATTAGCTTAATGCTAAAAAGCCAGGTTACTATCACATTCTGTAACAGACAAATAATTTCATGTAGGCTAACGCATACTTGCCAACCTTGAGACCTCCGATTTCGGGAGGTGGGGGGTGGGGGCGTGGTCGGGGGTGGGGCGCGGCGTGGTTGGGGGCGTGGTTAAGAGGGGAGGAGTATATTGACAGCCAGAATTCTCCAAGTCAAGTATTTCATACATATATATATATACATATATATATATATATATATATATATATATATATATATATATATATATATATATATATATATATATATCCTGAAAATATGCAAACAAAACTGTGTTTAGATAATTGATACTTCAAACTTGCATAAATAAATATTAAGGAATATAACATAACTTGGCTTCTGAGAGCTTCAAAATGTAATGAATAAATTGCTAAAGTTGTTGATAAACAAGCAATTATTTTAATAATTAAATATGGTCATTTTCAATTAATTATGATAATTTAAAATTAATTATTTCAAATATGTTTATTTTAATGTATAATTATATGGCTGGATGTAATAAGGAGTCAGAAAAAATACAAATAAAAATACAATTAATTTTTAGCAAAATATAGTAAAAATGTATTTTTATTTTATTTTATTTTTAAAAATTAAATAAATATATTTATTTTTAGGTAAGATAAACATAATAATACAATTTATCTCTACTCTGGATGATTTAGTTCTTGTCACCCTGTTGTCCTCCCATCAATAGGGAGATTTTCGGGAGAATATTTGTCCCGGGAGGTTTTTGGGAGAGGGGCTTAATTTCGGGAGTCTCCCGGAAAATTCGGGAGGGTTGGCAAGTAATGTTGTAACAAATAATATTTCTATTAAATAAGCATTACTTTGCATTTTAATTAACGTGGGATTATTTTTTGTATTTAGAAGTAATAGTACCAACTTTTATTTTTTATTTTTTTTCTCCAACATTTGTGGCACTGGCGTGGCGCCCCCTGATGGACGGCGCCCTTAGCATTTGCCTATACGGCCTATGCCACGGTCCGGCCCTGACACACACACTAGGTGTGGCGAAATTATTCTCTGCATTTGACCCTTGATCACCCCCTGGGAGGTGAAAGGAGCAGTGAGCAGCAGCGGTGGCCACGCCCGGGAATCATTTTTGTTGATTAAACCCCCAATCCAAGCCTTGATGCTGAGTGCCATAAGCCTGTTTACACTGTTGTAAAGGTTGTTTATGAGTGTACAGGACCAAAAATAATATACAAGCCTGTGTGTATTTATGTATGATTTGTGGGTTTCAAGAAAAAGGGACACACACGCACACACACACATGCAAACAATCCCCCCGGGTGTCACAAACCCTCCCATCCCTCCACATGCAGTGTAAA
Organism: Nerophis lumbriciformis; assembly: GCF_033978685.3. NCBI lineage: Eukaryota > Metazoa > Chordata > Actinopteri > Syngnathiformes > Syngnathidae > Nerophis > Nerophis lumbriciformis. The sequence goes on along the minus strand of NC_084552.2, from coordinate 9,844,627 downwards.
TAATGACTTTTTTGTGACCAGAGCAGGAGTCTCGTTTGTCCAAATGAATAAAAACCCCAAAAATAAATAAATAACGGGTTTATCGCGCACATGTCGTGGAACTGCACGTCCGAGACGGTGTTGCGTGTGCGCAGCGTGAGAAAGTGTCGTCCTCGGGGGAAGAGTTTGAACTTCGCACAGGAAGTGGGGGTCGATCGTCGGCAGCACAACTCAGGCGTGTTTAGTGACCATGGTGCAAAGACTTCAAACATCAACTACTTTGTTAAGACTCTCAATAATATGTGTGTGTGTGCGCACACACACACACACACAACATCTCGAGGCCCATTTTTGTGACACTCATCCACGACCATCAGCACATGTTGCACGGCTACGTACACAATTCCTGGTAGCTGAAAAAAAAAAACATATCGACTGTCAGGTTCAAACACTGATGACATCTATTAAACAGACGAGAAGCAAGGAATCATGCAGAAACAGAGTTCAATTTGGCTCATATGAGGAGACACGTGTTTTGGGCTGTATTCTAGTTACAGATCCAAACTACGTTCTAAAAGTACAGCCTGCGTGCTTCCTCTATTTATTTGGGAGGTCCCTGTTACATCACTGAAGCTGTCGCTGAAGGAAGGGGGGTAATCTCGACAACTCCAGTTAGACACAATATACAAACCCCGTTTCCATATGAGTTGGGAAATTGTGTTAGATGTAAATATAAACGGAATACAATGATTTGCAAATCATTTTCAACCCATATTCAGTTGAATATGCTACAAAGACAACATATTTGATGTTCAAACTCATAAACTTTATTTTTTTGCAAATAATAATTAACTTAGAATTTCATGGCTGCAACACGTGACAAAGTAGTTGGGAAAGGGCATGTTCACCACTGTGTTACATGGCCTTTCCTTTTAACAACACTCAGTAAACGTTTGGCAACTGAGGAGACACATTTTTGAAGCTTCTCAGGTGGAATTCTTTCCCATTCTTGCTTGATGTACAGCTTAAGTTGTGGTATTTTAGGCTTCATAATGCGCCACACATTTTCAATGGGAGACAGGTCTGGACTACAGGCAGGCCAGTCTAGTACCTGCACTCTTTTACTATGAAGCCACGTTGATGTAACACGTGGCTTGGCATTGTTTTGCTGAAATAAGCAGGGGCGTCCATGGTAACGTTGCTTGGATGGCAACATATGTTGCTCCAAAAGCTGTATGTACCTTTCAGCATTAATGGCGCCTTCACAGATGTGTAAGTTACCCATGTCTTGGGCACTAATACACCCCCATACCATCACACATGCTGGCTTTTACACTTTGCGCCTAGAACAATCCGGATGGTTCTTTTCCTCTTTGGTCCGGAGGACACGACGTCCACAGTTTCCAAAAACAATTTGAAATGTGGACTCGTCAGACCACAGAACACTTTTCCACTTTGTATCAGTCCATCTTAGATGAGCTCAGGCTCAGCGAAGCCGACGGCGTTTCTGGGTGTTGTTGATAAACGGTTTTCGCCTTGCATAGGAGAGTTTTAACTTGCACTTACAGATATAGCGACCAACTGTAGTTACTGACAGTGGGTTTCTGAAGTGTTCCTGAGCCCATGTGGTGATATCCTTTACACACTGATGTCGCTTGTTGATGCAGTACAGCCTGAGGGATCGAAGGTCACGAGCTTAGCTGCTTACGTGCAGTGATTTCTCCAGATTCTCTGAACCCTTTGATGATATTACGGACCGTAGATGGTGAAATCCCTAAATTCCTTGCAATAGCTGGTTGAGAAATGTTGTTCTTAAACTGTTCAACAATTTGCTCACGCATTTGTTGACAAAGTGGTAACCTTCGCCCCATCCTTGTTTGTGAATGACTGAGCATTTCATGGAATCTACTTTTATACCCAATCATGGCACCCACCTGTTCCCAATTTGCCTGTTCACCTGTGGGATGTTCCAAATAAGTGTTTGATGAGCATTCCTCAACTTTATCAGTATTTATTGCCACCTTTCCCAACTTCTTTGTCACGTGTTGCTGGCATCAAATTCTAAAGTTAATGATTATTTGCAAAAAAAAAAAAAAGTTTATCAGTTTGAACATCAAAAATGATTTGCAAATCATTGTATTCCGTTTATATTTACATCTAACACAATTTCCGAACTCATATGGAAACGGGGTTTGTATGATTATACAAAAATGCAAATGTGTTGACGCTGGTGATATCGCCTTGTCTTTGCTTTGTCTGCGTCACGGCGGTGTTGGGCCTTGGCCATCAGCAGGCCGAGTCTGGACACAAACACTGATAGAGACGGCTGGCAATCTTTTGGATTGCTTTGCACAGATACAAAAATACCACTTCAGCACAATTAACAATAACTATAGCAACGGCCCATAAGCATAAGAGTTGTGTGATAATATACACATAATTATTCGAACATTGACCATGTTCGGGATGCTCCGCTTCGGCGTGTACCGCAATACATTCCACTTCCCGCCAACAACCAGCAACTTCACGCAACTTTGGAAGAGGGCGCAACATGATCAAGGTATGCGAAGAAGATGCGTGGCAATGCATGAGGGAAATGATGGTCCCACCAGATACTGATTTAGAGTCTCTGTCAAGGGTTGCTTTCATTTTTTTAAATTCATTTCATTTTATGTTGTGTAAAAATGTATTCTGTTATTAAACTAAATTATTGAAATTGAAATACCTCATTAAGATTTTACGTTCTTTTGTTGTATATTATATTGTCGTATGCTCAATTTAAACAACAACAAAAAACAAGTTACTGCAGCTTCCTGGATTTCACTTCCTCACTTCCGGTTGCCGTTCCATATATTAAGAATTGTCTGACTCAGTACTATTGCAGCACAATGAAAGACAAGATTCAAACAACATCATTATGTCTAAACAATTAAACGCATTAATATTGAAAAGAATGCAACAAACATTTAGTGTAACTTTTCCAAACACATTTCCTTGAGGATGGCGCGTAGACACTGTCTCCCTTTATCCGCAAGAGGGCAGTGTGGTACCACAAATGATATTTCTTTCCATAACACATCTGAAACCCGGTACAATATTAAAAAACAAAACAAAAACATTGTTACCGATCATTATGATTTTAATACGTCTGGTTTTTTAAGTAGCCTTTTTTTTTGGCCCAATTTCTGTTTTTTATTTTCGCCGTTTTGCTTGGAGATTACGCAAACTTCCTGTTTTATTGTGGAGAAAGACTTGACTTCCGTTAGCTGATAGCCATTAGCTGTTCTACGACAAGGTAATAGTTCCCAATGTTTACGTTTTCGACATCATCTCATTGACTAACCAGTCGTCAATTATTCCAAGACTGGATTTAAATTATTGTTATTTAGATTAGATGTTTGAAGTGGTTTAATTTATTTTAGAAGAGAAATTGAACCAAGCAAACACCTACTACGACGAATATACTTCACTTCTATAGTACAAATACTGCATTAACGCCAATATACTTCACTTATATAGTACAAATACTGCATTCACGCCTCTATACTTCACTTATATAGTACAAATACTGCATTCACGCCAATATACTTCACTTCTATAGTACAAATACTGCATTAACGCCAATATACTTCACTTATATAGTACAAATACTGCATTCACGCCTCTATACTTCACTTATATAGTACAAATACTGCATTCACGCCAATATACTTCACTTATATAGTACAAATACTGCATTCACGCCAATATACTTCACTTATATAGTACAAATACTGCATTCACGCCAATATACTTCACTTATTTAGTACACATTCTGCATTCACGCCAATATACTTCACTTATATAGTACAAATACTGCATTCACACCAATATACTTCACTTATATAGTACAAATACTGCATTCACGCCAATATACTTCACTTATATAGTACAAATACTGCATTTACGCCAATATACTTCACTTATATAGTACACTTACTGCATTCACGCCAATATACTTCACGTATATAGTACAAATACTGCATTCACGCCAATATACTTCACTTATATAGTACAAATACTGCATTCACACCAATATACTTCACTTATATAGTACACATACTGCATTCACGCCAATATACTTCACTTGTATAGTACAGATACTGCATTCACGCCAATATACTTCACTTATATAGTACAAATACTGCATTCACACCAATATACTTCACTTATATAGTACACATACTGCATTCACGCCAATATACTTCATTTATATAGTACAAATACTGCATTCACGCCAATATTCTTCACTTATATAGTACAAATACTGCATTCACGCCAATATACTTCACTTCTATAGAACACTTACTGCATTCACGCCAATATACTTCACTTCTATAGTACAAATACTGCATTCACGCCAATATACTTCACTTATATAGTACAAATACTGCATTCACGCCAATATACTTCACTTCTATAGTACACTTACTGCATTCACGCCAATATACTTCACTTATATAGTACAAATACTGCATTTACGCCAATATACTTCACTTATTATAGTACAAATACTGCATTCACGCCAATATACTTCACTTATATAGTACAAATACTGCATTAACGCCAATATACTTCACTTATATAGTACAAATACTGCATTCACGCCAATATACTTCACTTATATAGTACAAATACTGCATTCACGCCAATATACTTCACTTATATAGTACAAATACTGCATTCACGCCAATATACTTCACTTCTATAGTACACTTACTGCATTCACGCCAATATACTTCACTTATATAGTACAAATACTGCATTCACGCCAATATACTTCACTTCTATAGTACGAATACTGCATTCACGCCAATATACTTCACTTCTATAGTACGAATACTGCATTCACGCCAATATACTTCACTTATATAGTACACATACTGCATTCACGCCAATATACTTCACTTATATAGGACAAATACTGCATTCACGCCAATATACTTCACTTATATAGTACAAATACTGCATTCACGCCAATATACTTCACTTATATAGTACGAATACTGCATTCACGCCAATATACTTCACTTATATAGTACAAATACTGCATTCACGCCAATATACTTCATTTATATAGTACACATACTGCATTCACGCCAATATACTTCACTTATATAGGACAAATACTGCATTCATGCCAATATACTTCACTTCTATAGTACAAATACTGTATTCACGCCAATATACTTCACTTATATAGTACAAATACTGCATTCACGCCAATATACTTCACTTTTATAGTACAAATACTGCATTCACGCCAAAATACTTCACTTATGTAGTACAAATACTGCATTCACGCCAATATACTTCACTTATATAGTACGAATACTGCATTCACGCCAATATACTTCAGTTATATAGTACAAATACTGCATTCACGCCAATATACTTCACTTATATAGTACGAATACTGCATTCACGCCAATATACTTCACTTATATAGTACAAATACTGCATTCACGCCAATATACTTCATTTATATAGTACACATACTGCATTCACGCCAATATACTTCACTTATATAGGACAAATACTGCATTCACGCCAATATACTTCACTTCTATAGTACAAATACTGTATTCACGCCAATATACTTCACTTATATAGTACAAATACTGCATTCACGCCAATATACTTCACTTCTATAGTACACATTCTGCATTCACGCCAATATACTTCATTTATATAATACAAATACTGCATTCACGCCAATATACTTCACTTATATAGTACAAATACTGCATTCACGCCAATATACTTCACTTCTGTAGTACAAATACTGCACTCACGCCAATATACTTCACTTATATAGTACACATACTGCATTCACGTCAATATACTTCATTTATATAGTACAAATACTGCATTCACGCCAATATACTTCACTTCTATAGTACACATACTGCATTCACGCCAATATACTTCACTTCTATAGTACAAATACTACATTCACGCCAATATACTTCACTTATATAGTACAAATACTGCATTCACGCCAATATATTTCACTTATATAGTACGAATACTGCATTCACGCCAATATACTTCACTTCTATAGTACAAATACTACATTCACGCCAATATACTTCACTTCTATAGTACAAATACTGCATTCACGCCAATATACTTCACTTATATAGTACGAATACTGCATTCACGCCAATATACTTCACTTATATAGTACAAATACTGCATTCACGCCAATATACTTCACTTATATAGTACGAATACTGCATTCACGCCAATATACTTCACTTATATAGTACAAATACTGCATTCATGCCAATATACTTCACTTATATAGTACAAATACTGCATTCACGCCAATATACTTCATTTATATAGTACAAATACTGCATTCACGCCAATATACTTCACTTATATAGTACAAATACTGCATTCACGCCAATATACTTCACTTCTATAGTACAAATACTGCATTCATGCTAATATACTTCACTTATATAGTACAAATACTGCATTCACACCAATATACTTCACTTATATAGTACGAATACTGCATTCACGCCAATATACTTCACTTATATAGTACAAATACTGCATTCACGCCAATATACTTCACTTATATAGTACGAATACTGCATTCACGCCAATATACTTCACTTCTATAGTACAAATACTACATTCACGCAATATACTTCACTTATATAGTCCAAATACTGCATTCACGCCAATATACTTCACTTATATAGTACGAATACTGCATTCACGCCAATATACTTCACTTATATAGTACAAATACTGCATTCACGCCAATATACTTCACTTATATAGTACGAATACTGCATTCACGCCAATATACTTCACTTATATAGTACAAATACTGCATTCACGCCAATATACTTCATTTATATAGTACACATACTGCATTCACGCCAATATACTTCACTTATATAGGACAAATACTGCATTCACGCCAATATACTTCACTTCTATAGTACAAATACTGTATTCACGCCAATATACTTCACTTATATAGTACAAATACTGCATTCACGCCAATATACTTCAGTTTTATAGTACAAATACTGCATTCACGCCAAAATACTTCACTTATGTAGTACAAATACTGCATTCACGCCAATATGCTTCACTTATATGGTACAAATACTGCATTCACGCCAATATACTTCACTTCTATAGTACAAATACTACATTCACGCCAATATACTTCACTTATATAGTACAAATACTGCATTCACGCCAATATACTTCATTTATATAGTACACATACTGCATTCACGCCAATATACTTCACTTATATAGGACAAATACTGCATTCACGCCAATATACTTCACTTCTATAGTACAAATACTGTATTCACGCCAATATACTTCACTTATATAGTACAAATACTGCATTCACGCCAATATACTTCACTTTTATAGTACAAATACTGCATTCACGCCAAAATACTTCACTTATGTATTACAAATACTGCATTCACGCCAATATGCTTCACTTATATAGTACAAATACTGCATTCATGCCAATATACTTCATTTATATAGTACAAATACTGCATTCACGCCAATATACTTCACTTATAGTACACATACTGCATTCACGCCAATATACTTCATTTATATAGTACAAATACTGCATTCACGCCAATATACTTCACTTATAATGTTTACATTGTGGCAACGTGGTCTTCACATAGTGATTGTTTTCAAGAGTAAGCAGTGGATGGAGCTGGTGAGGCGTTCAATGACCCGTGCGGTGTGAAAAAAAGGTGCCTCATTAGACGAGAGGAGGTTAGCAGCACAAGGGTCCAAAGACACAGCGCCGGCTTGTCAAGGTATGGATGGATGTTGGCCATAACAAGCCATCTTCTGCTCTTCCCCCTTTTGGACTCAACTCGGAGACAAAGGTGTTTGAAACCTGACTAATAAGGTGACCCGACGGCTGACCAATCACAGCCGCCCAGCTTTGATTGATTGCGTGTGTGTGTGTGTGTGTGTGTGTGTGTGTGTGTGTGTGTGTGTGTGTGTGGGGAGGGTCACTGCACTTTGATCCAGAACATTCTTCTTGTTGACGCCGGCTGATGTTTGGGATGATCAAGCAGCTCACTTGCAGCACAAAATATTCCCTCTTCAGCCCATCAAAGACCTTCAGTCCCCTGGCACAAAACAGCAACAACAACTAAAACTGGTTCAGATCAAAATCTTTAAATTCCAAAAGACAAGTGACAAGCTTACCCTGTTGTTTGTTGTGTGTAGGGTATACCGGTACTGGTATAGTGTCGTGGTACGAATGAATCAGAAACGATACTATAAATGTTTGAAAAGTACTGTTTTTTTAACAGGCATGACACTGCTGGTTTTACAAGCAGAGGAGCATGTTCGGCAGCGCGCACACACAGAGTACTTACAAGCAGACACAGTGTGTAGACAGAAAAGGGAGAATAGACGCATTTTGGTGTAAAAAGTAAAGATAAAGGTGAAGTTATTACACTGAAACACCCTCAGGAAGAGGTGTGTTTTAGCTACTTCAATATCACTAATCCTGGCCTCCATGGCGGCAAATAAAGTAAGCTTCTGACAAGTAGCATTATCACTGGAGGACGAGGAATAGCTAAACATGCTTCACTACACACCGTAGGAGGATACAATAGCTCACCGGCGTCACAATGTAAACAAACGCCATGGGTGGATCTACACCTGACATCCACTGTAATGATACCAAGTACAAGAGCGTATCTAGTCGATCAATATTTTTTAACATTGTCATGACTTGGTCCTGGGTGTTTGCTTTTCCGGAATGCAACGGAAAGTTGGCTCGGGCGAGACGGGAATGTAAATACATGATTTATTTAATATATCAAAATAAAGTACAAACGAAAAGCGCGCACAGTGGCGGAGAACAAACTATGAAACCAAAAGACTATAGCATTAATAAACAAAACTTACTTGGCATGGACTAAAAGGAGCAGCATGAACGATGGACATGAAATCAAGTGTCAGAAATGTGCAGAGCATAATTGTGGGGATGTCACCAGAAAGACAAACTGAAAACAATGAACTTAAATACTACAGACATGATTAACGAAAACAGGTGCGTGACTCAAAATGTGAAACAGGTGCGTGACGTGACAGGTGAAAACTAATGGGTTGCTATGGTGACAAACAAGAGTGCACAATGAGTCCAAACGTGGAACAGGTGAAACTAATGGGTAATCATGGAAACAAGACAAGGGAGTGAAAAGCCAGAAACTAAAGAGTCCAATAACTAAGCAAAACATGACTAAAACAAAACATGATTACACAGACATGACAAACATCACAAAATCTTTTTTGGTTTAAAAAAAAATTCATATTATGTTTATAAACTCAGGAAATACGTCCCTGGACACATGAGGACTTTGAATATGACCAATGTATGATCCTGTAACTACTTTGTATCGGATCCATACCTAAATGTGTGGTATCATCCAAAACTAATGTCAAGTATCAAAGAAGAGAAGAATAAGTGATTAATAAATTTTAACAGAAGTGTAGATAGAACATGTTCAAACAGAAAATAAGCAGATATTAACAGTAAATGAACAAGTGGATTAATATCAATTTTTACAGATTGTCCCTCATAATGTGTACAAAATAATAGGTGTATAAATGACACAACATGTTACTGCATAGACTAATTAGGAGTCTTTGTTTGTTTACTTACTACTAAAAGACAAGTTGTCTAGTATGTTCAACATTTTATTTGAGGACTAAATTGCAATAATAAACATATGTTTCATGAAGCCTAACATTTTGTTAAAATAAAGCTAATTTTTGTGGTTCTTTTTATTTAGAAAAGTATCAAAATGCATTTTGGTACCGGTACCAAAATATTGGTATGGAGACAACCCTAGTCTATCGTCTATTCCCCTTTTTTTGAAGGTTTTTTTTCTATTTTTGCCAAATCTGGTTATGGTTATCTTATTATTATTATTAATATTATCTTATTAAATGTGGTCCCCTTATCAGCTTCTACATTAAAAGTCAGCTCTTTTAGGTATGATCGTTTTCTTGTTGTTAACTCGGACTGCGCCTCAGGCCTGCAGGGTGGTGTTTGGCCTTTAGATGGCAGCAGCGAGCCATGACGACATCAAAGATACACTTCCAGCTCCTTATTTCCCTGATGCTTCCTCCTGTTGTGTTTTAAAGAGCACATCTTCCCAAAACCTGAGCTGCGGCTGTCAACGTGTGATGTTGTTGTCGTCGGCGTCTGTGAATTTGAAATCATCTCCCAGTTTTAAAAAAAAAAGTGTATTTTTCAATCATCCATCCATCCATCTTCTTCCGCTTATCCGAGGTCGGGTCGCGGGGGCAGCAGCCTAAGCAGGGAAGCCCAGACTTTCCTCTCCCCAGCCACTTCGTCCAGCTCCTCCCGGGGGATCCCGAGGCGTTCCCAGGCCAGCCGGGAGACATAGTCTTCCCAACGTGTCCTGGGTCTTCCCCGTGGCCTCCTACCGGTCGGACGTGCCCGAAACACCTCCCGAGGGAGGCGTTCGGGTGGCATCCTGACCAGATGCCCGAACCACCTCATCTGGCTCCTCTCGATATGGAGGAGCAGCGGCTTTACTTTGAGCTCCCCCCGGATGACAGAGCTTCTCACCCTATCTCTAAGGGAGAGCCCCGCCACCCGGCGGAGGAAACTCATTTCGGCCGCTTGTACCCGTGATCTTGTCCTTTCGGTCATGACCCAAAGCTCATGACCATAGGTGAGGATGGGAACGTAGATCGACCGGTAAATCGAGAGCTTTGCCTTCTGGCTCAGCTCCTTCTTCATCACAACGGATCGATACAGCGTCCGCATTACTGAAGATGCCGCACCGATCCGCCTGTCGATCTCACGATCCACTCTTCCCTCACTCGTGAACAAGACTCCGAGGTACTTGAACTCCTCCACTTGGGGCAAGATCTCCTCCCCAACCCGGAGATGGCACTCCACCCTTTTCCGGGCGAGAACCATGGACTCGGATTTGGAGGTGCTGATTCCCATCCCAGTCGCTTCACACTCGGCTGCGAACCGATCCAGTGAGAGCTGAAGATCTTGGCCAGATGAAGCCATCAGGACCACATCATCTGCAAAAAGCAGAGACCTAATCCTGCAGCCACCAAACCAGATACCCTCAACGCCCTGACTGCGCCTAGAAATTCTGTCCATAAAGGTTATGAACAGAATCGGTGACAAAGGGCAGCCCTGGCGGAGTCCAACCCTCACTGGAAACGTGTCCGACTTACTGCCGGCAATGCGGACCAAGCTCTGACACCGATTATACAGGGAGCGAACCGCCACAATAAGACAGTCCGTTACCCCATACTCTCTGAGCACTCCCCACAGGACTTCCCGGGGTACACGGTCGAATGCCTTCTCCAAGTCCACAAAGCACATGTAGACTGGTTGGGCAAACTCCCATGCACCCTCAAGGACCCTGCCGAGAGTATAGAGCTGGTCCACAGTTCCACGACCAGGACGAAAACCACACTGTTCCTCCTGAATCCGAAGTTCGACTATCCGGCATAGCCTCCTCTCCAGTACACCTGAATAGACCTTACCGGGAAGGCTGAGGAGTGTGATCCCACGATAGTTGGAACACACCCTCCGGTTCCCCTTCTTAAAGAGAGGAACCACCACCCCGGTCTGCCAATATTTTTCAATCATGAAAAAGTTATTTAGTCTTGAAGTGCTTTTATACTGGTAATTTATGTGTAAGTGTAAACACATGACGTACTTTAACATAAGTGTGTTAAACATGTCTGTGGTGGGGGGGCGTGGCCTGCGGGCCTGCAGCTAAGCGGGGTGTGCAAGGACCGGCTTCGAGATCAGCGGCAGGTGCGTAGATGACACAGCTGTGAGTGTTTGTCTGATCACCTGTCGCTCTGTTAAAGGCAGCAGTCGGGAAGGAGAAGCAAGAGGGACACGAGACAATGGCTGAAAGAAGAACAGTATTGAAAAATAAAACATTGTTCCAACCATCACGTCAGTGATTGGTGGTCCGAGGAACCCGGAGGAGAGAGTCCTCCACAATGTCCAAAACAAACTATAACAAGTGTCAGTACACTTCAATAAGTATACAGTGTACTCAGTTCTTAAGTACATTTTGAGGGTGCAGTGCTGTCTCAAACCTATTACAACAATGCTGTTAATTGTTCCAGGGTCTGACTTTGGTCGTTTTTATAGACCTGGGCCGATATCGAAAAAGCCAATTAACCCACGAAAAATGAAAATTAAGTCGGTAAGTTTTCCAGCGTCGATAAATCACCATGTGCACGCTTTTAATCGGTTTACCGTATTTTCCGCACCATAAGCCGCCCTGGGTTATAAGCCGCGCCTTCAATGAACGGCATATTTCAAAACTTTGTCCACCTATAAGCCGCCCCGTGTTATAAGCCGCATCTAACTGCGCTAAAGGGAATGTCAAAAAAACAGTCAGATAGGTCAGTCAAACTTTAATAATATATTAAAAACCAGCGTGATGTGGGCGCGCATGGAGTCGTATATCAACATGGACGGAGCTGCGTGAAAAAAGCCACCCGGCCTCTTCGCGTAAACTTCCCTTAACCACTCGCTCATCTTTTCTTCATCCATCCATCCCTTCGAGTTAGCTTTTATGATGACGCCGGCTGGAAAGGTATCTTTTGGCAAGGTCTTCCTTTTGAATATCACCATGGGTGGAAGTTTCTGGCCATTAGCATGGCAAGCTAGAACCACAGTGAAGGATGACTTCTCATTCCCTGTGGTGCGAATATTCACCGTACGTGCTCCCGTTGTATCCACAGTGCGGTTCACAGGAATATCAAAAGTCAGTGGAACCTCGTCCATGTTGATAATGTTCTCTGGCCGGATCTTTTTTTCAGCTATCTTGTTTTTACAATATGCACGGAAAGTAGCCAGCTTTTCTTGAAAGTCTTTAGGCAGTTGCTGTGAAATAGTAGTCCGTGTGCGGATGGAGAGATTGCGTCTTTTCATGAACCGGAAACCTGTCGCTTAGTAGGAGCCATTTTGTGGTCTTTACAGATGTAAACACACAAAGGAAATGAAACGTAATATCCGCGCGCTTCTTCTTCTACGGGGGCGGGTGGTTGCTTACAGTAGAAGAAGAAGCGCTTCCTCTTCTATGGGGGCGGGTGCTTCCTCTTCTACGGGGAAAAAAGATGGCGGCTGTTTACCGTAGTTGCGAGACCTAAACTTTATGAAAATGAATCTTAATATTAATCCATATATAAAGCGCACCGGGTTATAAGCCACACTGTCAGCTTTTGAGTAAATTTGTGGTTTTTAGGTGCGGCTAATAGTGCGGAAAATACGGTAATGTGTTGTACTAGGGTTGTCCCAATACCAATATTTTGGTACCGGTACCAAAATTATTTCCATACTTTTCGGTACATTTCTAAATAAAGGGAACCACAAAAAATTTAATTATTATATATATATATAATTTAATAATATAATATTGATAATAATAATAATAAGATAACTATAACCAGATTTGGCAAGAATAGAAAATAAACCTTGAAAAAAAGGGGAAGAACAATAGACGAGGGTTGTCTCGAAACCAATATTTTGGTACCGGTACCAAATTTTGATACTTTTCTAAATAAAAGGTACCACAAAAATTGGCTTTATTTGAACAAAAAATCTTAGGGTACATGAAACACATGTTTATTATTGTCATTTAGTCCTTAAATAAAATGTTGAACATACTAGACAACTTGTCTTTTAGTAGTAAGTAAACAAACAAAGACTCCTAATTAGTCTATGCAGTAACATATTGTGTCATTTATACACCTATTATTTTGTACACATTATGAGGGACAAACTGTAAAAATGTTTTATAACATCCACAATTTTGCATTTTTTTTTTTTTTTTTTGCATCATGACTAGGGAAGGTTGTTTGGATTGTGTCTATGGTTGTCCCAATACCAATAGTTTGGTACTAGTACGGGTACCAACATTTTTTTCAATACTTTCGGTGCTTTTTGATACTTTTCTAAAAAAAGGGGACCACAAAAAAATGTCATTATTGGCTTTATTTGAACAAAAAATGTTAGTGTACATGAAACATATGTTAATTATTGTAATTTAGTCCTTAAATAAAATAGTGAACATACTAGACAACTTGTCTTTTAGTAGTAAGTAAACAAACAAAGACTCCTAATTTGTCACACCGCGGTGAGGGAAGTCTTGTCTTGGTTTTTTCTGTCTTGTGATTTACATGTTTTATTTTGAAAAGCAACTCCTCTTGTTTCAGATCACGGGTCCTTCCTCTTTGATCAACACACCACGGACATTCAAAAAAGAAGTCAACAAAGACTGTCAGCCATCCGGAAACTTAAAGGACTATACGTTGCACCTCATCTCCTGTTATTACTTTACCAAAGCATTGTTCAACCCATCCTTCTGTACTGTTCCACATGTTTTTTCACCATGCTTTCTGTAACCAACCGGACCAAACTCACACGCATTACAAACATAGCAGCTAAAATCATCGGCCTACCCACACCCAACATTTCAGACATAAACCACAGGTCCATCACCCGACTGGCAAAAACAATAGTTCAGGATATCACTCACCCACTACACCAATACATCATCCCACTACCATCAGGGCGCAGGTACAGAACAATCAAATTCCGGAGGGCCCGCCTCAGGAAAAGCCTGATCCCTGCAGCTATAGCCGCCCTTAACAGCAGGCCCGGCCGACCTGTCTGACAAGCCTGTAAATGTGTGTTAGTCATGTATGATGTCTTTTTGTTATTTTTTTTTGTGTGATGTGTAATGTGTAATGTCTAGTGTTTAAATGTACGGCAGTGACAATGAATTTCCCCAAGGGGACCAATAAATCTAATCTAATCTTGTGTCACCAGTCTGACGTCATTCCTGACCCTTGATTGTTTCCACCTGTTTCCCATTACCCTCATGTTCTTTATAAGCCCAAGCCTCCCCTTGTTCTGTGCCAGATTGTCTCGAGCTTTCGTGCCTGTCTTGCGTTCCATGTCCCTGTTCATGTCCATGCCTTGCCTTGTCTCACGTCTACGTCCTTGCTCCCAGAATATCCCACGCTGTAATTTTGAATTGACTTTTTTCCTCCCTCAGAGCGACTTTTGTTATCCTACCTTTTTCTACCGCAGTGGTGAGTTATTATTTTTCCTTAAAGATTTTTCCCTCAAAGTTTGTTGAGTGATTTTTTGTTTACATTGATTAGAGTAGTTAAGTTTTATAGTCTTTATTTTCTTCCTCCTGTTTGGAGCGTTTTTTGTTAAAGTTTTTGATAACAGATACGGTGCTAATTATATCGTCCTTATTTTTGTATTCCTCCTTTTTTTTGGAGTGATTTTCGGTTTTTCCCTTTTGGAACATTTTGTCGATAGTATTTTTGTGTTTCATAGTAATTGAATTTACTCGGCTCTGGAGGCTTAAAGAGTATTTCAAAATAAAAGCTTTATTTGGAATCACCTCTCTGCATCTGAGTCCCTTCCTCCGTCCAAGCCTGACATAATTAGTCTGCTGACGTATGCAGTAACATATTGTGTCATTTATACACCTATTATTTTGTACACATTATAATAATAATAGATTTTATTTGTAAAAAGCATTTTATATTGAGCAAACAACCTCAAAGTGCTACAGTGTATTAAAAAATCAATTAAAAAAATAAAAAGATAATAAAAAAATAAAAAATAAAAACTAGAACAGCCTAATAGCCAAAACTAGTATGCACATATCTCTCGCACTATTAACTAGATCCACTATGGGCTGCGATGAGGTGGTGACTTGTCCAGGGTGTACCCCGCCTTCCGCCCGATTGTAGCTGAGATAGGCTCCAGCACCCCCCGCGACCCCAAAAGGGACAAGCGGTCGAAAATGGATGGATGGCAGTATGGGCAGGACTCTCGCACTATTAACTAAATCCACTATGGACTGGCCTCTCGCACTATTCATTTATTATTTATTATTATTATTATTTTTCACTTGGTGGCTGAGTTGCTGTTGTTCCCAAACTCTTCCGTGTTCTTATAATAAAGCCGACAGTTGACTTTGGAATATTTAGGAGCGAGGAAATTTCACAACTGGTGGCATCCTATGACAGTTCCCTGCTGGAAATCACTGAAAGCGGCCCGTTCTTTCACAAATGTTTGTAGAAACAGTCTCCATGCTTAAGTGCTTGATTTGATACACCTGTGGTCCCCCCGAGTGATTAGGATTAGCCATAAAACGTAACTTCACTTTTTGTCCATATAGATAAAAATAGTGTTCATGCATGAGATTATAGCCGAAGTAATAATTAAGATTATTGTTATCAATATTGAAATCATAATTACTGATTGTTAGGGAAAGCAGTGTTGGGGTGTGATGTCATGTCATTTGTAATGTCTAATAAAAATAATATAGATATATCTAAAGACAAATATTAGTTTTTTTTAATTCATTAATAATATCAACTTGTCAGCATTTTGTCATTACATGATGACTTTAACTCTATTTTTACATTTTAAAATAGGGATTTTTTTTTTAAAAATAATTGTTTAAACATTTTTATTATGTACATTTATATGTACATGTAGATGTATTGGAACAGAACCATTAAGAGTTTTAGCAGAAATATGTCATATAGGAATTAACTATACACAATAAAACATCAACGAAATGCTGTCACATGAATGGTTTTTGAAGTAATACCTTTGTGACATGAAAAAAACACTAGTAATGCAAAAAAAAAACCCTGGTGTTCACTTTTCGATATCAAAATAAAACACAAGGCAGTTTGGCTAATGAAGAGGAAGTAATCCAAAAAGTTTTGTTCTTCTCCAACGCCTCCTTGTGGTTCAGAAACAACAGTTTGGCCAACAAAAATAAAGAGTGAGGCCTCGCACATCGAATACACAATCTTCACAAACTGCGTTCAGTTCGATGAGATGACAAAACATTATAGCTAGTATTGACGTTATTTGAACGCTGATACAGTTAAATAACGGAGGAGTGAACATCCCAGTCAACAAAGTACAGACTTAATAAAGAAGCTGTGACAACGTTCACCTGATGCATGTTTCCTTACCTCATTAACTCTCAGTCCCAGCAGCTGATGGATGCTGTATTGAGAAAATAAAAGCAACATCCAATAGTTTTCTCCTTCCGTTTATGGTTGTATTCCTAGTCCATTAACAAGTAAAAAGTCAATTCTGTTAGAATAATTATGTATAAGTTATCACACAACTCTTATGCTTGAAGGCCGTTGCTATAGTTATTATCAATTGTGCTGGAGTTGTATTTTTCTATCGGTGCAAAGGCACAACTTGTAATCTTGCATTGCGAGTTGTCTTGTATCAGCAGTTTGTTTCCAGACCCCGCCTGCTGTCAGGTTCAAACACTGATGACATCTATTAATCAGACAAGAAGCAAGGAACCATGCAGAGAGTTCAATTTAGCTCATGAGGAGAACACATGGAGCTGCACACTTAGTCACAGTCTCGCCCTACGCTCTAAGATACAGCTCTCGTGTCCCTCTATTTATTCAGGAGTTCCACAGTCAACATCACTGAGGCCCCCTCTAAAAGGAGTGGTCACATATATCATGCAAAGCAGGTCCAGTACGCACAATACGTAACGGAATGTGCTGGGGCTTTGTGATTGCCTTGTTTCTGCTTCGTCTGCGTGCTGTCATCTTATCTTCGTTGAGGTCCTTGAAGTCCTTGGCTGTTAGCGGGCTAAAACAAAGATAACATCGGCGGCTGAGGCCACCCCTCAGACAAGAAGTTTTGTCCTTACACAGATAGAAAAAATGCAGCTTGAGCACAGTAGCTAATAACTATAGCAACTGACTTTAAGCATACTAAAGTTGTGTGATAATATATATACATGATTATTCTAACACTGCTGACAGCCGAGGACGGACATCGAGTACCTCAACGCAGATAAAACAGACAGGGCGAAATCACCAGTGTCAGCACATTTCCATTCTGAATAATCATGTATTGTGACTACTGGGGGCTGCTTGCATTACCCCTCCCTTCAGAAGCAGCCCTCAGTGATGTCAACTAGGGACCTCCTGAATAAATAGAGGAGCACATGGGACTGTACCTTAGAGCAGTGTTTTTCAACCACAATTTCACCTATTTGGGGTAAAAAATATGTTTTGCAAAGCAGTAATTATAGTCTGCAAATGATGTGTTGTTGTTGAGTGTCGGTGCTGTCTAGAGCTGGGCAGAGTAACCGTGTAATACTCTTCCATATCAGTAGGTGGCAGCAGGTAGCTAATTGCTTTGTGGATGTCGGAAACAATGGGAGGCAGTGTGCAGGTAAAAAGGTATTTAATGCTTAAACAAAATATAAACAAAAGGTAAGTGCCTCTAAGAAAAGGCATTGAAGCTTAGGGAAGGCTATGCAGAACAAAACTAAAACTGAACTGGCTACAAAGTAAACAAAAACAGAATGCTGGACGACAGCAAAGACTTACTGTGGAGCCAAGATGGCGTCCACAATGTACATCCGAACATGACATGACAATCGACAATGTCCCCACAAAGAAGGATAAAAACAAAGTAGATGCGGGAAGACATGAAACTGCTACAGGAAAATACCAAAAACAAGAGAAAAAGCCACCAAAATAGGAGCGCAAGACAAGAAGTAAAACACTACACACAGGAAAACAGCAAAAAAGTCCAAATAAGTCAGGGCGTGATGTGACAGGTGGTGACAGTACACCTACTTTGAGACAAGAGCTATAGTGATGCATGCTTGGTTATGCTTTAAAGCAGTGGTCCCCAACCGGTACCGGTCCGTGAATCGATTGGTACTGGGCCGCACAAGAAATAATAATAAAAAAAATAAATAAATATATATATATATATATTTTTTATTTTTTATTTAATCAACATAAAAACACAAGATTCACTTACAATTAGTGCACCAACCCAAAAAACCTCCCTCCCCCATTTACACCCATTCACACAAAAGGGTTGTTTCTTTCTGTTATTAATATTCTGGTTCCTACATTATATATCAATATATATCAATACAGTCTGCAAGGGATACAGTCCGTAAGCACACATGATTGTATTTTTTTATGACAAAAAAATAAATAAAAAATAAATAAACAAAAAATAAATACCCTGCACCCATTTTTTCAACGCAAAAAATGTGCCTTGGCTCAAAAAAGGTTGAAAAACACTGCCTTAGAGCGCAGGGTGAAACTGTAACTGAGTGTACAGCCCAATACGTCTCTCCCCATGAGCAAAATTCAACTCTGTCTCTGCTTGATTCCTTGCCTCTTGTCTCGTTTAATAGATGGATAGGGCATCACGGCAAAAGACGAGGGCGGTCGCGGCGGTTGCCACGGGGCCGTGGTTAAATTCGAGCCCTGCATTACCATACATTTCTCATTTTAAAACACAGTTAGATCATACTTGCCAACCTTGAGACCTCCGATTTCGGGAGGGAGTTGGGGGGCGTGGCTAAGAGGGGAGGAGTATATTTACAGCTAGAATTCACCAAGTCAAGTATTTCATATATTATATATATATATATATATATATATATATATATATATATATATATATATATATATATATATATATATATATATATATATATATATATATAAGAAATACTTGGCTTCAGTAGTCAAGTATTTCATATATATATATATATAAGAAATACTTGACTTTCAGTGAATTCTAGCTATATATATATTTATTTTATTATACATATATATATAATATATATATATATATATATATATATATATATATATATATATATATATATATATATATATATAAATAAAATAAATACTTGAATTTCAGTGTTCATTTATTTACACATATACACACACATAACACTCATCTACTCATTGTTGAGTTAAGGGTTGAATTGTCCATCCTTGTTCTATTCTCTGTCACTATTTTTCTAACCATGCTGAACACCCTTTCGCAGGTACCCAGAAAGGTTTCGAGTACCACCAAAAAAACTGAATCTCTGAAGACAGTATACAAATCTGTGTTAAAGGTGTACAAATACTGTTTGTATAATAAGTATGTTATTGTTTACAAATGAGGGTTAAGAGTTCAGTACTAAAAAAAAAAAGAAAGAATGTGGCTTAAGTACAGTTTTTTAATTGAGCTGCTGCATTTTTTGGTTGGGTTGTTTATTTATTTTGAGTAACTTCTACATTTCTAAAAGGGGAGGAATGTAATAGAGTGATCTATGTTTGTCTGTTGCCATCTCCTGGTGAATGTTGGCTATAGCGTACTGGGGTTACTTTTTGGTTGGCCAACGATTTACGTGGTGTTGCGCACCTGACGTCAAGTGTGTGAGTCTGTTCTGAAGTCTACAGTAAAGAGACGTACTTCATCACCTCGCCTCGTTATTTCCTCCAACTCAATATATTACAACAACATTGCTGTTTACGGCAGACGAACTGCTTTACGGTAGAATAAAACATGACTGCTGTTGTTGTGTGTTGTTACCGCGCTGGGAGGACGTTAATGAAACTGCCTAACAATAAACCCACCTAAGAAACCAAGAACCCGCCCTCGATCATTCTACAGTTATAACGTGTTTGGGCAGGCACGATGTTTATATTGTGGGAAAGCGGACGTGAATACAGGCTGTTGACACGTCACTCAGGTCCGCATGGAGCTGGAGGGGGCGTGGCTTCCAGTTATGCCTGAATTTCGGGAGATTTTCAGGAGAAAATTTGTCCCGGGAGGTTTTCGGGGGAGGCGCTGAATTTTGGGAGTCTCCGGGGAGGGTTGGCAAGTATGAGTTAGACACTCAGTTCCAATGAACAACCATACTTGTACCTTACCGTCGCCACCAGTGGACACAAGTAGTATTGCAAGGCATGACGTCCTTTTAAGAGGCGTCATGGAGAAGGACCGTGAACAGGGCCGGCCCGTGGCATAGGCCGTATAGGCAAATGCTAAGGGCGCCACGCCAGTGCCACAAATGTTGGAGAAAAAGAAAATAAAAAAAAGTTGGTACTATTATTTCTAAATACAAAAAATAATCCTACGTTAATTAAAATGCAAAGTAAAGCCTATTTAATAGAAGTATTATTTGTTACAACATTACGCCCCCCTCCCCCCGCACGGTGCGCCCCCTCCCTTCAGGTAATAGTCACTTTTCCACCCCTTTATATATTAGGTATAGTTGTAAGTAAAAAAAAAGGTCAAAGACAAAGCTATTCGGATTCTTGTGAGTATATACACTTCACTGCCGATGTGGGGGGGGCGCCACCTAAAATCTTGCCTAGGGCGCCAGATTGGTTAGGGCCGGGCCTGACCGTGAAGGTAAGTTAAAGTGTGTCAAAGCAGAGAAGAGAGAAACACCTATGAACTTAATTACCCAATGAATAATTAATGTTTGATGGCAGAGCTCCCCCAGGCTGTCAACACAAGATAATGTATCACAAAGTTATAATGGATCACTAATTGCTTTGGCAAGAGCCTTATGATTTACAATAATGTGCTTATTAAATGCGCAAATCTTATTAGGCGGCAACGTTTTTTTTCTTCTTCTCCGTATCGATTTTTAGCTGCCCCGTCACAGCGAGCGGCGCTAATGCGCTGCCACGTTTGCTGTTAAAAATAGTTGTTTGCGCTTCTTGATTTAGTTAAACAAAACAGGTGAGTGTTTTAATATGGCGGGACAACATTTACTCAGATTAATTTCAAATGCTTTGCCCTGTGATAAGTGTTTGCTGTGAGCGGAAGCCAAGTGGAGCCTTCATTGCTGACAAAATACAGGACAAAAATATTCTTATTATTCATGAACAATTTGGGAATAATAGTAACCTTTTTTTTTTTTTACTTGGTAGAAGCATCAAACATGTTTATATGTGGTTATAGTGTATGTATATTTTCTCATTCTGTTTTGCACACTCTTGGAGTCAACATGTGCATGGTCATGTACATAATAATAATAGTAATAATAATAATAGATTTTATTTTTTAAAAGCACTTTACATTGAGCAAACAACCTCAACAGGTTGTGCTACAGTGCAAAAACAAAAACAAAAAACAACGCAAGAACCACAAATAGCTGCCCCCAACAAGTAAAATAAATAGTAAAAACAAATAAAAACTAGAACAGCCTAATAGCTAGAAGTAGCACATATATATCTAAAAAAAGACTTTTTTTAAAAGAAGGGTTTTTAAGCCTTTTTTAAAAAGCATCCACAGTCTGTGGTACCCTCAGGTGGTCAGGGAGAGCGTTCCACAGACTGGGAGCGGCGGAGCAGAAAGCCCGGTCTCCCATTGTGTCATGTGCATAGTGTATATACCCCGCCCCCCCGCCCCCCATTTTTTGTACATACTGTTTTTCAAATCACCTGACATGTATACTGTGTATATGTACATAATTTATAATTTTTTTTTACATATTTTTTTATATACATGTTACAGGTTATATATCTTTTATTATTGAATGTATCAAATGTGCTGAATATTTAATGGACCACAATGGAAAAAAGCCTTATGGCTTTTAGTGTCATCCATTTGCCTTTTTAAAGCATTACATGGATTCCATTCTTTAAGATGTCAATAAACTTCTCAATCAATCAATCAAGACAAGAGTTCAAAAACAGACCGAAATGAAAATGTGCATCTTTTATAAAAAAATATCTATATACACATGTTACATATATATATATATATATATATATATATATATATATATACATATAAATATATATAAATATGATATATATTTTTAATATATATCATATATATGTTTAATCTCCTCTCTGAGCTGCCACCTTACCGTGGTAGAGGAGTTTGCGTGTCCCAATGATCCTAGGAGCTATGTTGTCCGGGGGTTTCTATGCCCCCTGGTAGGGTCTCCCAAGGCAAACTGGTCCTAGGTGAGGGATCAGACAAAGAGCAGCTCGAAGACCTCGATGAAGAACACAAACCAAGGACCCAGATTTCCCTCGCCCGGACGCGGGTCACCGGGGCCCCCCTCTGGAGCCAGGCCCGGAGGTGGGGCACGATGGCGAGCGCCTGGTGGCCGGGCCTGTCCCCATGGGGCCCGGCCGTGCACAGCCCGAAGAGGCAACGTGGGTCCCCCCTCCAATGGGCTCACCACCCATAGCAGGGGCCATAGAGGTCGGGTGCAGTGTGAGCTGGGCGGCAGCCGAGGGCAGGGCACTTGGCGGTCCGATCCTCGGCTACATAAGCTGGCTCTTGGGACGTGGAACGTCACTTCGCTGGGGGGGAAGGAGCCTGAGCTAGTGCGTGAGGTGGAGAAGTTCCGGCTAGATATAGTCGGACACACTTCGACGCACAGCAAAGGCTCTGGAACCACTTCTCTTGAGAGGGGCTGGACTCTCTTCCACTCTGGCGTTTCCGGCAGTGAGAGGCGACGGGCTGGGGTGGCAATTCTTGTTGCCCCTCGGCTCAAAGCCTGCACGTTGGAGTTCAACCCGGTGGACGAGAGGGTAGCTTCCCTCCGCCTTCGGGTGGGGGAACGGGTCCCGACTGTTGTTTGCGTTTACGCGCCAAACAGCAGCTCAGAGTACCCACCCTTTTTGGATTCACTCGAGGGAGTACTGGAGAGTGCGCCCCCGGGTGATTCCCTCGTTCTACTGGGGGACTTCAACGCTCATGTTGGCAGCGACAGTGAAACCTGGAGAGGTGTGATTGGGAAGAATGGCCGCCCGGATCTGAACACGAGTGGTGTTCTGTTATTGGACTTTTGTGCTCGTCACAGATTGTCGATAACAAACACCATGTTCAAACATAAGGGTGTCCATATGTGCACTTGGCACCAGGACACCCTAGGCCGCAGTTCCATGATCGACTTTGTAGTTGTGTCATCGGATTTGCGGCCTCATGTTTTGGACACTCGGGTGAAGAGAGGGGCGGAGCTTTCTACCGATCACCACCTGGTGGTGAGTTGGCTGCGATGGTGGGGGAGGATGCCGGACAGACCTGGCAGGCCCAAACGCATTGTGAGGGTTTGCTGGGAACGCCTGGCAGAGTCTCCTGTCAGAGAGAGTTTCAATTCCCACCTCCGGAAGAACTTTGAACATGTCACGAGGGAGGTGCTGGACATTGAGTCCGAGTGGACAATGTTCCGTACCTCTATTGTCGAGGCGGCCGATTGGAGCTGTGGCCGCAAGGTAGTTGGTGCCTGTCGTGGCGGTAATCCTAGAACCCGTTGGTGGACGCCGGCGGTGAGGGATGCCGTCAGGCTGAAGAAGGAGTCCTATCGGGTTCTTTTGGCTCATGGGACTCCTGAGGCAGCAGACAGGTACCGACAGGCCAAGCGGTGTGCGGCTTCAGCGGTCGCGGAGGCAAAAACTCGGACATGGGAGGAGTTCGGGGAGGCCATGGAAAAAGACTTCCGGACGGCTTCGAAGCAATTCTGGACCACCATCCGCCGCCTCAGGAAGGGGAAGCAGTGCAGTGTCAACACCGTGTATGGTGGGGATGGTGCTCTGCTGACCTCGACTGCGGATGTTGTGGATCGGTGGAGGGAATACTTCGAAGACCTCCTCAATCCTACCAGCACGTCTTCCTATAAGGAAGCAGGGCCTGGGGAATCTGTGGTGGGCTCTCCTATTTCTGGGGCTGAGGTTGCCGAGGTAGTTAAAAAGCTCCTCGGTAACAAGGCCCCGGGGGTGGATGAGATCCGCCCGGAGTTCCTTAAGGCTCTGGATGTTGTGGGGCTGTCTTGGTTGACAAGACTCTGCAACATCGCGTGGACATCGGGGGCGGTACCTCTGGATTGGCAGACCGGGGTGGTGGTTCCTCTCTTTAAGAAGGGGAACCGGAGGGTGTGTTCCAACTATCGTGGGATCACACTCCTCAGCCTTCCCGGTAAGGTCTATTCAGGTGTACTGGAGAGGAGGCTACGCCGGATAGTCGAACCTCGGATTCAGGAGGAACAGTGTGGTTTTCGTCCTGGTCGTGGAACTGTGGACCAGCTCTATACTCTCGGCAGGGTCCTTGAGGGTGCCCAACCAGTCTACATGTGCTTTGTGGACTTGGAGAAGGCATTCGACCGTGTACCCCGGGAAGTCCTGTGGGGAGTGCTCAGAGAGTATGGGGTAACGGACTGTCTTATTGTGGCAGTTCGCTCCCTGTATAATCAGTGTCAGAGCTTGGTCCGCATTGCCGGCAGTAAGTCGGACATGTTTCCAGTGAGGGTTGGACTCCGCCAAGGCTGCCCTTTGTCACCGATTCTGTTCATAACCTTTATGGACAGAATTTCTAGGCGCAGTCAGGGCGTTGAGGGGATCTGGTTTGGTGGCTGCAGGATTAGGTCACTGCTATTTGCAGATGATGTGGTCCTGATGGCTTCCTCCGGCCAAGATCTTCAGCTCTCACTGGATCGGTTCGCAGCCGAGTGTGAAGCGACTGGGATGGGAATCAGCACCTCCAAATCCGAGTCCATGGTTCTCGCCCGGAAAAGGGTGGAGTGCCATCTCCGGGTTGGGGAGGAGATCTTGCCCCAAGTGGAGGAGTTCAAGTACCTCGGAGTCTTGTTCACGAGTGAGGGAAGAGTGGATCGTGAGATCGACAGGCGGATCGGTGCGACATCTTCAGTAATGCGGACGCTGTATCGATCCGTTGTGGTGAAGAAGGAGCTGAGCCAGAAGGCAAAGCTCTCGATTTACCGGTCGATCTACGTTCCCATCCTCACCTATGGTCATGAGCTTTGGGTCATGACCGAAAGGACAAGATCACGGGTACAAGCGGCCGAAATGAGTTTCCTCCGCCGGGTGGCGGGGCTCTCCCTTAGAGATAGGGTGAGAAGCTCTGTCATTCGGGGGGAGCTCAAAGTAAAGCCGCTGCTCCTCCACATCGAGAGGAGCCAGATGAGGTGGTTCGGGCATCTGGTCAGGATGCCACCCGAACGCCTCCCTAGGAAGGTGTTTCGGGCACGTCCGACCGGTAGGAGGCCACGGGGAAGACCCAGGACACGCTGGGAAGACTATCTCTCCCGGCTGGCCTGGGAACGCCTCGGGATCCCCCGGGAGGGGCTGGACAAAGTGGCTGGGGAGAGGGAAGTCTGGGCTTCCCTGCTTAAGCTGCTGCCCCCGCGACCCGACCTCGGATAAGCGGAAGAAGATGGATGGATGGATGGATGGATATATTTTTAATGAAAACATTATATGTCCTTTTTGTTGTTGTTGTTGTGTGTGCTGTGTGATAAAAAAAAGGGGATAAACGGGCAAGCCCTTTAGCTGAAGCCTTGTTTTATCATATATAACTGCCTTTGCAAAAGTCAATGTTTTGTTTTGTATGCACAATAAATCAACACAAAATCCGTACTTTGGAGCAATGTTCACGGACTCCAGTATTT
The DNA here is from genome assembly GCF_033978685.3 of Nerophis lumbriciformis. Classification (NCBI taxonomy): domain Eukaryota; kingdom Metazoa; phylum Chordata; class Actinopteri; order Syngnathiformes; family Syngnathidae; genus Nerophis; species Nerophis lumbriciformis. The sequence goes on along the minus strand of NC_084552.2, from coordinate 9,818,276 downwards.
GGCTTGTTAGTTACCGTCGCAGGCGAGCGATGATAGTCATGGAGGGAAACATTTTTTGGTGTTGGATGTTAGAAAATTTCCGATGCATTGCAACAATCAGGCAGAGTCTCCTGTCAGAGAGAGTTTCAATTCCCACCTCCGGAAGAACTTTGAACATGTCACTAGGGAGGTGCTGGACATTGAGTCTGAGTGGACCATGTTCCGCACCTCTATTGTCAAGGCGGCTGATTGGAGCTGTGGCCGCAAGGTAGTTGGTGCCTGTCGTGGCGGTAATCCTAGAACCCGTTGGTGGACACTGGCGGTGAGGGATGCCGTCAAGCTGAAGAAGGAGTCCTATCGGGTTCTTTTGGCTCATGGGACTCCTGAGGCAGCAGACAGGTACCGACAGGCCAAGCGGTGTGCGGCTTCAGCGGTCGCGGAGGCAAAAACTCGGACATGGGAGGAGTTCGGGGAAGCCATGGAAAACGACTTCCGGACGGCTTCGAAGCGATTCTGGACCACCATCCGCCGCCTCAGGAAGGGGAAGCAGTGCACTACCAACACCGTGTATGGTGAGGATGGTGTTCTGCTGACCTCGACTGCGGAAGTTGTGGATCGGTGGAGGGAATACTTCGAAGACCTCCTCAATCTCACCAACACGTCTTCCTATGAGGAAGCAGTGCCTGGGGAATCTGTGGTGGGCTCTCCTATTTCTGGGGCTGAGGTTGCTGAGGTAGTTAAAAAGCTCCTCGGTTGCAAGGCCCCGGGGGTGGATGAGATCCGCCCGGAGTTCCTTAAGGCTCTGGATGCTGTGGGGCTGTCTTGGTTGACAAGACTCTGCAGCATCGCGTGGACATCGGGGGCGGTACCTCTGGATTGGCAGACCGGGGTGGTGGTTCCTCTCTTTAAGAAGGAGAACCGGAGGGTGTGTTCTAACTATCGTGGGATCACACTCCTCAGCCTTCCCGGTAAGGTCTATTCAGGTATACTGGAGAGGAGGCTACGCCGGATAGTCGAACCTCGGATTCAGGAGGAACAGTGTGGTTTTCGTCCTGGTCGTGGAACTGTGGACCAGCTCTATACTCTCGGCAGGGTCCTTGAGGGTGCATGGGAGTTTGCCCAACCAGTCTACATGTGTTTTGTGGACTTGGAGAAGGCATTCGACCGTGTCCCTCGGGAAGTCCTGTGGGGAGTGCTCAGAGAGTATGGGGCATCGGACTGTCTGATTGTGGCAGTCCGCTCCCTGTATGATCAGTGTCAGAGCTTAGTCCGCATTGCCGGCAGTAAGTCGGACACGTTTCCAGTGAGGGTTGGACTCCGCCAAGGCTGCCCTTTGTCACCGATTCTGTTCATAACTTTTATGGACAGAATTTCTAGGCGCAGTCAAGGCGTTGAGGGGATCCGGTTTGGTGGCTGCAGGATTAGGTCTCTGCTTTTTGCAGATGATGTGGTCTTGATGGCTTCATCTGGCCAGGATCTTCAGCTCTCACTGGATCGGTTCGCAGCCGAGTGTGAAGCGACTGGGATGAGAATCAGCACCTCCAAGTCCGAGTCCATGGTTCTCGCCCGGAAAAGGGTGGAGTGCCATCTCCGGGTTGGGGAGGATATCTTGCCCCAAGTGGAGGAGTTCAAGTACCTCGGAGTCTTGTTCATGAGTGAGGGAAGAGTGGATCGTGAGATCGACAGGCGGATCGGTGCGGCGTCTTCAGCAATGCGGACGCTGTATTGATCCGTTGTGGTGAAGAAGGAGCTGAGCCGGAAGGCAAAGCTCTCAATTTACTGGTCGATCTACGTTCCCATCCTCACCTATGGTCATGAGCTTTGGGTTATGACCGAAAGGACAAGATCACGGGTACAAGCGGCCGAAATGAGTTGCCTCCGCCGGGTGGCAGGGCTCTCCCTTAGAGATAGGGTGAGAAGCTCTGTCATCCGGGGGGAGCTCAAAGTAAAGCCGCTGCTCCTCCACATCGAGAGGAACCAGATGAGGTGGTTCGGGCATCTAGTCAGGATGCCACCCGATCGCCTCCCTCGAGAGGGGTTTAGGGCACGTCCGACCGGTAGGAGGCCACGGGGAAGACCCAGGACACGTTGGGAAGACTATGTCTCCCGGCTGGCCTGGGAACGCCTCGGGATCCCCCGGGAGGAGCTGGACGAAGTAGCTGGGGAGAGGGAAGTCTGGGCTTCCCTGCTTAGGCTGCTGCCCCCACGACCCGACCTCGGATAAGCGGAAGAAGATGGATAGATGGATGTATATTTTGTTTGTAATTTGTTATTAATCTTCATTATTTACTTCAAGTTATTACACTACGTCTCTATATACATATTTTTATTTTTATTTTTTTTAATTAATTTTGGCGCATTTCAATTCATCACACACACTATGTTGGCCAGAGGGGGAGCACTTCAAATTTTTAGACACACTTGTTATTTCATATGTTGACCAGAAGGGGGAGCCCTTCAAATTTTTACACACACTTGTTCACACCTCCTCATATGGAAGCTACTTTTCCTTCTCGGTGTCTCAAGAAGGGTTAGAAATGCAAGAACACACACACACACACACACACACACACACACACACACACACACACACACACACACACACACACACACACACACACACACACACACACACACACACACACACACACACACACACACACACACACAGAGCTTCTTCAAAGGGTCTGGCAGGCGTGTAGAGCCGCTGAGACAGCCAATCAGCGGATCGATGGCAGGCGTGACTTGGCCATTGAGCCACTATATCTTGCTGGCCATCTTACATCCATCCTCTGCCCTTTTTGTATCAATGGAGTTTTCAGTCCGCCCCATCCTCCCCTCTGTCTTCTTGTTGTCTTGTAGCTATTCAATCCTCAGTGTTATAAGTGCGGGTGTAACCATACACAAATTTGTCAACCGATTTTTTATTTTGCTATGGAACACAAAGTACACTGCAAAAACTCAGTGTTCAAAAACAAAACAAAAACCCAACAACAATTAAGCAAAATTAAGCAAAATTATCTGCCAAGTGAACAAGAAAATTCGGCTTTTCAAGAATTTTCCAAAACAAGTAAAATTAGCTAACCTCAATGAACCCAAAAATAGCTTAAAATAAGTATATTCTCACTAATAACAAGTGCACTTTTCTTGGTAGAAAAAAAATAGACCTTTTTGCTCAATATGTTGAAAAATATTCTTAAATGAAGTAAATGCTAGTGCCATTATCTTGACATAATGATATGCGCTCGGCATTACATTTACTTATACTAAATACTAGAGATGTCCGATAATGGCTTTTTTGCCGATATCTGATATTCCGATATTGTCCAACTCTTAATTACCAATTTCGATATCAACCGATACCGATAAATACAGTCGTGGAATTAACACATTATTATGCCTAATTTGGACAACCAGGTATGGTATTTTAAAAATTAATAAAATAAAATAAGATAAATAAATTAAAAACATTTTCTTGAATAAAAAAGAAAGTAAAACAATATAAAAACAGTTACATAGAAACTAGTAATTAATGAAAATGAGTAAAATTAACTGTTAAAGGTTAGTACTACTGCGATGAGGTGGCGACTTGTCCAGGGTGTACCCCGCCTACCGCCCGAATGCAGCTGAGTGTCATGACTTGGTCCTTGGTGTTTGCTTTTCCGGAAGGCAACGGAAAGTTGGCTCGGGCGAGATGGGAATGTGAGTACATGATTTATTAAATATTATCAAAAAATAAATAAATAAATTAATAAATAAATGGGTTGTACTTGTATAGCGCTTTTTCTACCTTCAAGGTACTCAAAGCGCTTTGACACTACTTCCACATTTACCCATTCACACACACATTCACACACTGATGGAGGGAGCTGCCATGCAAGGCGCTAACCAGCACCCATCAGGAGCAAGGGTGAAGTGTCTTGCTCAGGACACAACGGACATGACGAGGTTGGTACTAGGTGGGGATTGAGCCAGGGACCCTCGGGTTGCGCACGGCCACTCTTCCACTGCATCACGCCGTCCCAAAAAATGATGCTGAGCCACCCCACCTGAAAAGTTCCCAGCCCTAGCCCCCCCCTCAAGGAGCGGATACCAGACGCGCTCCCTGCGGTCTGGAACCGTCTTTTGGGGTGGGTGGAGGAAGGTCAGGAGGGGGGCAGAATCCTCCCCATCAAATAGTCCAAAATGTCTTTTTTGTACCTGGGATTGAGTGGGTGAAAAACATTTTTTTTGTGACTTGGGCATGGCTTGTGTCCTGGGGGGCGGGGCATGAAATTTGGGTGGCTTGGCTTGACAGGATCTAATGTTCAAAATCATATTTTGGTAGTGTTGAATCATGTTCTTTGAGTTTTTTGTTGGAGGCGGGTGACCAAAAGTAAAAGAGTTGAAAAAAAAATCCTGTTCTGTGATGTCATCCTGGGGAAGCCGGGCAGGCTGCGGCCCATTTCCGCCCGGAGGGGGAGGAGTTTGCGGGAAAGCCGCGTGCTGTCCGCTCACCTTCTATGATGTCCTCGGTCTGGAGCGGCGCTTCCGGGACTGAGGTGACGCAGCGTCGTCCTGGGACCAAATGGAGTCTCTGTACTCCACGGAGGAGTAGCGCAGCGTTTCCTCCTCCATGGCGCGGAGGACCTCCCACGCTGCGTCATCCAAACTGTCCAACTCTCGTGCGGAAAAACTGTTCTGCTGGCGACATAATGTCATGACTTGGTCCTTGGTGTTGGCTTTTCCGGAAGGCAACGGAAAGTTGGCTCGGGCGTGACGGGAATGTGAGTACATGATTTATTAAATATTATCCAAAAAAAAGAACAAACGAAAAGCGCGCACAATGGCGGAGGTAAAAAACTTGGCTAATGAAAACAAAACTTGCACATAGGCAGAAACTGTGAACAATGAAACAAAAACTTACTTGGCATGGGACTGTGAACATAGCTAGAAAAGATAAAGAGTCTGCAGAGCATAAATGCGATGTCGCCAGGCTGACCAACAGAAAAAGAAAAGCTTAAATAACACAGACATGATTAACGAAAACAGGTGCGTGACTCAAAACGTGAAACAGGTGCGTGACGTGACAGGTGAAAACTAATGGTTGTTATGGTGACAAAACAAACAAAAGTGCACAAAAAGTCCAAAAACAAAACCGAACATGACTAAAACAAAACATGATCACACAGACATGACACTGAGATAGGCTCCAGTGACCCCCCGCGACCCCAAAAGGGAAAAGCGGTAGAAAATGGATGGATGGAAGGTTAGTACTATTAGTGGAGCAGCAGCACGCACAATCGTGTGTGCTTACGGATTGTATCCCTGCAGACTGTATTGATATATATTGATATATAATGTAGGAACCACAATATTAATAACAGAAAGAAACAACCCTTTTGTGTGAATGAGTGTGAATGGGGGAGGGAGGTTTTTTGGGTTGGTGTACTAATTGTAAGTGTATCTTGTGTTTTTTATGTTGTTTTAATTTTAAAAAATTATTAAAAAAAATATTAAAAAAACGATACCAATAAAAAAAAAACCGATACCGATATTTTCCGATATTACATTTTAAAGCATTTATCCGCCGATAATATCGGACATCTCTAAACACAATATTATGCTTAATTTTGTTGTGATGCCCCGCTGGATGCATTAAACAATGTAACAAGGTTTTCCAAAAAAAAATCAACTCAAGTTATGGAAAAAAATGCCAACATGGCACTGCCATATTTATTATTGAAGTCACAAAGTGCATTATTTTTTTTTAACATGCCTCAAAACAGCAGCTTGGAATTTGGGACATGCTCTCCCTGAGAGAGCATGAGGAGGTTGAGGTGGGCGGGGTTGAGGTGTGTGTGTGTGGGGGTGGGGAGGGGTGGTTGGGGTAAGGGGTAGCGGGGGGGTGTATATTGTATTAATAGAGTTAGTGCTGCAAGGGTTTCTGGGTATTTGTTCTGTTGTGTTTATGTTGTGTTACGGTGCGGATGTTCTCCCGAATAGTGTTTGTCATTCTTGTTTGGTGTGGGTTCACAGTGTGGCGCATATTTGTAACAGTGTTAAAGTTGTTTATACGGCCACCCTCAGTGTGACCTGTATGGCTGTTGACCAAGTATGCCTTGCATTCACTTGTGTGTGTGAAAAGCCGTAGATATTATGTGACTGGGCCGCCACGCAAATGCAGTGCCTTTAAGGTTTATTGGCGCTCTGTACTTCTCCCTACGTCCGTGTACACAGCGGCGTTTTAAAAAGTCATACATTTAACTTTTTGAAACCGATACCGATAATTTCCGATATCACATTTTAAAGCATTTATCGGTTGATAATATCGGCAGTCCGGTATTATCGGAAACTAAAAACTAATTTATTGTTCTTAATGGAAAGGCATCGGGGTCTCCTAGCCGCTCAGGCAAATTATATTGTCTAAAAATGAATTTATCCATCGACAACATGACATCATCGCACCAAGTGCGTGCTCTTTCAGTCAATTAGTGTGCATATATACAGCCCGAACCCCCGGCCAAAATGTTTTTTTATTGTAATTTTGAATAATTTACCTGAATGTGCATGAACTATTTCTGCTCAAAATTGTTATAAATGTCACATGTTAAATGTTTAAATATTAACTGTCAGTTTACTGTACTGTGCCCACTGTACTACTATATGAGTACATCTTTTCTATTGTTTCATTGAAAATAAAACAGCAAAGTCCATTTAGATGTCATTTGTTTTAATTACGAGACACGTATTGTCAAAATCATGATTTTTTTTTTTTTTCATGCTTGAAGTAAGAAATTATTACTTTAAAAAAGTAGTTTTATACTTGTGAGTGTTGATGACACAGCTTTGCAACACTTGATATTCTAGTTTCAAGCATGTTTTACTCAATATAGGTCATACAGACAGCGGCGTATGCTGAATGCCCAAGCCAACATGCTGAGAAAGAAATGTTATTTTTGCACGGATGATGTAAAGATAAACTTATTCACAGCCTATTGCACCCTTCTGTATATACTGCCCCCCTGTGGGTAAAGTATAAGCAGAAAAGCATGCAGAAGCTGCAGGTTGCTTATAATGATTGCATGAGGCTGCTCCTGGGAATTCCAAGAAGCTCCAGTGAAAGCCAGATGTTGTTAGTGTTGGGGTGCCCACTTTCTCAGCGTTGCTACGCAACCTTATGTATAAGTGTCAGGTTCAAACACTGATGACATCTATCAAACAAGACAAGAAGCAAGGAATTAAACAGAGACAGAATTCAATTCAGCTCAATTGAGGAGAAACGCGTAGACACTGTACCCTTGCACAGTGTCGTCCCACGCTCTGACGAAAGATTGTACACCTCCTCTTTAATTTGGACTTACCCTGATTACATGGCAACAGCTGTTTCTAAGGGACGGGGGTCGTAAACAGCCATCGCCTTTGGTTACAAAACAGTTCAAAGAAAAGGTCGTAAAACAGTTCAAAGAAAAAGTGCCTGGAGGGGAGTCAGGCCCTGCTTCTTCTCCGCTTTTTAGATCTCAGGTCAAGACAAAATCTTCCTGTGGATTACAATACATCAAAGAAACCGACACCCTCATGTCGCTCCCCATCCTACACAGTGGAGTTTTACAAGCCTTTTGCTTGGTAGGATCAAAGACAGCTTTGATCCTCCCTAAGGAGGCGTTCGGGTGGCATCCTGACCAGATGCCCGAACCATCTCCTCTGGCTCCTCTCCATGTGGAGGAGCAGCGGCTTTAGTTTGAGCTCCCCCTGGATGGCACAGCTTCTCACCCTATCTCTAAGGGAGAGACCCGCCACCCGGCAGAGGAAGCTCATTTGGGCCGCTTGTACCCGTGATCTTGTCCTTTTGGTCATAACCCAAAGCTCATGACCATAGGTGAGGATGGGAACGTAGATCGGCCGGTAAATTGAGAGCTTTGCCTTCCGGCTCAGCTCCTTCTTCACCACAACGGATCAATACAGCGTCCGCATTACTGAAGACGCCGCACCGATCCGCCTGTCGATCTCACGATCCACTCTTCCCTCACTCGTGAACAAGACGCCGAGGTACTTGAACTCCTCCATTTGGGGCAAGATCTCCTCCCCAAACCGGAGATGGCACTCCACCCTTTTCCGGGCGAGAACCATGGACTCGGACTTGGAGGTGCTGATTCTCATCCCAGTCGCTTCACACTCGTCTGCGAACCGATCCAGTGAGAGCTGAAGATCCTGGCCAGATGAAGACATCAGGACCACATCATCTGCAAAAAGCAGAGACCTAATCCTGCAGCCACAAAAACCAGATCCCCTCAACGCCTTGACTGCGCCTAGAAATTCTGTCCATAAAAGTTATGAACAGACAAAGGGCAGCCTTGGCGGAGTCCAACCCTCACTGGAAATGTGTCCGACTTACTGATGGCAATGCGGACCAAGCTCTGACACTGATCATACAGGGAGCGGGCCGCCACAATCAGACAGTCCGTTACCCCATACTCTCTGAGCACTCCCCACAGGACTTCCCGGGGTACACGGTCGAATGCCTTCTCCAATTTAGGACCAAAACCCTTAAAACAAGTAAAAGACTAACATAAAATGCAAATAGCAGAGACCTAATCCTGCAGCCACCAAACTGGATCCCCTCAATGCCTTGACTGCGCCTAGAAATTCTGTCCATAAAAGTTATGAACAGAATCAGCGACAAAGGGCAGCCTTGGCGGAGTCCAACCCTCACTGGAAACGTGTCCGACTTACTGCCGGCAATGCGGACCAAGCTCTGACACTGATCATACAGGGAGCGGACCGCCACAATCAGACGGTCTGACACTCCATACTCTTTAGGACCAAAACCCTTAAAACAAGTAAAAGACTAACATAAAATGCAAATAGCAGAGACCTAATCCTGCAGCCACCAAACCGGATCCCCTCAATGCCTTGACTGCGCCTAGAAATTCTGTCCATAAAAGGTATGAACAGAATCAGCGACAAAGGGCAGCCTTGGCGGAGTCCAACCCTCACTGGAAACGTGTCCGACTTACTGCTGGCAATGCGGACCAAGCTCTGACACTGATCATACAGGGAGCGGACCGCCACAATCAGACAGTCCGTTACCCCATACTCTCTGAGCACTCCCCACAGGACTTCCCGGGATACACGGTCGAATGCCTTCTCCAATTTAGGACCAAAACCCTTAAAACAAGTAAAAGACTAACATAAAATGCACATAGCAGAGACCTAATCCTGCAGCCACCAAACCGGATCCCCTCAATGCCTTGACTGCGCCTAGAAATTCTGTCCATAAAAGGTATGAACAGAATCAGCGACAAAGGGCAGCCTTGGCGGAGTCCAACCCTCACTGGAAACGTGTCCGACTTACTGCTGGCAATGCGGACCAAGCTCTGACACTGATCATACAGGGAGCGGACCGCCACAATCAGACAGTCCGTTACCCCATACTCTCTGAGCACTCCCCACAGGACTTCCCGGGGTACACGGTCGAATGCCTTCTCCAATTTAGGACCAAAACCCTTAAAACAAGTAAAAGACTAACATAAAATGCAAATAGCAGAGACCTAATCCTGCAGCCACCAAACTGGATCCCCTCAATGCCTTGACTGCGCCTAGAAATTCTGTCCATAAAAGTTATGAACAGAATCAGCGACAAAGGGCAGCCTTGGCGGAGTCCAACCCTCACTGGAAACGTGTCCGACTTACTGCTGGCAATGCGGACTAAGCTCTGACACTGATCATACAGGGAGCGGACCGCCACAATCAGACGGTCTGACACCCCATACTCTTTAGGACCAAAACCCTTAAAACAAGTAAAAGACTAACATAAAATGCAAATAGCAGAGACCTAATCCTGCAGCCACCAAACCGGATCCCCTCAATGCCTTGACTGCGCCTAGAAATTCTGTCCATAAAAGGTATGAACAGAATCAGCGACAAAGGGCAGCCTTGGCGGAGTCCAACCCTCACTGGAAACGTGTCCGACTTACTGCTGGCAATGCGGACCAAGCTCTGACACTGATCATACAGGGAGCGGACCGCCACAATCAGACAGTCCGTTACCCCATACTCTCTGAGCACTCCCCACAGGACTTCCCGGGATACACGGTCGAATGCCTTCTCCAATTTAGGACCAAAACCCTTAAAACAAGTAAAAGACTAACATAAAATGCACATAGCAGAGACCTAATCCTGCAGCCACCAAACCGGATCCCCTCAACGCCTTGACTGCGCTTAGAAATTCTGTCCATAAAAGTTATGAACAGAATCAGTGACAAAGGGCAGCCTTGGCGGAGTCCAACCCTCACTGGAAACGTGTCCGACTTACTGCTGGCAATGCGGACCAAGCTCTGACACTGATCATACAGGGAGCGGACCGCCACAATCAGACGGTCTGACACCCCATACTCTTTAGGACCAAAACCCTTAAAACAAGTAAAAGACTAACATAAAATGCAAATAGCAGAGACCTAATCCTGCAGCCACCAAACCGGATCCCCTCAATGCCTTGACTGCGCCTAGAAATTCTGTCCATAAAAGTTATGAACAGAATCAGCGACAAAGGGCAGCCTTGGCGGAGTCCAACCCTCACTGGAAACGTGTCCGACTTACTGCTGGCAATGCGGACCAAGCTCTGACACTGATCATACAGGGAGCGGACCGCCACAATCAGACGGTCTGACACTCCATACTCTTTAGGACCAAAACCCTTAAAACAAGTAAAAGACTAACATAAAATGCAAATAGCAGAGACCTAATCCTGCAGCCACCAAACCGGATCCCCTCAATGCCTTGACTGCGCCTAGAAATTCTGTCCATAAAAGTTATGAACAGAATCAGCGACAAAGGGCAGCCTTGGCGGAGTCCAACCCTCACTGGAAACGTGTCCGACTTACTGCCGGCAATGCAGACCAAGCTCTGACACTGATCATACAGGGAGCGGACCGCCACAATCAGACGGTCCGATACCCCATACTCTCTGAGCACTCCCCACAGGACTTCCCGGGGTACACGGTCGAATGCTTTCTCCAAAAGAAGTAAAAGACTCTAACATAAAATCTGCTTAGTGAGAAGAATGATCTTATCAGACAGAAAATAAGCAGATATCAGCCTTATTTGAGATATTTCATCTTACTTAGATTTCAGTTTTTGCAGTGTATGGCGTGGAGCTCTGCTTTTTTGTTTGAAAGTGAAAGCCTGAATGGCAAGAAAAACTTTTCTGTCCTCCTTTGACTCCCATGCTCCCCCTTCCCACGACTGGCCGTCAGGTTCTGCTGATCTAATGAAGCAGAGGGGTCTCAGGGCAGCTTCTCCTGGGTTGATTAGGATCCTCATTAAAGAAAAGTCCACCACACCAGGCTGGCCCTTCCCCTCCATGCCCTCTCCTCTGTCCACTTCCCATTAAACTCCCCCTTCCGTCCTGTCAAACAGAGTGGCGTTTTTAATTACGGCCGTGCATCACGGACGCAACACCCACACTCCATCATTACATTTCGGTGTGTGTATGAACTCGCCAGTGAGGACGCCATCACAACAAGTGGGCCTCGCAGAGAACACGCACTTTATTGTTGACTCATTGTCATTCCTGGACCGAGGCACTAACGAGCAACAACAGCTCGTTTAGCCAAAGACCAAAGAGAGGAAGGAAGGACAGGAGAAAGCGTCTCGGAATGGAAAGGGGGAGCGAGGAGGAGGGGGGGCGAAGGCGGCGTTCAACAGATGAGATCAGCGCTCGGGGGTCCAAAATCTGATTATGTCGCCTGAGAAGGCTAATCTCTCCTCAATGTGTCTTCAGCTAATTCCCAAAACAATACTGCTCTCTGCTAACTGGGGTCACATTCTCACATCCCATAATACATGGATGTGAAATATGATACACTGGAGCTGGCAAACTAATGATGACAAATACCCTTGTAAGTTTGTTGATTCTTTGTCTGCTGATTAGTCACAAAAGTCTACTTGTGTTAATAAGACACAGTAACATTTTTCTCGCCAAAGAACGACAAAAATATTAGCATTTTAGTTTACAAAAAATATCTAATTCTTTTTCCTACTTCTTTTTGTTTATTTTTCATGAATTTTGTCCTGTCCAGCTAAGGCACACCTGCAACCTATTTCTTCAGAGGAGTATTTAGGCTCGTCACCCACAGCTGGGTCTTGCCGGTTATTTTTTCCTGCACCTCCTTTTTGGACTTATTAAATGTATTCATTTTTTGTTATTCAAACTTGCCTCCCGTCTCTGCATCCCGGGGTCACCCCCTTGACCAGTTCGTAACATAATAACCGGCCACATCATGGACCTCGCAGAGATCGACCCGGTCAGAAGAACTCCAGGCCAACAGGAAGAACAATTTGGCGTGCTTAGGGCTGGCGTCAAAGCCATGGCGGAACGCCAAGATGCTCGCATAAATATCTTGGAGACAAAGCTGGGAAGCGTACTCACCGCGCTGCAGTCGATGACTTCCCCCACCGCCGACGCAGCAGTCCCGCTGAGCCATCCTCGACCCGCAGATATTCCGTTTCCTGACGACAACCCCTCCGCTGTTCAATTACACCTTCCTGACTCCCTAAGGATACATCCTTCGTTCCACGTCTCACTCATCAAGCCCGTTTCCACCAGTCCCTTGAGTCCTCCAGAGGTGCCTCCTCTACCTCCCAGGCTTATTGTTGGCCATCCTGCGTTCTCTGTCAAGGCCATTCTTGATGTGAGGAGAAGGGGCAGCGGTTTCCAGTATCTGGTGGACTGGAAGGGCTACGGCCCCGAGGACCGATCCTGGGTCCCGCGTTCCCTTATCCTAGACCCTACACTTTTAAATACATTTTATGTTCGTTTTCCAGAGAAGCCAGGTAAGCCGCCAGGTGGCGTCCTTTAAGGGGGGGTACTGTTGTGTTTTATTTCCCTGCCTTCTCTTTTATTGTGATGTGTTTCCTCAGCTCAATAGTCTCCAGCGAGGGGCGGACACTAAGGCACACCTGCAACCTATTTCTTCAGAGGAGTATTTAAACTCGTCACCCACAGCCGGGTCTTGCCGGTTATTTTATCCTGCACCTCCCACGTGCATGCGCCTACTTCGCCTCGTCAGTCCTGGTACGTTATTTTTCCTTAGTCCTGTTATTTCTAACTTTGTTGTGTTTGTTTCCCAGCCTCCTTGAGGCAGCAAGGACATTATGCTGTGCTGAGTGCTCCCTGGTTTTTTCCCCTGTCGACCACTGAGGAACCTGTTTCAGTTAGTATTCATGGTGTGCATTTCTGCCCCATCGCTTTTTGTTACACTTTTTGGACTTATCCATTTTTTGTTATTCAAACTTGCCTCCCGTCTCTGCATCCCGGGGTCACCTCCTTGACCAGTTCGTAACACTATATCTGCTGTGCACCTGTACACCAGGTCGAAACCGCCTTTCCCGGTTGTTCGATAAGAAAAGAACCGAGTCCTTGGACTCGAATCCCTTTTTGAGAACCGGTAACCGTTATCGAGACCACTATAGTAAAGAAAAAGAGTTGGTTCTTTATTCGAATCCCTGGGAACGAATCCCGTCCCGACAAGAAATGCCCTGTGGGACATCACAAGAAATGACGTCACGTAGCTCAGTCATTAGGCTCAGATGGGGAAAGCAGGAAAAAAATGGACCGGAAAAAGCGCTCCAAGGCATGGCTTCATTTCACCAAAAAAATACAAGGAAGCGGCAATATGCAATTATTAATTGGACTATTAAAAGGACGAATCTGGACATGACTTTCAGGTAAAGACTGGATTTAATAGTAAAATAACACAGAACAGGTACAAAACAGAAAACAAACTGACTGGATAAGATCACTAGCAGGGGCTAGGAGACAAGGAAAAACTGACGTAGCAGTCGCGTGACGCAAATAAAGAAGCAACACCGACTGACTGGAATGTCAGTGATTACAAACAGGTGCGCGTCCGGAACACAAGCGGCAGGTGAAAATACAAACCCCGTTTCCATATGAGTTGGGAAATTCTGTTAGATGTAAATATAAACGGAATACAATGATTTGCGAATTCAGTTGAATATGCTACAAAGACAAGAAATTTGATGTTCAAACGGATTAAAAAACTTTTTTTTTTGCCAATAATCATTAACTTTAGAATTTGATGCCAGCAACACGTGACAAAGAAGTTGGGAAAGGTGGCAATAAATACTGATAAAGTTGAGGAATGCTCATCAAACACTTATTTGGAACATCCCACAGGTGAGCAGGCAAATTGGGAACAGGTGGGTGCCATGATTGGGTATAAAAGTAGATTCCATGAAATGCTCAGTCATTCACAAACAAGGATGGGGCGAGGGTCACCACTTTGTCAACAAATGCGTGAGCAAATTGTTGAACAGTTTAAGAAAAACCTTTCTCAAGCAGCTATTGCAAGGAATTTATGGATTTCACCATCTACGGTCCTGATATCATCAAAGGGTTCAGAGAATCTGGAGAGATCACTGCACGTAAGCAGCTAAGCCCGTGACCTTCCATCCCTCAGGCTGTACTGCATCAACAAGCGTCATCAGTGTGTAAAGGATATCACCACATGGGCTCAGGAACACTTCAGAAACCCACTGTCAGTAACTACAGTTGGTCGCTGCATCTGTAAGTGCAAGTTAAAACTCTCCTATGCAAGGCGAAAACCGTTTATCAACAACACCCAAGAAACGCCGTCAGCTTCGCTGGGCCTGAGCTCATCTAAGATGGACTGATACAAAGTGGAAAAGTGTTCTGACGAGTCCACATTTCAAATTGTTTTTGGAAACTGTGGACGTCGTGTCCTCCGGACCAAAGAGGAAAAGAACCACCCGGATTGTTATAGGCGCAAAGTGTGAAAAGGCAGCATGTGTGATGGTATGGGGGTGTATTAGTGCCCAAGACATGGGTAACTTACACATCTGTGAAGGCACCATTAATGCTGAAAGGTACATACAGGTTTTGGAGCAACATATGTTGCCATCCAAGCAACGTTACCATGGACGCCCCTGCTTATTTCAGCAAGACAATGCCAAGCCACTTGTTACATCAATGTGGCTTCATAGTAAAAGAGTGCGGGTACTAGACTGGCCTGCCTGTAGTCCAGACCTGTCTCCCATTGAAAATGTGTGGCGCATTATGAAGCCTAAAATAGCACAACGGAGACCCCCGGACTGTTGAACAACTTAAGCTGTACATCAAGCAAGAATGGGAAAGAATTCCACCTGAGAAGCTTCAAAAATGTGTCTCCTCAGTTCCCAAATGTTTACTGAGTGTTGTTAAAAGGAAAGGCCATGTAACACAGTGGTGAACATGCCCTTTCCAAACTACTTTGGCACGTGTTGCAGCCATGAAATTCTAAGTTAATTATTATTTGCAGAAAAAAAATAAAGTTTATGAGTTTGAACATCAAATATGTTGTCTTTGTAGTGCATTCAATTGAATATGGGTTGAAAATGATTTGCAAATCATTGTATTCCGTTTTTCAAATTTTATGGACAGAATTCTAGGCGCAGTCAAGGCGTTGAGGGGATCCGGTTAGGTGGCTGCAGGATTAGGTCTCTGCTTTTTGCAGATGATGTGGTCCTGATGGCTTCATCTGGCCAGAATCTTCATCTCTCACTGGATCGGTTCGCAGCCGAGTGTGAAGCGACTGGGATGAGAATCAGCACCTCCAAATCCGAGTCCATGGTTCTCACCCGGAAAAGGGTGGAGTGCCATCTCCGGGTTGGGGAGGAGATCTTGCCCCAAGTGGAGGAGTTCAAGTACCTCGGAGTCTTGTTCACGAGTGAGGGAAGAGTGGATGGTGAGATCTGTGCGGCGTCTTCAGTAATGCGGACGCTGTATCGATCCGTTGTGGTGAAGAAGGAGCTGAGCCGGAAGGCAAAGCTCTCAATTTACCGGTCGATCTACGTTCCCATCCTCACCTATGGTCATGAGCTTTGGGTCATGACCGAAAGGACAAGATCACGGGTACAAGCGGCCGAAATTAGTTTCCTCCGCCGGGTGGCGGGGCTCTCCCTTAGAGATAGGGTGAGAAGCTCTGCCATCCGGGAGGAGCTCAAAGTAAAGCCGCTGCTCCTTCACATGGAGAGGAGCCAGATGAGGTGGTTCGGGCATCTGGTCAGGATGCCACCCGAATGCCTCCCTAGGGAGGTGTTTAGGGCACGTCTGACCGGTGGGAGGCCGCGGGGAAGACCCAGGACACGTTGGGAAGACTATCTCTCCCGGCTGGCCTGGGAACGTCTCGGGATCCCACAGGAAGAGCTGGACGAAGTGGCTGGGGGAAGTCTGGGCTTCCCTGCTTAGGCTGCTGCCCCCGCGACCCGACCTCGGATAAGCGGAAGAAGATGGATGGATGGATGTATTCCGTTTATATTTACATCTAACACAATTTCCCAACTCATATGGAAACGGGGTTTGTAATAAGAAGCTATGGTAACCAACTCAGAGGTGCACAAACAGGAACTAAAGGAGTCCAAAACTAACAGAAAAACACAAGTGACTGGAAAACATAAACAGAATATGATCCGGGCAGCGGATCATAACACGCTGACAGCCCAGAAAGTGGGCATGGGTGTGACGGTTGGGCAGCTTGAGGAAATGTGTGGTGGAGATAGGAATCGGAGAGGACGCAGAGGGTTTATCAGCGCAAGTCGAGGGGAGAGAGGTTCACAAAGATGCCATCACACCAGATGAACTCCATAGGTGACTGATAGGGAACGGAAGCAAAAGCTTCCTGTTGGCTTATACTTATACTTCCATTTCAAGCACTAGCTGTTAGCATAGCCCGATGAAATCTCCTCCTCCGACTCTTCTGACTGAAGATAGACGGGTGAGGAGGCATTTTTGGCAACTGGCCGCTCCGACCGCCGCGTGCCAGCTGCATCGAAGCTAACCCGGGCCGCCGTCGCAAATGTCAGCCAGTGCATTAGCATTTAGCCACCTCGCTCGGCTGTCAATCAGCGTTTATCTTCGGCACCTCCTATGGTCTGTCACTTCACCTCGGAAACACGCCTCCCTCCCCCTTTTGGAGTTAGCCATTGTACTAGTAAGGGACAGTGGGATTTATCAGCGCTCGACATTCGCCGCCCGCCCTGCCATTAGTCATCCTGGAGCGGGACATGCCAACTGTTGGCTAATTGCTTTCTTTAACTTTGGCACATGTGACATTCAACACGCCGCAGCCGGCCGTGGTGTGCCAGGCGGACTCTGGCCCGCAGGTGGGGGTGTGATGTTAGTCCGGCCAGCACCTCGTCTTAACGTCGAGCTGTTGGGTCTCTTTTTGTTTTGAAGCACGGAGGGTGCTATTATTCATCGCCACCAATATCTCCAAAGTTCTTTGTTGTGTTTGGTGGCCAAAGATTAATGATGCTGCTGGAGTGACATTTGCAGCGGGTGCTCCATTGATCCACCAATGCTCATTGTCTTGTTTACCCTGCAAACAAAGCCTGGAAATATGATGGCTCTCTTACTCTGTTACAGCTCTTTTTGTCTGTTAAGGTGTCTTTTTAAGAGAGCTGACTGATGTCCGCTGATGTATAAAATGTTGGCGTTAATGCAGGCCCGGCCCTAACCAATCTGGCGCCCTAGGCAAAATTTTAGGTGGCGCCCCCCCACATCGGCATTGAAGTGTATATACTCAGAAGAAACCGAATAGCTTTGTCTTTGACCTTTTTTTTTTACTTACAACTATACCTAATATATAAAGGGGTGGAAAAGTGACTATTACCTGCAGGGCAAACATTAGCTAACCAGAAGGCAATAACGATATAAACAAAAAACACCTGCTTAAAAGATCTAATACAAATGTCCCTGAGGAATGTAAGGTGGGAGTACTGTAATTATCTAACGTTACATTATTATTTTCCATAACAATTTAGCCCCCTCCACAATATTAACCCGACGTTAAAACAGAACTAGCTATTTATTGATTAGCAATTGCCGAATCATGTAACATTAGCTTAATGCTAAAAAGCCAGGTTACTATCACATTCTGTAACAGACAAATAATTTCATGTAGGCTAACGTTACCTACCTGCTACCTCTGTATTTTCTTGTTTCTCCTTCTCTTCTTTTCTCTTTCTTCTTCCCTGGGCACCTGACAGTTTTGGCCGTTTTGACATGTTGTGTTGATTTTTTGATGTGGTGACGTCCAAAAAGAGTCATGATACGGGAAGGGAGGGGGCGCACCTTGCGGGGGTGGGGAGGGGGGGCGTAATGTTGTAACAAATAATATTTCTATTAAATAGGCTTTACTTTGCATTTTAGTTAACGTGGGATTATTTTCTTGTATTTAGAAATAATAGTATCAACTTTTTTTTTTTTTTTTTTTTTTCTCCAACATTTGTGGCACTGGCGTGGCGCCCCCTGATGGACGGCGCCCTTAGCATTTGCCTATACGGCCTATGCCACGGGCCGGCCCTGCGTTAATGTGATGGCGAGCAGGGACTTAATCTGTTTCTTTTAGTCCTAAAGGAAACCTATTTCATTTTTTAAGTTCTCCAGCAGCTCCCTTTTGGCTCGTTCTAGGAGTGCTCAGTCGGAGCGCCAATTTTTTTGGATTCTGTCAGTTCGGATGAGCTTGCTTTTGGCAGGCTGATTAAAAGGACTCGGAGGAGGTCCGCTTATCATTCTCATTCTCCTTTTGTTCTCTAGTTTGTGTGGACATGCTTTTGTTTCGCCTTTTTTTTAACCCTTTAATGTGACAAACCAGCATGCTTTGATCAGTTGTGCGCCACAGACTTCCACCTCGTTAGCGCTCAAAGATGAGGTCATTGAACTGCATTAACCTTTTGGCATACTTGCCAACCCTCCCGAATTTTCCGGGAGACTCCCGAAATTCAGCGCCTCTCCCGAAAACCTCCCGGGACAAATATTCTCCCGAAAATCTCCCAATTTTCAGCCGGAAAATGGAGGGGGCGTGGCCTCCAGCTCCATGCGGACCTGAGTGAGGACAGCCTTTTTTATGACAGGAGGACAACAGGGTGACAAGAACTAAATCATCCAGACTAGAGATAAATTGCATTATTATGTTTATCTTACCTAAAAATAAATATATTTATTAATTACACAAAAAAAAATACATTTTTACTATATTTTGCTAAAAACATCAAAATTAATTGTGTTTTTATTTGTATTTTTTCTGACTCCTTATTACATCCAGCCATAGAATTAAAAAATAAAATAAGCATATATGAAATAATTAATTTTAAATGATCATAATAATTCATTTAAAATGACCATATTTAATTATTAAAATAATTGTTTGTTTATTAACAACGTTAGCATTTTATTCATTACATTTTGAAGCTCTCAGAAGCCAAGTTATGTTATATTCCTTAATATTTATTTATGCAAGTTTGAAGTATCAATTATCTAAGCACAGTTTTGTTTGCATATTTTCCGGATATATATATATATGTATATATATATATATATATATGTATATATATATATGTATGTATGTATGTATGTATGTATATATATATGTATATATATTTCATATATATATATATATAAATGTATGTACTGTATGTATGTATATATATATATATATATATATATATATATATATATATATATATATATATATACCGTATTTTCCGCACCATAAGCCGCCCTGGGTTATAAGCCGCGCCTTCAATGAACGGCATATTTCAAAACTTTGTCCACCTATAAGCCGCCCCGTGTTATAAGCCGCATCTAACTGCGCTAAAGGGAATGTCAAAAAAACAGTCAGATAGGTCAGTCAAACTTTAATAATATATTAAAAACCAGCGTATTGTGGGCGCGCATGGAGTCGTATATCAACATGGACGGAGCTGCGTGAAAAAAGCCACCCGGCCTCTTCGCGTAAACTTCCCTTAACCACTCGCTCACCTTTTCTTCATCCATCCATCCCTTCGAGTTAGCTTTTATGATGACGCCGGCTGGAAAGGTCTCTTTTGGCAAGGTCTTCCTTTTGAATATCACCATGGGTGGAAGTTTCTGGCCATTAGCATGGCAAGCTAGAACCACAGTGAAGGATGACTTCTCATTCCCTGTGGTGCGAATATTCACCGTACGTGCTCCCGTTGTATCCACAGTGCGGTTCACAGGAATATCAAAAGTCAGTGGAACCTCGTCCATGTTGATAATGTTCTCTGGCCGGATCTTTTTTTCAGCTATCTTGTTTTTACAATATGCACGGAAAGTAGCCAGCTTTTCTTGAAAGTCTTTAGGCAGTTGCTGTGAAATAGTAGTCCGTGTGCGGATGGAGAGATTGCGTCTTTTCATGAACCGGAAACCTGTCGCTTAGTAGGAGCCATTTTGTGGTCTTTACAGATGTAAACACACAAAGGAAATGAAACGTAATATCCGCGCGCTTCTTCTTCTTCTACGGGGGCGGGTGGTTGCTTACAGTAGAAGAAGAAGCGCTTCCTCTTCTATGGGGGCGGGTGCTTACCTTGGCGGTTGCTTGCGTAGAAGAAGAAGCGCTTCCTGTTCTACGGGGGAAAAAGATGGCGGCTGTTTACCGTAGTTGCGAGACCTAAACTTTATGAAAATGAATCTTAATATTAATCCATATAAAAAGCGCACCGGGTTATAAGCCGCACTGTCAGCCTTTGAGTAAATTTGTGGTTTTTAGGTGCGGCTAATAGTGCGGAAAATACGTTTTATGAAATACTTGACTTGGTGAATTCTAGCTGTCAATATACACCTCCCCTCTTAACCACGCCCCCGCCCACAACCACGCCCCAGTCCCACCCCCGACCACGCCAAACCCCCCCCCCCCACCTCCCGAAATCGGAGGTCTCAAGGTTGGCAAGTATGCCTTTTGGAGACCTCCCATGCCTCAAGTGCATAATAGCTCTGTGGGGAGGCGGGGCCGGCAGACAAACAGCGAGGCAGGGCACACCGGAGCCTGCTCCAAGATGGCGGCGAGGAGGCGTGGCCGGCCGTCCGACAACGAGGCAGGGCACACCGGAGCCCGCTCCAAGATGGCGGCGAGGAGGCGTGGCCGACAGACCCGCGTCCAAATGGACTGCAGGTGCGGGGATCGGGCAGCTGGGCACGATCAATTAATCCCCTCTCAGTGTTTAAAAGGACGGCAGCCGAGAACAACGAGGCAGAAGGAGGTGGAGAGCCAGTGGTGTATGAAGAGCAAGCAGCAACGCACGCAGCTGAGCAAGAATCGGATGCTGAGCGCGAGAGGAAGCGACCGAGAGCGAGACGCAGAAAAGCGACCGGGAGAACGAGCAGTGGAAGAGGAAGGAGCTGGAAAGCGATGCGACCTGAGACTTGAGGTTTTATTGAAAAATAAAATAAAGTCAAACCTGCTCATCAGAATGTCCTTCCTTGGTGGTCCTGCGAACCCGGACGGCAGCCAGAGTCGTTCACAAGCTCCTTTTAGCATAGCGCTAATGCACAGAGCCTATCAGAATGAATCCTGTTATGAGGAAACTGATATTTTAGTGTTCCCAAGAGTTTGTTAGGCCATTGTCAGGTTTAATCACTGAACTATCTATTAAACAGAACAAGAAGCAAGGAATCAGGCAGAGACAGAGTTCAATTTAGCTCATGAGGGGAACGCATGGAGCTGCACACTCAGTTACAGTCTCACCCTACGCTCTGAGGAACAGTCCACGTGTTCCTCTATTTATTCAGTTTGGGAGTTCCCTAGTTACATGCTGAGGCTGCTTCTAAAGGGGGGGGGTCACACATTATGCAAGCAGCTCCAGTACGCACAATACGTGACGGAATGTGCTGGGGTCCTTGTGATTGTGCCCTGTCTCTGCTTTGTCTGTCTGCTGTTGATATGACTTATCTTTGTTGAGGTGCTGGTTCGTCCTTGGCTGTTAGAAGGCTGAAAGACAGAAAACATCTGCGGCGAGGCCACTCCTCACATGCTATGGAAGATAACAGGTTGTGTGTTCCGAATAAATAGTGGAGCACGTGGGCTGTGCCTTAGGGCGTAGATTGGAACTGGAACTGAGTGTACAGCCCAATACGTCTCTCCTCATTGAGCAAAATTGAACTCTGTCTCGGCATGATTCCTTGCTTCTTGTTTAAATGATGTCATCAGTGTTTGAACCTGACATGTACCACTGGCTTAAACGGCGTCGAATGGGTACTACAAATTGTGAGTTCAAATATTTTATGTCTTTATTTTTTCATGTTTGATATCCATCCATCCATTTTCTACCGCTTGTCCCTTTTGGGGTCGCGGAGGGTGCTGGAGCCTATCTCAGCTACAATCGGGCAGAAAGCGGCGTACACCCTGGACAAGTCGCCACCTCATATATTTTTTGCAATTTTAATTTTGACAGTGCCACATGTTTTAATTGCTGATGCGGGTTAATTGAGTTTTAAATGCGCCAGAAAATAGCCCGTTTTTTGTACACTGTTGAGGTGAATCAATGCCTAGTAGTACGTAAATTTTGTCCTGGGCATGACGTTAAAGGGCATCCGGCAGTGGAGGCTCCTTTAAGGGGTCTTGGGGCACTAGGAGGTTAACCCCTTTACTACTGTTACCCCAGGTGGCCCTTGGCAAAGGCCCAGTACCTGACTACCCCCGAGCCAGGGATACGGCGAAGACCTCAACGGCGGAGCAGGCGGAAGACGGTAGATGTAAGAACTACCACAACGGCTGCGATGGCAGAAGAAGGCACCCCCACATCCATGCGGGCCCAGTTATGGGGTAATAACAACCCAAGACCTAAACTGTGGAACAGGTGGAGGATGATTGCTAACCCTATGGAGCGTCTCAACGGCTGGGATGGCGGAAGAAGGCTGCAGCAGAAAAGGGTCCCCAGTCGTCTTGGACTCCATGCCACTGGACCCTGACCAGGATCTGTCAAGGATCGTGTGGTGACTGTCTGTGCACCAGTCTCCCCACGTTAAACAAAGTCACGCACAGGAATCCTCCATAAAGGGATACCCCCCTACCAGGAGGATCGTCATACTCGCTTCGAGTGACCGCCGATGATGATGAGCATACTTGCCAACCTTGAGACCTCCGATTTCGGGAGGTGGGGGGTGGAGGGTAGCGGGGGGAGTGGTCGGGGGTGAGGCGGTGGGCGTGGTTGGGGGCGTGGTTAAGAGGGGAGGAGCATATTTACAGCTAGAATTCACCAAGTCAAGTATTTCATATATATATATATATATATATATATATATATATATATATATATGAAATACTTGACTTTATATATATATATATATATATATAAGAAATACTTGACTTTATATATATATATATATATATATATATATATAAGAACTACTTGACTTTCAGTGAATTCTAGCTATATATAAATTTATTTATTTTATTATATATATATATATATATAAGAAATACTTGACGTTCAGTGAATTCTAGCTATATATATATATATATATATAAATATATTTATTTTATTATATATATATATATATATATATATATATATGGTATTTTGAGAGGTCATCATTGAAGTCGGACATCTCTGAAGGCCTAACCGGAAAAAACGGAAATGATTGCATATCAGATGTGTCAAAAGCGTGAAATCAGAGCAAGGCAGTCTAGCGCCGCCCCTTCAGGTCACCGACAACTGGTATGAATTGTTGTTTTGGTACCTTCCATGACTTTTTGACAGAGGAAATAGCCCATACTTGCCAACCCTCCCGGATTTTCCGGGAGACTCCCGAAATTCAGCGCCTCTCCCGAAAACCTCCCGGAAGAAATTTTCTCCCGAAAATCTCCCGGAATTCAGCCGGAGCTGGAGGCCACGCCCCCTCCAGCTCCATGCGGACCTGAGTCCAGTGTGCGCAGACAAGGAGACGAAGCAGAAGAACCAGACCGTAGTCGAAGAGCGCAGGGGAGACACTTCTCCAGGGCCGATGTATGCTCGGGGCAACACCCTTCACCTTACCCGGCAGTGGGTCTCCACAGCGGACGACTTTAGGGTGAATGATGAGTCCAGCGATTAGTTGCAAATCTTGCTTTATTGATTGCTTGCACACAGCCAATCCAACACAAAACCAACTAGTCCCTCCCCGCACTCACGCTACCCCGCTCCCTCTCTTCTCTCGCCCACACACTCACTGACGTCACTCACCTCACATGCTGTCACCTATTAAAGGGTAAATTAGAATATTTTGAAAAACTTGATTTATTTCAGTAATTGCATTCAAAAGGTGTAACTTGTACATTATATTTATTCATTGCCATCACTGATGGTGGAAACTTTACACTAGACTTCAGGCAACGTGGATCCTGTGCCTCTCCTGTCTTCCTCCAGACTCTGGGACCTCGATTTCCAAAGGAAATGCAAAATTTGCATGGTTGGGTGATGGTTTGGGGTGCCATGTCATCTGCTGGTGTCGGTCCACTCTGTTTCCTGAGATCCAGGGTCAACGCAGCCGTCTACCAGCAAGTTTTAGAGCACTTCATGCTTCCTGCTGCTGACCTGCTCTATGGAGATGGAGATTTCAAGTTCCAACAGGACTTGGCGCCTGCACACAGCGCAAAATCTACCCGTGCCTGGTTTACGGACCATGGTATTTCTGTTCTAAATTGGCCCGCCAACTCCCCTGACCTTAGCCCCATAGAAAATCTGTGGGGTATTGTGAAAAGGAAGATGCAGAATGCTAGACCCAAAAACGCAGAAGAGTTGAAGGCCACTATCAGAGCAACCTGGGCTCTCATAACACCTGAGCAGTGCCAGAAACTCATCGACTCCATGCCACGCCGCATTAACGCAGTAATTGAGGCAAAAGGAGCTCCAACCAAGTATTGAGTATTGTACATGCTCATATTTTTCATTTTCATACTTTTCAGGTGGCCAACATTTCTAAAAATCCCTTTTTTGTATTAGCCTTAAGTAATATTCTAATTTTGTGACACACGGAATTTTGGATTTTCATTTGTTGCCACTTCAAATCATCAAAATTAAATGAAATAAACATTTGAATGCATCAGTCTGTGTGCAATGAATAAATATAATGTACAAGTTACACCTTTTGAATGCAATTACTGAAATAAATCAAGTTTTTCAAAATATTCTAATTTACTGGCTTTTACCTGTATATATATGTATGTATATATATATATATATATATATATATATATATATATATATATATATATATATATATATATATATATATATATATGAAATACTCGAGTTGGTGAATTCTAGCTGTAAATATACTCCTCCCCTCTTAACCACGCCCCCCGCCCCAACCACGCCCCGCCCCCCGCCTCCCAAAATCGGAGGTCTCAAGGTTGGCAAGTATGAAATAGCCAGACATCTACCATCCACCGAGAGGAGACTGCAGTTGTGTGTAGTCTAAGTGTGAGTGTGAGAGCATCTCTGCCGTTATTGCCGTTTGAAGTTGTTAATTAACCCCCACAACAAGCATCTGCTGGCTCAATAAAATGACACGGAACCGTAAAGATGAATAAATAAATAGATTAATAATTGAATCAAGGCTTGACAAAATAAAGAGAAGGGTTGTTGAAGTGCTCGTGTGGAGGATTACAGGTGAATCAAAGACATCTGTCAACTTGTGATCCGCCTCCTCGTCTTCCTGCTGTAGCGCTTCACTTTGTAGTCGCTAACTCGCATTTATTGTCAAACAGTCCGCGTCACTCCGCTTGCATGCCAAATAATGTCATAATTCCTGCATCCTGGCGTAAACAACTCATGATGAACGCCCTCACCGGGGCCCTGTGCCGTCTCAGGGAGTGTCGTTGTTGGTCACGTTGCGGCGACTCGGTGACAAACCGGCCGTGTGAATTTGACAGAAAGAAGCTCGTAGAAGCTTCTGCACTTTCCTTCACCCGGCAGTCTGAAAGCGAGGTGCTGGCCCCTGAAGGAACAAGAGGGGCGCAACATGACTCAGCTTTCTTGACACGTACACCATTTCCTTCTAGTTATCACTAATCAGCCACTTGAAAAGGGTTCTGCTAAGTTTAAACGTGTTGATGAGATAGAAATCAGATCTAAATGTCTCTGGATGCAACGTAGTGATGTTCACTCCTGTTTTGTTGTTGCACTTTCTGCCAAAACTGCAACTTTACCTCCAGGTAGAATACGATTAAGGTCAAAATAAGTGGTGCCTTTGTTTTTGTTGGGGATCTGTTGCAAAAAATATGGCAAAAAGTGAATCTAACAGATCAGTTGGTTCTCGGCGTGTTGCCGTAGTCAGAATCAGAATCAGAATAAGAATAGTTTTTATTGCCATTGATTGTGGCGGTCCGCTCCCTGTATGATCAGTGTCAGAGCTTGGTTCGCATTGCCGGCAGTAAGTCGGACACGTTTCCAGTGAGGGTTGGACTCCGCCAAGGCTGCCCTTTGTCACCGATTCTGTTCATAACTTTTATGGACAGAATTTCTAGGCGCAGTCAAGGCGTTGAGGGGATCCGGTTTGGTGGCTGCAGGATTAGGTCTCTGCTTTTTGCAGATGATTTGGTCCTGATGGCTTCATCTGGCCAGGATCTTCAGCTCTCACTGGATCGGTTCGCAGCTGAGTGTGAAGCGACTGGGATGAGATTTAGCACCTCCAAGTCCGAGTCCATGGTTCTCGCCCGGAAAAGGGTGGAGTGCCATCTCCGGGTTGGGGAGGAGATCTTGCCCCAAGTGGAGGAGTTCAAGTACCTCGGAGTCTTGTTCACGAGTGAGGGAAGAGTGGATCGTGAGATCAACAGGCGGATCGGTGCGGCGTCTTTAGTAATGCGGACGCTGTATCGATCCGTTGTGGTGAAGAAGGAGCTGAGCCGGAAGGCAAAGCTCTCAATTTACCGGTTGATCTACGTTCCCATCCTCACCTATGGTCATGAGCTTTGGGTTATGACCGAAAGGACAAGATCACGGGTACAAGCAGTCGAAATGAGTTTCCTCCGCCGGGTGGCGGGGCTCTCCCTTAGAGATAGGGTGAGAAGCTCTGTCATCCGGGGGGAGCTCAAAGTAAAGCCGCTGCTCCTCCACATCGAGAGGAGCCAGATGAGGTGGTTCGGGCATCTGGTCAGGATGCCACCCGAGCGCCTCCCTAAGGAGGTGTTTAGGGCATGTCCGACCGGTAGGAGGCCACGAGGAAGACCCAGGACACGTTGGGAAGACTATGTCTCCCGGCTGGCCTGGGAACGCCTCGGGATCCCCCGGGAGGAGCTGGACGAAGTGGCTGGGGAGAGGGAAGTCTGGGCTTCCCTGCTTAGGCTGCTGCCCCCGCGACTTGACCTCGGATAAGCGGAAGAAGATGGATGGATGGATGGCATTGTTTGAGAACGGGTTCACAAACTAGGAATTTTTCTTGGTTAGAACTTGTTATTGTTCATGTGCCTGATGGCCGAGGGGAAAAAACTGTTCTGGTGGCGGGAGGTGTGGGTCTGGATGGACCGTTGTCTCCTGCCTGAGGGGAGAGGGGAAAATAGTTTGTGTCCAGGGTGAGAAGAGTCAGCTGTGATCCCACCCACACGCCTCCTGGTCCTGGAGGAGAACAGGTCCTGGAGGGATGGGAGCTTGCAGCCAATCACCTTCTCAGCAGCACGTACCATGCGCCGCAGTCGATGCTTATCCTGGACTGTGGCGCCGGGGAACCACACGGTTATGGAGGAGGTGAGGATGGACTCGATGATGGCTGAGTAGAACTGCACCAGCATCTCGGTCGGCACCTTAAGTTTCCTCAGCTGCCGCAGGAAGTACATCCTCTGCTGGGCTTTCTTGATGAGGGATGGTCGGCTCCCAGTTGAGGTCCTGGGTGATGGTGGTGCCCAAGAAACGGAAGGAGTCCACAATGGGAGAGTCAATCAGGGTGAGGGGGGATGGTGGGGCTGTGACTTTCCTGAAGTCCATGATCATCTCCACTGTTTTCTGGGCGTTCAGCTCCAGGTTGTTGTGGCTGCACCAGCATGCCAGCCGGTCCACCTCTCTCCTGAAGGCGGACTTGTCGCCATCCGAGATGAGCCCGATGAGGGTAGTGTCGTCCGCAAGCTTGAGCAGGTTTACGGACTGGTGACTGGAGGTGCAGCAGTTTGTGTACAGGGAGAAGAGCCAGGGAAAAAGTACACAGCCCTGAGGAGTACCAGTGTTCGTGGTTCCACTGTCCGAGACAATCTTCCCCAGCCGCACGTGCTGTCTTCGGTCTGTCAGGAAGTCATTGATCCAACTGCAGAGGAAGGTCTATACCAGACCTGGGAAAATTAAGGCCCGGGGGCCACATGTGGCCCGTTAAGCTTTTCCAAATATTTTTTTTAGATCTTTAAAGGCCTACTGAAACCCACTACTACCGACCACGCAGTCTGATAGTTTATGTATCAATGATGAAATCTTAACATTGCAACACATGCCAATACGGCCGGGTTAGCTTACTAAAGTGCAATTTTAAATTTTG
>NC_084552.2:9687500-9785000 GCF_033978685.3 Nerophis lumbriciformis | reverse complement strand
AAATCGTCATACATTAAAATTTGAGAGCACATAATGACAAAACTAATGGTCGAAGATTCAAGTTGTGAATGTGCTTTTATTCTGAAGGTTCCGCCCAGGGTGTTTCAGCCACTGGCAGCAAAAAAAATAAAAATACAAAGATTACTTGATTTTTTTAATATAACATTGCCTGAAAACAAGCTTGGTGGTACAGTAACTTTGTATATAGTGATCATTATTTGAACTTAACAAAAAGTATGTATGCGAGAGAAAAATAGAGAGGCACAATCCAGGATTACAGTGCATTTTTAATCTAAAATGCTTTGAAAAACAATGAACATTAATAATTGACAACATAAAAAGGACATTGCTTTAAACTTAATACCACAGATATATTTTCTTTCTGTCAGTGCATTATTAACTAACATTAACTAAATAACATTCAGTTCAGTTTCAGTTTATGTGGAACGTGCATACGATACAATGTGATGCATCACATATTTCCAGTTGTTTCATTACAGCACGTCCGAAAAGGAGTAGGAAGAAGCTGATCTTATTTAATCCTACCCTTTTTCATACCATAGCAATTTTATCTCATTTCCTTGTTCTCTGTAACAGAACAGTGAATAAATAATATCCCATAGTAATTAAACAAATATTAAATACATAAATAATCTAAAAGGGTTCAAGATGATGATCATAATTCTTGTTCTGTGTACTTAGTGAACACTTGTAGTTAGAACAGTCTTTTCAACTGAATCATAATGCTGCTTTGTTTCATTTCTTTACCTAATTCATTCCATCATTTCCAAATGTTTTAAATAACATTTTCCTCTCAGGTTATATTTCTCCTGTAAAATCAAAAGTGCACCTGAAGCTTTCATATTTAAATGTTTCCCAATAAATACCATCATTTGGTCACAAACTGAAGTGGTAATGCATTTTTTAAAAGTATTTTACAGTTTTAAAAGCTTAACGCTTATAATTGCTCACACTATAGTTAATATTCAGGATGCATTGCACATTTTAAAAAACTGGTCAGCATCTGATAAATAGACTTTAATTATGATTGTAGCACTTTCTTCCCTGACAACGTGCAACTCCAACCAAGCAGCCCAACCTCTGAATATATGAACAACGCAAAACAAAAGGATCCCTTTCATATTCTATACGCCTTATGCAAAATGCTGAGGATTTAAAATTAAAAATTAAAAGATTGAGCTCCACATAGGGTTGCAAAGGGGTGGAAAGTTTCCGGAAAGTTTCCGGAAATTTACCACGGGAAGTTTGTAAATATTGACCATTTTTTGATTATTCAAAGTTGGACACGGTCCATGGGAATTAATGGGAATTAATGGGAATATATGGGAATTAATGGGAATACATGGGAATTGATGGGAATAAATGTGAATTAATGGGAATTTATGGGAATTAATGGGAATATATGGGAATTAATGGGAATATATGGGAATTAATGAGAATATATGGAAATTAATGGGAATAAATGGGAATAAATGGGATGTAATGGGAATATATGGGAATATATGGGAATTAATGGGAATAAATTGTAATTAATGGGAATAAATGGGAATAAATGGGAATTAATAGGAATATATGGGAATTAATGGGAATATATGGGAATTAATGGGAATATATGGGAATTAATGGGAATATGTGGAAATTATTGGGAACATATGGGAATTAATGGGAATACGTGGGAATTAATGGGAATATATGGGAATTAATGGGAATATATGGGAATTAATGGGAATATATGGGTATTAATGGGAATACATGTGAATTAATGGGAATATATGGGAATTAATGGGAAAGTATGGACATTATTGGGAATATATGGGAATTAATGGGAATAAATGGGAATTAATGGGAATATATAGGAATTAATGGGAATTAATGGGAACATATGGGAATTAATGGGAATATATGGGAATTACTGGCAATAAATGGGAATTAATGGGAATATATGGAAATTAATGGGAATAAATGGGAATTAATGGGAATATATAGGAATAAATGGGAATATATGGGAATTAATGGGAATATATGGGAATTACTGGGAATAAATGGGAATTAATTTGAATATATAGGAATAAATGGGAATATATGGGAATTAATGGGAATATATGGGAATTACTGGGAATATATGACTATTAATGGGAATATATGGGAATTAATGGGAACATATGGGAATTAATGGGAATTAATGGGAATATATGGGAATTAATTGGAATATATGAGAATTGTTTGTTTGTTTGTTTGAAGTATTTATTTCAAACCTGCACAATACAACAACACACTTTTTTTTTAAATTAATGGGAATTAATAGGAATATATGGGAATTAATGGGAATATATGGGAATATATGGGAATTAATGGGAATATATTGGAATTAATGGGAATAAATGGGAATATATGGGAATTAATGGGAATAGATGGGAATTAATGGGAATATATGGGAATTAATGGGAATAAATGGGAATTAATGGGAATATAAGGGAATTAATGGGAATATATGGGAATGAATGGGAATAAATGGGAATATATGGGAATGAATGGGAATATATGGGAATGAATGGGAATATATGGGAATGAATGGGAATATATGGGAATTAATGTGTTGTGTTTACTGAGGGGAGGTGACGGCAAACAGACACCAGGGGGAAGTATATATACAATTATTTATTATTTACATAATCAATATATATATATAATAATAATAATAAACAATACTACTGAACTAAGGAAATGAAGTGTGAACTAGAATACAAGAGTGTGTAGTGTAAGACTATGTGTGTAGTTAGCTGAAGTGTGCTACCAAGTGTTGAAGAGAGCAAACGAGGCAGTCCATGGGGCAGGCAGGTGATCCGGGGCGAGAGAGAGGCGTCAAAGTCCAGGGGCAAGCGAGGAGTCAAGGAAACGAAGGAGGCAGTCAAAATCCAGGGCAACGGAAGGTAAACACTGCGGAGGCACGGGAGAACAAACAAGGATGTCAGACACGAAGGAAAACACGCAGAGAGAGAGAGACAGAGAGAGATCATAAGCCTTACGGTACACCATGAGAAAACTAAGTTCCCGCCCCGATCCTAGGGTCCACTGGTCTTTTAACCAGCTCGCCCTCATCAGTTCCAGGTGTGAAGATTGCCAGCGAGTGATTGCAGCTGGTGGCTGCTGCAGGGCGGGGACGCGCGCGTCGCGTCCCTGGATGTGCGCACCCGTGGGCGTGTCCCGAGGTGCGCACAGACGGATGAGCGGCGTTGGCAGGAGCCTGAGCCGTAACATAATGGGAATAAATGGGAATTAATGGGAATAAATGGGAATGAATGGGAATGTATGGGAACTAATGGGGAATTACTATAAAGATATATTATTGGGCACTTGTCTATATGTTGCTGCATCTTTGTGACGTAGCTCTTTGCTGTCACGTGTGGGTTGCAACTTACTGCGGGGTGGTTCCTCCCAGATGCAGACGGACAACTCCGGACGACAGCGTGAGGTAGGAGATGATGTATTTCTCATAAATCATACACCCAAGATACAAACAGGCAAGAGCAAAACAAAAGGGATGCATGGCGATCACACGGGAAGCTAAGGTAACTACGCAGCACAGGAATCATAGAAGCTAGGAGACGAGAACTACAAACGTAACTGTTGCATGCAGCAAACAATGAAGCCAGACTGAGCGTGGCGAGCAAGGTGAAGAAATAACTCTCTGATTAGTGGTTGACAGCAGCCGAGCGTGCCGACCACTAACCAGAGGCAGGTGAACCCAATTCATCCCCATGGAAACTACAAACGTACTAGTGTGGCCTCAATAGCCCTGCTGTTGTGTGTAGCATGCTGGGAATCATCCGTGCATGTGATGGAAGAAGGCACTGCACATGTGACGGAGGAATGCACAGTGCAGGGTTGAAATTCTACTGAGTTTGCATGAAATCAGGTTGTTTTAGCTAGTAGTCATTGTCAGGTTCAAACACTGATGACATCTATTAAACAGACAAGAAGCAAGGAATCACGCAGAGACAGAGTTACATTTTGCTCAATTGAGGAGAGACGTTTAGTTACAGATCCGAACTACGCTCTAAAGTCCAGCCCAGGTGCTCCTTTATTTATTTGGGAGGTCCCTAGTTACATCACTGAAGCTGTCGCTGAGGGAAGGGAGTAATCTCGACAGGTCCAGTTAGACACAATATATGACTATTAATGAAATGCAAATGTGTTGATACTTGTGATACCGCCTTGTCTCTGCTCTGTCTGCGTCACGGTACTCGATGTTCGGCCTTGGCAGTCAGCAGGCCGATTCTGGAAACAAACACTGATACGAGATTGGCTTGCAATCTTTTGGATTGCCAGCTTTGCACAGATAGGAAAATACAACTTCAGCACAATTGATAATAACTATAGCAACGGCCTTCAAGCATAAGAGTTGTGTGATAACATATACATAATTACTCTGACAGTCATGCTGCAAGATCTAGCATGTTGCATTCAATGTTTATTCCCATTAATTTGCCATTAATTCCCGTTAATTCCCATATATTCCCGTTGATTCCCATGGAAAGTTTCCAATTTTGAATATTCCCGGAATTTTGCAACCCTAGCTCCGCATAGTTCAAACCTTTAATCCTGATTGTTTTGCAATGGGTCCTTTATAGTCTGCGTACGTCAGAGCAAAGGTGACCCCCCCCCTGCTCTCGTGGAGACAGTTCATTCCCAGAGCCGCCTGCCGGATGCTGGGAATTATCTGTGTACATGATGGAAGAATGCATTGCACATGTGATGGAGGAATGCACAGTGCAGGGTTGACATTCTACTGAATTTGCATTAAAAACCTCTAAAGGCTTAGTGGCCACATGCGTGGACAGCACCTTTTAGCTCTTATTTCCAAACTTGTGTACACTACTGAATTGGGGTCTCATGGCCGCATATGTGGACACTTATACTGCCATCTGGTGGTGTCAGAAGAGTATAACATACAATAGAATTTGGAAAAAAAAAAAAAGTGTACAAATAAGAATTAGCATGTCGCTACACATGAAGTACACGTTTGTGTACTTATGGACTAAGTGCATCCTATAGAAAGATGATTTTTAGTTTTTATTCTAATTAGGGTCCAATAAGCCCAAATAGCAAAGAGAAATAAAAAAAAAGAAACAGCTTGGGCCTTAAGAGGTTAAATTAAATCAGGTTGTTTAGCTAGTAGTCATGCTGCAAGATCTAGCATGTTGCATTCAATGTTTATTCCCATTCATTTCCCATTAATTCCCGTTAATTCCCATGGATAGTTTCCAATTTTGAATATTCCCGGAATTTTGCAACCCTAGCTCCGCATAGTTTAAACCTTTAATCCTGATTGTTTTGCAATGGGTCCTTTATAGTCTTCGTACGTCAGAGCGAAGGTGACCGCCCCCCTGCCCTGGTGGAGACAGTTCATTCCCAGAGCCGCCTGCCGGATGCTGGGAATTATCCGTGCACATGATGGAAGAATGCACTGCACATGTGATGGAGGAATGCACAGTTAAGGGTTGAAATTCTACTGAATTTGCATCAAAAACCTCTAAAGGTTTAGTGGCCACATGCGTGGACAGCACCTTTTAGCTCTTATTTCCAAACTTGTGTACACTACTGAATTGGGGTCTTATGGCCGCATATGTGGACACTTATACTGCCATCTGGTGGTGTCAGAAGAGTATAACATACAATGGCATTTGGAAAAAAAAGTGTAAAAATAAGAATTAGCATGAAGTACACGTTTGTGTACTTATGGACTAACTGCATCCTGTAAAAAGATGATTTTTAGTTTTTATTCTAATTAGGGTCCAATAAGCCCAAATAGCAAAGAGAAATGAAAAAAAGAATGTAAACAAACAGCTTGGGCCTTAAGAACATACTTGTCAACCCTCCCGGATTTTCCGGGAGACTCCCGAAATTCAGCACCTCTCACGAAAACCTCCCGGGACAAATTTTCTCCCGAAAATCTCCCGAAATTCAGGTGGAGCTGGAGGCCACGCCCCCTCCAGGTTTATTGTTAGGGAGTTTCATTAACGTCCTCCCAGCACGGCAACAACACACAACAACAGCAGTCACGTTTTCGTCTACCGTAAAGCAGTTTGTCTGCCGTAAACAGCAAAGTTGTGACACTCTTAAACAGGACAATACTGCCATCTACTGTACATGCATATGGGACATTAACATCTAGGGCTTTTAGAGAGTGCAGTGTACAACTGCGCACACAACAAGGAGACGAAGCAGAATGCATCATCAGAGAGGGTGTTCAGCATGGTTAGAAAAATAGTGACAGAGAATAGAACAAGGATGGACAATTCAACCCTTAACTCAACAATGAGTAGATGAGTGTTATGTGTGTGTATATGTGTAAATAAATGAACACTGAAATTCAAGTATTTCTTTTATATATATAAAATAAATAAATATATATATATACATATAGCTAGAATTCACTGAAAGTCAAGTAGTCAAGTATTTCTTATATATATATATATATATATATATATATATATATCCATCCATCCATCCATTTTCTACCGCTTATTCCCTTTGGAGTCGCGGGGGGCGCTGGAGCCTATCTCAGCTACAATCGGGCGGAAGGCGGGGTACACCCTAGACAAGTCGCCACCTCATCGCAGGTGGTTAAGAGGGGAGGAGTATATTTACAGCTAGAATTCCCCAAGTCAAGTATTTCATATATATATATATATATATATATATATATATATATATATATATATATATATATATATATATATATAAGAAATACTTGACTTATATATATATATATATATATATATATATATATATATATATATATATATATATATATATATATATATATATATATATAAGTCAAGTATTTCTTATATATATATATATATATATATATATATATATATATATATATATATATATATATATATATATGAAATACTTGACTTGGGGAATTCTAGCTGTAAATATACTCCTCCCCTCTTAACCACGCCCCCAACCACGCCCCCCGCCACCCCCACCACCCACCTCCCGAAATCGGAGGTCTCAAGGTTGGCAAGTATGCTTAAGAGGTTAAATTAAATCAGGTAGTAATGCTGCAAGATCTAGCATGTTGCATTCAATGTTTATTCCCATTCATTTCCCATTAATTCCCGTTAATTCCCATGGAAAGTTTCCAACTTTGAATATTCCCGGACTTTTGCAACCCTAGCTCCACATAGTTTAAACCTTTAATCCTGATTGTTTTGCAACGGGTCATTTATAGTCTGCGTACGTCAGAGCGAAGGTGACCACCCCCCCCACCACCCTACCCTCGTGGAGACAGCTCATTCCTGGAGCCGACTGCCAGGTCGCCTTCCTGCTCGGCTGCCATTGAAATGACACCGGCAGCTTCAAATCTACCCCTGAAGACATTATGTGCGGCCGTATAGGTGCATGCAGCGTGTGTCAGGTGAGCATGAATAGCTTTCAGGAGGATCGGTCGGCAAAATGCAACCTCCCACGACTTTTCTTTATGCTGCCTTTTAAAAAGGAGGGTAAACCTCTTTAATGTCTACGTGGAGTGTGGGCTAAAACATATGCATATAGATGTCACACAAAGCGCTATTGAGGCAGGTAATTGCGTTGACAGAATTAAGGGCGAAGTGCACGCAGACAATAGTCGGCATGCCGGCTCTCCATCCTCCTCCTTTCCTGCTCGCTGACGGGATTACATTAGAAGCCATTACATCCAAGAGCCCTCGCACGCTTCACAACTACGCATGGCGGGCGGGCGGACGGGGGGGATGAGGGGGTGAATCCTCATTGAGCGCTTTTCGGTATGCGTTCCTGCCGGGAGTTGCGTGGGAGCCGTTGTGGCGAGGCCTGGCGCTCCCCCTGTCAGTTTGCAACAACTAAGAGGCTCCACCAAGGCCCTCGTGCACAAGCCCTAATGGAGGCTCTTGTGTGCATGTACACCCACACACACCTATATATATACAGGTAAAAGCCAGTAAATTAGAATATTTTGAAAAACTTGATTTATTTCAGTAATTGCATTCAAAAGGTGTAACTTGTACATTATATTTATTCATTGCACACAGACTGATGCATTCAAATGTTTATTTCATTTAATTTTGATGATTTGAAGTGGCAACAAATGAAAATCCAAAATTCCGTGTGTCACAAAATTAGAATATTACTTAAGGCTAATACAAAAAAGGGATTTTTAGAAATGTTGGCCAACTGAAAAGTATGAAAATGAAAAATATGAGCATGTACAATACTCAATACTTGGTTGGAGCTCCTTTTGCCTCAATTACTGCGTTAATGCGGCGTGGCATGGAGTCGATGAGTTTCTGGCACTGCTCAGGTGTTATGAGAGCCCAGGTTGCTCTGATAGTGGCCTTCAACTCTTCTGCGTTTTTGGGTCTGGCATTCTGCATCTTCCTTTTCACAATACCCCACAGATTTTCTATGGGGCTAAGGTCAGGGGAGTTGGCGGGCCAATTTACAGAAATACCATGGTCCGTAAACCAGGCACAGGTAGATTTTGCGCTGTGTGCAGGCGCCAAGTCCTGTTGGAACTTGAAATCTCCATCTCCATAGAGCAGGTCAGCAGCAGGAAGCATGAAGTGCTCTAAAACTTGCTGGTAGACGGCTGCGTTGACCCTGGATCTCAGGAAACAGAGTGGACCGACACCAGCAGATGACATGGCACCCCAAACGTTACAAAGTAACGCGTTAGTTTCGGCGGTAACTAGTAATCTAACGCGTTATTTTTTTTTATTCAGTAATTTAGTTACCGTTACTACATGATGCGTTACCGCGTTATTTTACGTTACTTTTGATGTAGTATCGGCTAGAAACAGAACGCTGCGGTGACGTTCTTCCGAATCTTTCTCTGTCACAAGCCGGAGAGAAGAAAAGAGACGCGGTCTATGTGTGTGTGTGTGGGGGGAGGTGATCCGCGGTTTGATATATGAAACAAACAAAAAAAAGTTGTTGTCACGTTCAGTCCACACACAGCGTGGTCATGGCGAGCGGAGTAACGGAGGAGCTTGAACGCCCCCGCCATTGAATCGGTGTGTTTATAAGTGCAGACTCGGTTGTGCAAAACGAGGGTTTTAAACACATGCTGAACGTGCTTGAACCACGTTACGACATCCCGTCGCGCACCCACTTCAGCAATAAGATTGTGCCAGATCTTTATGAGCAGGAGAAGAAGAAAGTTGTGGATGAACTATCCCGAGCATCATCTGTTGCGCTCATGACAGACGGCTGGACGTCCAGCGGAACTATAAGCGCTCACTTCATCACAGCAGACTGGGAGATGAGAAGACACGCCCCCTCTACGAGAGTCACCTTGCGCAGGTGCTGACACAAGCAGTGGAGGAATGGAAGATAAAGATATCCCAGTCACACGTGATAATGCCAAAAATCAAATAATTACAGAGAATGAGGCAGGACTGGGACCACAGATAGGTGCTTTGCACATGTAGTGAATTTGGCATCACAGAAGGGAATCTCAGTCAATAGGATGGAGCGCCTCTTTGGGAGGATCAGGAAGGTTTCTTACTTCCACCCAAGCACAACAGCTGCTCATGTGCTTAAGACAAAGCAAGAAATGCTAAAGCTGCCTGCTCATACATGATGCCCCAACGAGGTGGAACTCCACTTATGATATGTTGGAGCAGCAGGCAGCTATATACTCTGCATTGACCCACAACACCCTGAAGACAAATGTCACCCTGTCTGATGATGATGTGAGAGTGGCAGATGAGGTCCTCCAGGTGCTTAAAAGTGTTCCATCTCTACTGAGCACTGAAACTTCACCATCTGTGTCAATGATCCTGCCACTGAAAACAAGGATTGTACAATCCATGGCTCCAAGTGTGGAAGACAGCAGCATCACTCCAGATGTCAGGCTTTATTTCACTACCTATGTTTCAAGGAAGATGATGTTTCTTCTTATGTTGCACTTAAACTTGTTTTTTTATTAATGGTCATTAGTCCAAGTTTAAAGAAAGGAGGAATGCCTTTTTATGTTGCACTGTTTTTCATTCATTATGTTAAAAGGAAAATAAAAATGTATGTCAAGTTGATCAACAGATTGTATTATTCTCCAGTGCAATAACAGTACTGAAATGAAGGCAAAAAGCTTGAGCTTTAAAAAAAAAAGAAGAAAAAAAGAAGTAACTAAATAGTTACTTTTCACAGTAACGCATTACTTTTTGGTGTAAGTAACTGAGTTAGTAACTGAGTTACTTTTGAAATAAAGTAACTAGTAACTGTAACTAGTTACTGGTTTTCAGTAACTAACCCAACACTGGATATGAGTGACCAGGTAAATGATAAAGTAATTATGCCAATGTTTTAAATCAATTCATGAAGATCCCAGTTCTGTGTTGAATTTGCAATTATAAACACTTGCAGGAAGCGACGGCGAAGAAGGGCAAAGGGAGGTGTACAAAGGGAATGGACAGTGAGATGAGTGACCAGGTAAATGATTATTTATTATTTATTAGCCTTTATTTAACCAGGTAAAATCCCATTGAGATCAAATATCTCTTTTCCAAGGGAGACCTGGCCAAGAGGGCAGCAGCAAGGTTACATTAAAAACAGTAAACAAATACACAAAACATCACATTTACAACATTAAAACTTGCTCACATGACACATGTGCATACAGACAAGGTAGACTGCAATCCTTTCACAGAAGCTTTAAACTCATTCAACGTAACTAGGGTTTGAAGTTTAATGTTCGATTGTAGGTTATTCCAAGCCTTCGGTGCTGAAAACCTAAATGCTTTCTTGCCCGGTTCAGTTCTTACTTTGGGAACGACAAATTGCAGAACATTCATTGAACGAAGATTGTGACTTCCTTGTTTCTTTGTTAAAAGACAAGACGGATAAGATGGAGTGATACCCAGAATTATGCCAATGTTTTAAATCAATTCATGAAGATCCCAGTTCTGTGTTGAATTTGCAATTATAAACACTTGCAGGAAGCGACGGCGAAGAAGGGCAAAGGGAGGTGTACAAAGGGAATGGACAGTGAGATGAGTGACCAGCAGTGTTGGGACTAACGCGTTACAAAGTAACGCCGTTAGTTTCGGCGGTAACTAGTAATCTAACGCGTTATTTTTTTATATTTAGTAACTCAGTTACCGTTACTACATGATGCGTTACTGCGTTATTTTACGTTACTTTTTATGTAGTATAAAGTGTGTTTTATCGGAGCGCTGCTCTGTCATCGTTCTGATTCTTCTTGTGTCACAAGCCGGAGAAGAGAGAGAGACATGCGCTCTGTGTGGGTGTGTCTGAGTGTGAGTGTGGGGAGCGAGGGGGGGGGGGGGGGGGGGGGGCGTGTCTGATCATGGCGGAGCCAGAAGTCGAGTTTGCTAACATGGAGATATTTTCACTACTTTTCTTTTGTCGAGCACAAAGAAAATAACACTTTAGTTAAATGTAAATTGTGCTTTGGATCAAAGATGCCCTGTGCCTGGGTGGTCCTGCGGCGGCCGGTTTGGGTGGGGTGGCCGGGGGCTGGCCTCGCCGCGCTCTCCGGGGGTGTGGGGTGGGCTCGTGGGGGCCCGGTTGCCGGTGGGGCGGGGGCGGTCTTCCCGTCCGGTTGCGGGGAGTCTCTGGGTCCCTCGGGCGGGGCGTCTCGCCTTTCTGCCCATGTGGGGTGTGGTCTCTCGCTGGCTTGGGGTCTGGCTGTCCCCTGCTTTTCTCGTGCCCTGTCCTCTGCCGGGTGCGTCTGTCTGCGGCCTGCTGCTGGCCCTTGTGGGCGGTACGGTGGGTCGGGCTCTGGGGTTCCTGTCGCTGGCCGGCTTGGCTGCGTGGGGGCAGTGGTCCCTGGTTCCCTGGGCACCACGCCTCCTGTTTGTGGGTTGGGCTCTCGGGGGTGATGGGGCCGTGCTTTGGCTCCCACGCACTCTGGGAGTCGAATGTGTTGTACATGCAAATTCACATATGCTCACATACGTACATAGGTACCTACGCTCCCACATACATACACAAATACAGTACATATTTACCTACCTAATGTTCGTACATCCACACGCACATTCAATATACAAACATACACATACACATACTGTACATATACATTCACTGTACAAACACATATACACATTCTGTACATATACATTCATTGTACAAACACATATACACATTCTGTACATATACAAGTACATATGCATACTTACACTCATGCACATAATCACGTTTCATCAAACATATATTAACGTTGTTGCCCTAGGGTAAACTGGGTGTAACACATGGCACACTGACAAAGCTTAACCTATTGTGACTATAACAATCTACAAGGTTAATGTAGGTTGCTTCTCTTTCTCCCCCTCCATTTTTCTGCATTCTTTCGTATCTCAAGTTATCATTACGTATATGTATTGTTGCATTTAAACAACTGTATTGTTGATAATAAAGGTAAATTATTGGTATTGTTCATCATCAATAGCGCTATTTCTATTGGTATTTGTATTGATCCATTTGTAGTGTAATAATGCTCATTGTCATTTCTGTATTATTTAAAAAAAAAGAAAAAAAAAAAAAGATGCCATCTACTGCCCAAAACAGCAATTCAAATCTGCTGAAACAAGCTACATAAGCAACATGCTTCGACGAAGCTAGTAAAGAGAGACAGAGACTCTGATGCCATTTCACCTCCACCACCACCATTCACCGCTGAAGGTACACACTCTGTCAATCAATGTTCCCTCTAATTGTTCATGTGTGAGCAAATGCAAAAAGTCCCTGAGCATTGAGTGGAGTCCATGTGAGCAACTTTAGACGTGCACACTGTGGCTACACCAGCAGCACACCTGTCCCAAACCTCACTAAATAACAACTTACATCTCCATCCATCCATCCATTTTCTACCGCTTGTCCCTTTCGGGGTCGCTGGAGCCTATCTCAGCTGCATTCGGGCGGAAGGCAGTGTACACCCTGGACAAGTCCCCACCTCATCACAGGGCCAACACAGATAGACAGACAACATTCTCTTATTATTAGAATCAAATGACAGCAGTCATTTCCATTTCTAATATAAGTGTTTAGGCCCACTTATAATGACAATAACAAAAAATATTGTTTTTCATGAACTGTGTACTTGTATTGTTTGTCTGGGTGGAGGTCCTGCTTTGGAAATAATTTGTACCCCTTTCAGACATTGCATTTAGTTCCCATTAAAACATTCACATGTTGCACAATGAGATGTAAGCAGGGGATCATGTGTACATTCCTGCAACTTCCTGTTTGTAAAAAATATATTTTTATTAGTATTTATTTAATATACTAACAGCATTTAATGATTAATATTTATAAATTAAGATTCCTAATAAATGACACTAGAATAAGCACACATTTGATTGGTAAATCATAGTGTAACGATCTGGTATGACACTTTATGTGTGGTGTTGGAGTTGTCCGACTTTTTGTGTGGCTGTAAACGCATCACTGGCTAAGTGCCATATGTGCAAGTGTTGGCGCACGTGAGAGAGCGAGCGGCTGCTGTTGATATAACAAAGTTGCTTTTGGTCTGGTTTGTACTGCAGAAAATGACCAGTTTTGCTAGATATCATTTTTTTTTACTAATGTTTTGGTGATGTGTTTATGGCCGACAGTAAAGAGTTTTGCTCAGTAAAGTGATGGATGGAATTCATGTCCTCAAAGCGTCTCGACAGACGTTACAATATTTGAACAATGATGACGAAAACGTTTTTCTCTGTCGTGTCCGTGTCGTGTCGAAAATTGTTATGCGCTTATTTTTTTATTTGATTTTGTGCATGGCATAGATTTGCCGTGCGCAGAGGACGCTTGAGCAGTGCGCAATTGCACATGCGCGCTCCTGAGAGGGAACGTTGCTGTCAATTCTCTTATATACTCTTTCATTCTAGACTTCTAGAGTGTTTGATTATCACATCACTCTAAATGTATAGACTATAAAGTTCACAAACATAAAGAGGGATCCTAGTGGGCCAGGCCAATCTTTCCTTATCTCTAAACTAAAACTGGGGAAATGTGTCGAGTGTTCTGGGCTTCAGACATGATTTTGTATCAGAATTACTTGAGGAAGAAAATGCCTGGTTAGACTTTGTGTATGTAGTGTGTGCCTTTCTTGCTTTACAGCTATGCTGTTATTATGCTGTTTGTTACTTATGTATGTTATGTTGCAGCTATTTAAAATAGTTTTGTCAATTTGTTCTGGTGAGAAACAAATTGGCCTTTGTAACATATCTTTGTCTTTGTGTGTTGTATGTAGACCACATGGCTTAGCAGAGTTGAGTGATGCAAATGCATGTCAAGTTGATCAACAGATTGTATTATTCTCCAGTGCAATAACAGTACTGAAATGAAGGCTAAAAGGGCATTAATTGGAGCTTTAAAAAAGAAAAGAAAAAATAAGTAACTAAATAGTTACTTTTCACAGTAACGCATTACTTTTTGGTGTAAGTAACTGAGTTAGTAACTGAGTTACTTTTGAAATGAAGTAACTAGTAACTGTAACTAGTTACTGCTTTTCAGTAACTAACCCAACACTGTATATATATATATATATATATATATATATATATATATATATATATATATATATATATATAAATATATATATATATATATATATATATATATATATATATATATATATATATTAAAACATAAAAATTTTAGGCCTGTTTATATATTTTTTCTTCGAGGCAGGAGCTCCATATATATATATATATATATATATATATATATATATATATATATATATATATATATAAAAAAGTAAAAGAATACAAAGATAATGAGCTTAAATCTAAATCTAAAGTAGGTCGGTCGCACTGCATGAACACACTTGAATAATTGTACACATAATTGTAATTGTATATGTATGTATATATATATATATATATATATATATATATATATTTATTTAAAAATAAAATAATAAAAATATGATTAGCTTAAATCTAAATCTAAAGTAGGTTGGTTGCATTGCATGAACACACTTGAATAATTGTACACATAATTGTATGTATATATATATATATATATATATATATATATATATATATATATATATATATATATATATATATATATTAAAACATAAAAATTTGAGGCCTGTTTATACATTTTTTCTTCGAGGCAGGAGCTCCATACATAATTAATAAAAATATAATTAGCTTAAATCTAAATCTAAAGTAGGTTGGTTGCATTGCATGAACACACTTGAATAATTGTACACATAATTGTATATATATATATATATATATATATATATATATATATATATATACATATATATATCAATCAATCAATCAATCAATGTTTATTTATATAGCCCTAAATCACAAGTGTCTCAAAGGGCTGCACAAGCCACAACAACATCCGCGGTACAAAGCCCACATAAGGGCAAGGAAAAATTCACAACCCTGTGGGGCGTCATACATATATATATATATATATATATATATATATATATATATATATATATATATATATATATATATATATATATATATATATATATATATATATATGTACAGTATGTATAACTGTTCTTTCATTCATTATTAGTACAAACTTGTCAGCTTTTTTGTCATTTCATGATGCCTTTATCTGTATTTTTACATTTTGATAGAGGGAGGTACTATTTTTCTATTTATTTATTTAAGTTATGTACATTTATTTGTACATGTAGATGCTGTATCGGGACAGATCCACTAAGAGTTTGAGCAGAAATATGTCATGTAGG
Organism: Nerophis lumbriciformis; assembly: GCF_033978685.3. Taxonomy (NCBI): domain Eukaryota; kingdom Metazoa; phylum Chordata; class Actinopteri; order Syngnathiformes; family Syngnathidae; genus Nerophis; species Nerophis lumbriciformis. Next base: position 9,769,252 of record NC_084552.2, on the reverse strand, counting down.
AATTAACTATACACAAAAAAACATTAACATACTGTGTCACATGCATGTTCTTTGTGACATAAAAAAAAAACACAAGCAATGTAAAAAAAACCCCATGGTGTTTACTTTTTGATACCAAAATAAAACACAAAGCAGTTTGGCTAATGAAGATGAAGTTTAATAAACAAGCTTTGTTCTTGTCTTGGTTCAGTACAACAGTTTGGCTAGCACAAATAAAGAGGAATGACACCTCTCACATTGAATACACAATTTTCACAGCCTTCGTTCAGTTCAATGAGATGACAAAACATTTGAGCTAGTATTGATGCTATTTGAACACTGATACAGTTTGCAGTTAAATAAAGGAGGAGTGAACATCCCAGTAAACAAACTGAAGACTTTACGTTCATGACACATCACCTGCTGCATGTTTCCTCACATCATTAACGCTCAGTCACAGCAGCTGATGGACGCTGTATCGAGAAAATAAAAGCAACATCAAATAGTTTTCTCCTTGGCTGTATACTTATAGTGTGGGGACAATATCGTCCACACCTGTCTCCATCTAAACACAACAGTGCGCTCTTCAACGCATGGCGTGAAGCGAGGGAAACTTATGTTAAACCAAGCGCTTGGTTCCGTTTACTTTGAGAGGAAATCTCCCGAGCAAAGTCTGTGTAGTTAGTCCACCATGATTATCAAGCAAAACGACGGCTTTTGCCGCGGTTGCCGTGGGTAAATTCCAGCCCTGGGTATATGCAAGAGATAGGGACGCCATGATGGGTGGCGCTCTGATGGTTGCTGAGCAGAGGGCCCTCCTGGTGCTCAGCCGCTGGTGAAGTGTGCAAAGGCTGTGAGTGCGTGTGAGCGTGGGTGTGCATGAGAGTCCAGTAGTGTGTCCGCCACCCCCACACCACATTAATCAAGCAGATTAGAATATTTTTTTATATGTAGTCAGTGTTGTATTAACTATATTAATAATGTAACTCTACGTATGCCCATGTGGAAACACTTTTGTTTTCTCTTGCCATGCACACACACTGCTGCTGCCAACTATTGATTTTAAGGGTTTTTCAACAAGTAAACTGTACAATAGGTACTTTATGTTGACATATGTAATGCCCATTAGGGTATTCTAGTAAAATATGCAGAGTTAAGATGTGTCAGTATCAAAATGTTACTTGAAATCTATTTTTGGCAGCGGCAAAGTGGTCGTTTGGGTAGATTTTAGCTCTAAAAAGGGTATTTCAACAAGTAAACTGTACAGTAGCTACTTGATGTTGCTATATGTAATGCTCATAAAGGTATTCTAGTAAAATATCCAGAGTTAAGATGTGTCAGTATCAAAATATTACTTGAAATTTTATTTTTGGCAGCGGCAAAGTGGTCGTTTGGGTAGATTTTAGCTCTAAAAAGGGTATTTCAACAAGTAAACAGTACAGTAGGTACTTGATTTTGATATACGTAATGCCCATTAGGGTATTCTAGTAAAATATGCACAGTTAAGATGTGTCAGTATCACAATATTACTTGAAATCTATTTTTGGCAGCGGCAAAGTGGTCGTTTGGGTAGATTTTAACTCTAAAAAGGGTATTTCAAAAAGTAAACAGCACAGTAGGTACTTGATGTTGAAACAAGTAAGGCCCATTAGGGTATTCTAGTAAAATAGGCAGAGTTAAGATGTGTCAGTATCAAATATTACTTGAAATCAATTTTAGGCAGCAGCAAAGTGGTCGTTTGGGTAGATTTTATCTCTAAAAAGGGTATTTCAACAAGTAAACAGCACAGTAGGTACTTTATGTTGAAACAAGTAAGGCCCATTAGAGTTTTTGTGTAAAAGTAGACAGTTTTATGTCGTCCACAGCTCCTTTACCACATGGGGTCCCCCAGGGCTCAATCCTTGCCCCAATTTTATTTGCGCTTTACCTTCTCCCCCTTGGTTCTATTTTTAGGAAGTACAGTATTGCATTTCATTTTTATGCCGATGATTGCCAGATTTATTTTCCCATGGCACAAAATAACACGGTTCAACGTCTTATTGACTGCCTGCACGACATCAAAGTCTGGCTTTCAGCTAACTTCCTGAGCCTAAATGAAGATAAAACAGAAGTTATGTTGTTCGGTCCAAGTCGCTCTCCCTCCCCCAACGTTGACCTCGGCACTCTGACCCCGTATCTCAGCGACTCTGTCACAAACCTGGGGGTAAAGTTTGACTCAGATTTTAAATTCGAAAAACAAATCAGCAGCGTCGTTCAAAAAAGCTTTTATCAATTACGCCAAATAGCGAAAGTGAAACCGCTTCTATCAAGACATGATCTTGAGAAATTAATCCACGCTTTTATCTCGACTCGTCTTGATTATTGTAATGCCCTGTATGTTGGCATTAGCCAGGCCTCCCTCGCCCGCCTGCAGCTCGTGCAGAACTCTGCTGCTCGTCTGCTAACACAGACCCGCAGACGTGAGCACATCACCCCTATTTTAGCGTCCCTTCACTGGCTCCCTGTGCGTTACCGAATACATTTTAAACTCCTTTTATTTGTTTTTAAATGTCTAAACAACCTCGCGCCAACCTACCTCTCCGACCTCCTTCAGCCTTACTGCCCCACCCGATCCTTAAGATCAGCCGATCAGCTGCTGTTGACGGTCCCTGACACAAGGCTGAAGCTTAGAGGTGACAGAGCTTTCGCCGTTGCTGCTCCCAAGCTCTGGAACGACCTACCTCTGAGTGTTAGACAAGCCTCCTCTCTTCCTGTTTTTAAATCTCTCTTAAAAACATACTTTTATTCCATGGCTTTTAACACTGAGTGATATCCATCCTGCAATGGCGCCCCATAATACACCTGCTGTGATCCTGTTTTTATGTTTTTATGTTTTTATTAATTCTATTTTAATTATTTATTTTTTATCGTGTTCTGTTTGTGTTGTGTTGTGTTTGCTCGGTACTCGTTTTATCTTTTAACCTGCTCATTGTACAGCACTTTGGCTACCCCTGTGGTAAATTTTAAATGTGCTCTATAAATAAAGTTGATTTGATTTGATTTGATTAGGGTATTCTAGTAAAATAGGCAGAGTTAAGATGTGTCAGTATCAAATATTACTTGAAATCAATTTTAGGCAGCAGCAAAGTGGTCGTTTGGGTAGATTTTATCTCTAAAAAGGGTATTTCAACAAGTAAACAGTACAGTAGGTACTTGATGTTGATATATTTAACGCCCATGAAGGTATTCTAGTAAAATATGCAGAATTAAGATGTTTCAGTATCAAAATATTACTTAAAATCTATTTTTGGCAGCGGCAAAGTGGTCGTTTGGGTAGATTTTAGCTCTAAAAAGGGTATTTCAACAAGTAAACAGCACAGTAGGTACTTGATTTTGATATATGTAATGCCCATAAGGGTATTCTAGTAAAATATGCAGAGTTAAGATGTGTCAGTATCAAATTATTACTTGAAATCTATTTTTGGCAGCGGCAAAGTGGTCGTTTGGGTAGATTTTAGCTCTAAAAAGGGTATTTCCACAAGTAAACAGCACAGTAGATACTTTATGTTGAAATATGTAATGCCCATTAGGGTATTCTAGTAAAATATGCAGAGTTAAGATGTGTCAGTATCAAAATATTACTTGAAATCTATTTTTGGCAGCGGCAAAGTGGTCGTTTGGGTAGATTTTATAGCTCTAAAAAGGGTATTTCAACAAGTGAACAGCACAGTAGGTACTTTATGTTGAAATATGTAATGCCCATTAGGGTATTCTAGTAAAATATGCAGAGTTAAGATGTGTCAGTATCAAATTATTACTTGAAATCTATTTTTGGCAGCGGCAAAGTGGTCGTTTGGGTAGATTTTAGCTCAAAAAAGGGTATTTCCACAAGTAAACAGCACAGTAGATACTTTATGTTGAAATATGTAATGCCCATTCGGGTATTCTAGTAAAATATGCAGAGTTAAGATGTGTCAGTATCAAAATATTACTTGAAATCTATTTTTGGCAGGGGCAAAGTGGTCGCTTGGGTAGATTTTATAGCTCTAAAAAGGGTATTTCAACAAGTGAACAGCACAGTAGGTACTTGATTTTGATATATGTAATGCCCATAAAGGTATTCTAGTAAAATATGCAGAGTTAAGATGTGTCAGTATCAAAATATTACTTGAAATCTATTTTTGGCAGCGGCAAAGTGGTCGTTTGGGTAGATTTTAACTCTAAAAAGGGTATTTCAACAAGTAAAAAGTACAGTAGGTACTTGATGTTGATATATGTAATGCCCATTAGGGTATTCTAGTAAAATATGCAAAATTAAGATGTTTCAGTATCAAAATATTACTTGAAATCTATTTTTGGCAGCGGCAAAGTGGTCGTTTGGGTAGATTTTAGCTCTAAAAAGGGTATTTCCACAAGTAAACAGCACAGTAGATACTTTATGTTGAAATATGTAATGCCCATTAGGGTATTCTAGTAAAATATGCAGAATTAAGATGTTTCAGTATCAAAATATTACTTAAAATCTATTTTTGGCAGCGGCAAAGTGGTCGTTTGGGTAGATTTTAGCTCTAAAAAGGGTATTTCCACAAGTAAACAGCACAGTAGATACTTTATGTTGAAATATGTAATGCCCATTAGGGTATTCTAGTAAAATATGCAGAATTAAGATGTTTCAGTATCAAAATATTACTTAAAATCTATTTTTGGCAGCGGCAAAGTGGTCGTTTGGGTAGATTTTAGCTCTAAAAAGGGTATTTCAACAAGTAAACAGCACAGTAGGTACTTGATTTTGATATATGTAATGCCCATAAAGGTATTCTAGTAAAATATGCAGAATTAAGATGTTTCAGTATCAAAATATTACTTAAAATCTATTTTTGGCAGCGGCAAAGTGGTCGTTTGGGTAGATTTTAGCTCTAAAAAGGGTATTTCAACAAGTAAACAGCACAGTAGGTACTTGATTTTGATATATGTAATGCCCATTAGGGTATTCTAGTAAAATATGCACAGTTAAGATGTGTCAGTATCACAATATTACTTGAAATCTATTTTTGGCAGCGGCAAAGTGGTCGTTTGGGTAGATTTTAACTCTAAAAAGGGTATTTCAACAAGTAAACAGCACAGTAGGTACTTGATGTTGATATATGTAATGCCCATTAGGGTATTCTAGTAAAATATGCAGAATTAAGATGTTTCAGTATCAAAATATTACTTAAAATCTATTTTTGGCAGCGGCAAAGTGGTCGTTTGGGTAGATTTTAGCTCTAAAAAGGGTATTTCGACAAGTAAACAGCACAGTAGGTACTTGATTTTGATATATGTAATGCCCATAAGGGTATTCTAGTAAAATATGCAGAGTTAAGATGTGTCAGTATCAAATTATTACTTGAAATCTATTTTTGGCAGCGGCAAAGTGGTCGTTTGGGTAGATTTTAGCTCTAAAAAGGGTATTTCAACAAGTGAACAGCACAGTAGGTACTTGATTTTGATATATGTAATACCCATAAAGGTATTCTAGTAAAATATGCAGAATAAAGATGTTTCAGTATCAAAATATTACTTAAAATCTATTTTTGGCAGCGGCAAAGTGGTCGTTTGGGTAGATTTTAGCTCTAAAAAGGGTATTTCAACAAGTAAACAGCACAGTAGGTACTTGATTTTGATATATGTAATGCCCATAAGGGTATTCTAGTAAAATATGCAGAGTTAAGATGTGTCAGTATCAAATTATTACTTGAAATCTATTTTTGGCAGCGGCAAAGTGGTCGTTTGGGTAGATTTTAGCTCTAAAAAGGGTATTTCCACAAGTAAACAGCACAGTAGATACTTTATGTTGAAATATGTAATGCCCATTAGGGTATTCTAGTAAAATATGCAGAATTAAGATGTTTCAGTATCAAAATATTACTTAAAATCTATTTTTGGCAGCGGCAAAGTGGTCGTTTGGGTAGATTTTAACTCTAAAAAGGGTATTTCAACAAGTGAACAGCACAGTAGGTACTTGATTTTTATATATGTAATACCCATAAGGTTATTATAGTAAAATATGCAGAGTTAAGATGTTTCAGTATCAAAATATTACTCGAAATAAATTTTAGGCAGCAGCAAAGTGGTCGTTTGGGTAGATTTTAGCTCTAAAAAGGGTATTTCAACAAGTAAACAGCACAGTAGGTACTTGATTTTGATATATGTAATGCCCATAAGGGTATTCTAGTAAAATATGCAGAGTTAAGATGTGTCAGTATCAAATTATTACTTGAAATCTATTTTTGGCAGCGGCAAAGTGGTCGTTTGGGTAGATTTTAGCTCTAAAAAGGGTATTTCCACAAGTAAACAGCACAGTAGATACTTTATGTTGAAATATGTAATGCCCATTAGGGTATTCTAGTAAAATATGCAGAATTAAGATGTTTCAGTATCAAAATATTACTTAAAATCTATTTTTGGCAGCGGCAAAGTGGTCGTTTGGGTAGATTTTAGCTCTAAAAAGGGTATTTCAACAAGTAAACAGCACAGTAGGTACTTGATTTTGATATATGTAATGCCCATAAAGGTATTCTAGTAAAATATGCAGAATTAAGATGTTTCAGTATCAAAATATTACTTAAAATCTATTTTTGGCAGCGGCAAAGTGGTCGTTTGGGTAGATTTTAGCTCTAAAAAGGGTATTTCAACAAGTAAACAGCACAGTAGGTACTTGATTTTGATATATGTAATGCCCATTAGGGTATTCTAGTAAAATATGCACAGTTAAGATGTGTCAGTATCACAATATTACTTGAAATCTATTTTTGGCAGCGGCAAAGTGGTCGTTTGGGTAGATTTTAACTCTAAAAAGGGTATTTCAACAAGTAAACAGCACAGTAGGTACTTGATGTTGATATATGTAATGCCCATTAGGGTATTCTAGTAAAATATGCAGAATTAAGATGTTTCAGTATCAAAATATTACTTAAAATCTATTTTTGGCAGCGGCAAAGTGGTCGTTTGGGTAGATTTTAGCTCTAAAAAGGGTATTTCGACAAGTAAACAGCACAGTAGGTACTTGATTTTGATATATGTAATGCCCATAAGGGTATTCTAGTAAAATATGCAGAGTTAAGATGTGTCAGTATCAAATTATTACTTGAAATCTATTTTTGGCAGCGGCAAAGTGGTCGTTTGGGTAGATTTTAGCTCTAAAAAGGGTATTTCAACAAGTGAACAGCACAGTAGGTACTTGATTTTGATATATGTAATACCCATAAAGGTATTCTAGTAAAATATGCAGAATAAAGATGTTTCAGTATCAAAATATTACTTAAAATCTATTTTTGGCAGCGGCAAAGTGGTCGTTTGGGTAGATTTTAGCTCTAAAAAGGGTATTTCAACAAGTAAACAGCACAGTAGGTACTTGATTTTGATATATGTAATGCCCATAAGGGTATTCTAGTAAAATATGCAGAGTTAAGATGTGTCAGTATCAAATTATTACTTGAAATCTATTTTTGGCAGCGGCAAAGTGGTCGTTTGGGTAGATTTTAGCTCTAAAAAGGGTATTTCCACAAGTAAACAGCACAGTAGATACTTTATGTTGAAATATGTAATGCCCATTAGGGTATTCTAGTAAAATATGCAGAATTAAGATGTTTCAGTATCAAAATATTACTTAAAATCTATTTTTGGCAGCGGCAAAGTGGTCGTTTGGGTAGATTTTAACTCTAAAAAGGGTATTTCAACAAGTGAACAGCACAGTAGGTACTTGATTTTGATATATGTAATACCCATAAGGTTATTATAGTAAAATATGCAGAGTTAAGATGTTTCAGTATCACAATATTACTCGAAATAAATTTTAGGCAGCAGCAAAGTGGTCGTTTGGGTAGATTTTAACTCTAAAAAGGGTATTTCAACAAGTAAACAGTACAGTAGGTACTTGATGTTGATATATGTAATGCCCATAAGGGTATTCTAGTAAAATATGCAGAGTTAAGATGTGTCAGTATCAAAATATTACTTGAAATCTATTTTTGGCAGCGGCAAAGTGGTCGTTTGGGTAGATTTTAGCTCTAAAAAGGGTATTTCAACAAGTAAACAGCACAGTAGGTACTTGATTTTGATATATGTAATGCCCATAAAGGTATTCTAGTAAAATATGCAGAGTTAAGATGTGTCAGTATCAAATTATTACTTGAAATCTATTTTTGGCAGCGGCAAAGTGGTCGTTTGGGTAGATTTTAGCTCTAAAAAGGGTATTTCCACAAGTAAACAGCACAGTAGATACTTTATGTTGAAATATGTAATGCCCATTAGGGTATTCTAGTAAAATATGCAGAATTAAGATGTTTCAGTATCAAAATATTACTTAAAATCTATTTTTGGCAGCGGCAAAGTGGTCGTTTGGGTAGATTTTAGCTCTAAAAAGGGTATTTCAACAAGTAAACAGCACAGTAGGTACTTGATTTTGATATATGTAATGCCCATTAGGGTATTCTAGTAAAATATGCACAGTTAAGATGTGTCAGTATCACAATATTACTTGAAATCTATTTTTGGCAGCGGCAAAGTGGTCGTTTGGGTAGATTTTATCTCTAAAAAGGGTATTTCAACAAGTAAACAGTACAGTAGGTACTTGATGTTGATATATTTAACGCCCATGAAGGCATTCTAGTAAAATATGCAGAGTTAAGATGTGTCAGTATCAAAATATTACTTGAAATCTATTTTTGTCAGGGGCAAAGTGGTCGTTTGGGTAGATTTTTAGCTCTAAAAAGGGTATTTCAACAAGTAAACAGCACAGTAGGTACTTGATTTTGATATATGTAATGCCCATAAAGGTATTCTAGTAAAATATGCAGAGTTAAGATGTGTCAGTATCAAAATATTACTTGAAATCTATTTTTGGCAGGGGCAAAGTGGTCGTTTGGGTAGATTTTATAGCTCTAAAAAGGGTATTTCAACAAGTAAACAGTACAGTAGGTACTTGATTTTGATATATTTAACGCCCATGAAGGTATTCTAGTAAAATATGCAGAGTTAAGATGTTTCAGTATCACAATATTACTCGAAATAAATTTTAGGCAGCAGCAAAGTGGTCGTTTGGGTAGATTTTAACTCTAAAAAGGGTATTTCAACAAGTAAACAGTACAGTAGGTACTTGATGTTGATATATGTAATGCTCATTAGGGTATTCTAGTAAAATATGCAGAATTAAGATGTGTCAGTATCAAATATTACTTGAAATCAATTTTAGGCAGCAGCAAAGTGGTCGTTTGGGTAGATTTTATCTCTAAAAAGGGTATTTCAACAAGTAAACAGTACAGTAGGTACTTGATGTTGATATATTTAACGCCCATGAAGGTATTCTAGTAAAATATGCAGAGTTAAGATGTTTCAGTATCACAATATTACTCGAAATAAATTTTAGGCAGCAGCAAAGTGGTCGTTTGGGTAGATTTTAACTCTAAAAAGGGTATTTCAACAAGTAAACAGTACAGTAGGTACTTGATGTTGATATATGTAATGCCCATAAGGGTATTCTAGTAAAATATGCAGAGTTAAGATGTGTCAGTATCAAAATATTACTTGAAATCTATTTTTGGCAGCGGCAAAGTGGTCGTTTGGGTAGATTTTAGCTCTAAAAAGGGTATTTCCACAAGTAAACAGCACAGTAGATACTTTATGTTGAAATATGTAATGCCCATTAGGGTATTCTAGTAAAATATGCAGAATTAAGATGTTTCAGTATCAAAATATTACTTAAAATCTATTTTTGGCAGCGGCAAAGTGGTCGTTTGGGTAGATTTTAGCTCTAAAAAGGGTATTTCAACAAGTAAACAGCACAGTAGGTACTTGATTTTGATATATGTAATGCCCATAAGGGAATTCTAGTAAAATATGCAGAGTTAAGATGTGTCAGTATCAAATTATTACTTGAAATCTATTTTTGGCAGCGGCAAAGTGGTCGTTTGGGTAGATTTTAGCTCTAAAAAGGGTATTTCCACAAGTAAACAGCACAGTAGATACTTTATGTTGAAATATGTAATGCCCATTAGGGTATTCTAGTAAAATATGCAGAATTAAGATGTTTCAGTATCAAAATATTACTTAAAATCTATTTTTGGCAGCGGCAAAGTGGTCGTTTGGGTAGATTTTAGCTCTAAAAAGGGTATTTCCACAAGTAAACAGCACAGTAGATACTTTATGTTGAAATATGTAATGCCCATAAAGGTATTCTAGTAAAATATGCAGAGTTAAGATGTGTCAGTATCAAAATATTACTTGAAATCTATTTTTGGCAGGGGCAAAGTGGTCGTTTGGGTAGATTTTATAGCTCTAAAAAGGGTATTTCAACAAGTAAACAGTACAGTAGGTACTTGATATTGATATATTTAACTCCCATGAAGGTATTCTAGTAAAATATGCAGAGTTAAGATGTTTCAGTATCACAATATTACTCGAAATAAATTTTAGGCAGCAGCAAAGTGGTCGTTTGGGTAGATTTTAACTCTAAAAAGGGTATTTCAACAAGTAAACAGTACAGTAGGTACTTGATGTTGATATATGTAATGCCCATTAGGGTATTCTAGTAAAATATGCAGAATTAAGATGTTTCAGTATCAAAATATTACTTGAAATCTATTTTTGGCAGAGGCAAAGTGGTCGTTTTGGTAGATTCTAGCTCTAAAAAGGGTATTTCAACAAGTAAACAGTACAGTAGGTACTTGATGTTGATATATGTAATGCTCATAAAGGGATTCTATTAAAATAGGCAGAGTTAAGATGTGTCAGTATCAAAATATTAATTGAAATCTATTTTTGGCAGCGGCAAAGTGGTCGTTTGGGGAGATTTTAGCTCTAAAAAGGGTATTTCAACAACTAAACAGCACAGTAGGTACTTTATGTTGAAACAAGTAATGCCCATTAGGGTATTCTAGTAAAATAGGCAGAGTTAAGACGTGTCAGTATCAAATATTACTTGAAATCAATTTTAGGCAGCAGCAAAGTGGTCGTTTGGGTAGATTTTATCTCTAAAAAGGGTATTTCAACAAGTAAACAGCACAGTAGGTACTTGATGTTGATATATTTAACGCCCATGAAGGTATTCTAGTAAAATATGCAGAGTTAAGATGTGTCAGTATCAAAATATTACTTGAAATCTATTTTTGGCAGGGGCAAAGTGGTCGTTTGGGTAGATTTTATAGCTCTAAAAAGGGTATTTCAACAAGTGAACAGCACAGTAGGTACTTGATTTTGATATATGTAATACCCATAAGGTTATTATAGTAAAATATGCAGAGTTAAGATGTTTCAGTATCACAATATTACTCGAAATAAATTTTAGGCAGCAGCAAAGTGGTCGTTTGGGTAGATTTTAACTCTAAAAAGGGTATTTCAACAAGTAAACAGTACAGTAGGTACTTGATGTTGATATATGTAATGCCCATAAGGATATTCTAGTAAAATATGCAGAGTTAAGATGTGTCAGTATCACAATATTACTTGAAATCTGTCATGTTCTGTGGTCTGGATTATGTTTTGTTAATTTTTGGACTTCTTTAGTTCCTGTTTGCGCTTCCTTGTTTGTTTTGTGACCATGGCGACTCATTAGTTTCACCTGCCTCGTTTGTTCGGATCACACCTGTCGCTAATCATGAGGTCAGTATTTAAGTCTGCCTTTGTTAATCACTCGTTCTGCCTTCATTGTTTGCGTCACGCCTTTACCACGTACGTACATTCTCTTGTTCCATGCCTTAGCTTCTGTTAAGTCTTGGCTTCACGTGTGTTGGGCACGCTTGCCTTTGTGTTGTTTTGCCTGCATGTTGGTAGTTTGGATGACTTGCAAAGATTAAATCTAATCCTACCTTCACGCTGTCGTCCGGCGTCGTCAGTATTGCATTCCGGGAGAACGAACCGCAGCAAGCTGCACCCCCGATCTTGACAGAATCTATGGCATGGAACAACAAAACTCACTTGTTGAAGCAATAATGGATAGAAAAAAACAAGCAAACTGGAGTTTTGACCCGGAGAAAGCAGGGTCGGTAAAAAAATAAATACAAATCTGTGTCCCAGGAACGCGGACTTTCTGATTTCAATGCGTAAAAAGACACAAAAAGTGTGTTAACGCCAAATTTGTACGCTTGATGTACAGCTTAAGTTGTTCAACAGTCCGGGGGTCTCCGTTGTGCTATTTTAGGCTTCATAATGCGCCACACATTTTCAAGGGAGACAGGTCTGGACTACAGGCAGGCCAGTCTAGTACCCGCACTCTTTTACTATGAAGCCACGTTGATGTAACACATGGTTTGGCATTGTCTTGCTGAAATAAGCAGGGGCGTCCATGGTAACGTTGCTTGGATGGCAACATATGTTGCTCCAAAACCTGTATGTACCTTTCAGCATTAATGGTGCCTTCACAGATGTGTAAGTTACCCATGTCTTGGGCACTAATACACCCCCATACCATCACACATGCTGCCTTTTACACTTTGCGCCTATAACAATCCGGATGGTTCTTTTCCTCTTTGGTCCGGAGGACATGACGTCCACAGTTTCCAAAAACAATTTGAAATGTGGACTCGTCAGACCACAGAACACTTTTCCACTTTGTATCAGTCCATCTTAGATAAGCTCAGGCCCAGCGAAGCCGACGGCGTTTCTGGGTGTTGTTGATAAACGGTTTTCGCCTTGCATAGGAGAGTTTTAACTTGCACTTACAGATGTAGCGACCAACTGTAGTTACTGACAGTGGGTTTCTGAAGTGTTCCTGAGCCCATGTGGTGATATCCTTTGCACACTGATGTCGCTTGTTAATGCAGTACAGCCTGAGGGATCGAAGGTCACGGGCTTAGCTGCTTACGTGCAGTGATTTCTCCAGATTCTCTGAACCCTTTGATGATATTACGGACCGTAGATGGTGAAATCCCTAAATTCCTTGCAATAGCTGGTTGAGAAAGGTTTTTCTTAAACTGTTCAACAATTTGCTCACGCATTTGTTGACAAAGTGGTGACCCTCGCCCCATCCTTGTTTGTGAATGACTGAGCATTTCATGGAATCTACTTTTATACCCAATCATGGCACCCACCTGTTCCCAATTAGCCTGTTCACCTGTGGGATGTTCCAAATAAGTGTTTGATGAGCATTCCTCAACTTTATCAGTATTTATTGCCACCTTTCCCAACTTCTTTGTCACGTGTTGCTGGCATCAAATTCTAAAGTTAATGATTATTTGCAAAAAAAAAAAAAAAAGCTTATCAGTTTGAACATCAAATATGTTGTCTTTGTAGCATATTCAACTGAATATGGGTTGAAAAGGATTTGCAAATCATTGTATTCAGTTTATATTTACATCCAACACCATTTCCCAACTCATATGGAAACGGGGTTTGTGTTTGACTTTATTAAATGTATTTATATTATCATTTGGTGCAGCCGGGCCGGAGCAGGAGGGGATAGAAAGAGAAAAAAAAGAAGCCAGAGGGGGAAATTGTGGGGACAAGAGGGGGATAAGACAGAGAGACAAGAACAACAACAGAAAACACAACAATAACAACAACAACAACAACAACAATAGAACAACATCAGCAAATAGGATATGTACAAATATGATGGTAAAAGTGATAGCAAATAAGCAGTTAGTGAAATAAATAATAATACAGAAATGACAATGAGCATTATTACACTACAAATGGATCAATACAAATACCAATAGAAATATCACTATTGATAATGAACAATAACAATAATTTACCTGTCAAAGCGCTTTGAGTACCTTGAAGGTAGAAAAGCGCACTACAAATATAACCCATTTACCATAATAAAAGGCCAGATCGCCCAACCCTAATTTCATGTTTTCTATTTTACCTATTTTTTTTCTTATTGACTCAAAGATTATTTATGTATTTAATATTTGTTTGCTTGCTATGGCATATCCCATCGAGGGCGGACGCCCCCCTTCCCTCTCCCGTATCTCTCCTGCTTGCTTCTTTGTCTTGTCTTGTCTTAAAGGGGAACATTATCACAATTTCAGAATCGTTAAAACCATTAAAAATCAGTTCCCAGTGGCTTATTTTATTTTTCAAAGTTTTTTTCAAAATTTTACCCATCACGCAATATCCCTAAAAAAAAGCTTCAAAGTGCCTGATTTTAACCACCCGTCCATTTTCCTGTGACGTCACATAGTGAAGCCAACACAAACAAACATGGCGGAAAGAACAGCAAGCTATAGCGACATTAGCTCGGATTCAGACTCGGATTTCAGCGGCTTAAGCGATTCAACAGATTACGCATGTATTGAAACGGATGGTTGTAGTGTGGAGGCAGGTAGCGAAAACGAAATTGAAGAAGAAACTGAAGCTATTGAGCCATATCGGTTTGAACCGTATGCAAGCGAAACCGACGAAAACCACACGACAGCCAGCGACACGGGAGAAAGCGAGGACGAATTCGGCGATCGCCTTCTAACCAACGATTGGTATGTGTTTGTTTGGCATTAAAGGAAACTAACAACTATGAACTAGGTTTACAGCATATGAAATACATTTGGCAACAACATGCACTTTGAGAGTGCAGACAGCCCAGTTTTCATCAATTAATATATTCTGTAGACATACCCTCATCCGCGCTCTTTTCCTGAAAGCTGATCTGTCCAGTTTTGGAGTTGATGTCAGCAGGCCAGGGAAGCTAGGGTCGATATTCTTCTCTTGATCATCTTCGGTGGCATAAGGGACGGTGTGAGCCAAGACATCCAGGGGGTTTAGCTCGCTCGTCTGCGGGAACAAACTGCCGCCATTGCTTGCCGTGCTACCGAGGATCTTTGTCCCTGAATTGCTCACACACTCCGGCAGATTCAATGGGGGTCTGGCGGCAGATTTCTTTGACTTTGTGGTTGGAAATGCATCTGCTTTGAGTGTCGCAGGATATCCACACATTCTTGCCATCTCTGTCGTAGCATAGCTTTCGTCGGTAAAGTGTGCGGAACAAACGTCCAATTTCTTGCCACTTTGGCATCTTTGGGCCACTGGTGCAACTTGAATCCGTCCCTGTTGATGTTGTTACACCCTCCGACAACACACCGACGAGGCATGATGTCTCCAAGGTACGGAAAACAGTCGAAAAAACGGAAAATAACAGAGCTGATTTGACTCGGTGTTTGAGAAAATGGCGGATTGCTTCCCGATGTGACGTCACGTTGTGATGTCATCGCTCTGAGAGCGAATAATAGAAAGGCGTTTAATTCCCCAAAATTCACCCATTTAGAGTTCGGAAATCGGTTAAAAAAAAAATTGGTCTTTTTTCTGCAACATCAATCAATCAATCAATCAATGTTTATTTATATAGCCCTAAATCACAAGTGTCTCAAAGGGCTGCACAAGCCACAACGACATCCTCGGTACAAAGCCCACATAAGGGCAAGGAAAAACTCACCCCAGTGGGACGTCGATGTGAATGACTATGAGAAACCTTGGAGAGGACCGCATATGTGGGTAACCCCCCCCCCCTCTAGGGGAGACCGAAAGCAATGGATGTCGAGTGGGTCTGACATAATATTGTGAGAGTCCAGTCCATAGTGGATCCAACATAATAGTAAGAGTCCAGTCCATCGTGGGGTCAGCAGGACACCATCCCGAGCGGAGACGGGTTAGTAGCGCAGAGATGTTCCCAGCCGATGCACAGGCGAGCGGTTCACCCCGGGTCCCGACTCTGGACAGCCAGCACTTCATCCATTGCCACCGGACCTGTGCCCCCCTCCCCCCCCCTCCACAAGGAAGAGGGGAGCAGAGGAGAAAAGAAAAGAAACGGCAGATCAACTGGTCTAACAGGGGGGCTATTTAAAGGCTAGAGTATACAAATGAGTTTTAAGATGGGACTTAAATGCTTCTACTGAGGTAGCATCTCTAATTGTTACCGGGAGGGCATTCCATAGTACTGGAGCCCCAATAGAAAACGCTCTATAGCCCGCAGACTTTTTTTTGGGCTCTGGGAATCACTAATAAGCCGGAGTTCTTTGAACGCAGATTTCTTGCCGGGACATATGGTACAATGCAATCGACAAGATAGGACGGAGCTAGACCGTGTAGTATTTTATACGTAAGTAGTAAAACCTTAAAGTCACTTCTTAAGTGCACAGGAAGCCAGTGCAGGTGAGCCAGTATAGGCGTAATATGATCAAACTTTCTTGTTCTTGTCAAAAATCTAGCAGCCGCATTTTGTACCAATTGTAGTCTTTTAATGCTAGACATAGGGAGACACCAAAGTAATACGTTACAGTAGTCGAGACGAGACGTAACGAACGCATGAATAATGATCTCGGCGTCGTTAGTGGATAAAATAGAACGAATTTGAGCGATATTACGGAGATGGAAGAAGGCCGTTTTAGTAACACTCTTAATGTGTGATTCAAAGGAGAGAGTTGGGTGGAAGATAATACCCAGATTCTTTACTGATTCGCCTTGTGTAATTCTTTGGTTGTCAAATGTTAAGGTGGTATTATTAAATAAATGTCGGTGTTTAGCAGGACCGATAATCAGCATTTCCGTTTTCTTGGCGTTGAGTTGCAAGAAGTTAGCGGACATCCATTGTTTAATTTCATTAAGACACGCCTCCAGCTGACTACAATCCGGCGTGTTGGTCAGTTTTAGGGGCATGTAGAGTTGGGTGTCATCAGCATAACAATGAAAGCTAACACCGTATTTGCGTATGATGTCGCCTAGCGGCAGCATGTAAATACTAAAGAGTGCAGGGCCAAGAACCGAACCCTGAGGGACTCCGCACGTTACCTTAACATAGTCCGAGGTCACATTATTATGGGAGACGCATTGCATCCTGTCAGTAAGATAAGAGTTAAACCACGACAAGGCTAAGTCTGACATACCAATACGTGTTTTGATACGCTCTAATAAAATATTATGATCGACGGTATCGAAAGCAGCGCTAAGATCAAGAAGCAGCAACATAGATGACGCATCAGAATCCATCGTTAGCAGTAGATCATTAGTCATTTTTGCAAGGGCTGTCTCCGTAGAGTGATTTGCCCTGAAACCGGATTGAAAAGGTTCACAGAGATTGTTAGACACTAAGTGTTCATTTAGCTGCTGTGCGACAATTTTTTCGAGGATTTTCGAAATAAAGGGAAGGTGGGACACCGGTCGGTAGTTTACCATGAGGTCAGGATCAAGGTTAGGTCTTTTGAGCAGAGGATGAATAACCGCTTTCTTGAATGCTAGGAGAACAGTGCCAGAGGAAAGTGATAAGTTTATAATATTTAGCACTGATGGACCTAATAATACAAAAAGCTCCTTGATAAGTTTCCCAGGAAGTGGGTCAAGTAAACATGTTGTTTGTTTTATCCCACTTACACGCTGTAATAGTTCCTCTAATGTTATTTCATCAAAAAGAGAGAGACTATTTTGTATTGCAGTATCCGTCGTAGATACAGTTGTATCTGTGTTCATAGAACCCAGTTGTAGCTGGGATGCGTTGTCTTTAATCTCCTTTCTAATGAGTTCAATTTTCTTATGAAAGAAATTCATAAAGTCATCTGCCGAGTGGGTGGAGCTATTGGGAGGAGTCCCTTGTTGGGTTAGCGATGCTACTGTACTAAACAAAAATTTAGGGTCGTTTTTGTTGAGGCGGATGAGATTTGAGTAATATTTAGCTTTAGCTAAGGTAAGCATGCGTTTATACGATATTAAACTATCACTCCATGCTTGATGGAAAACCTCAAGCTTGGTCGCGCGCCATTTGCGTTCCAACTTTCTACATGATAATTTATGAGCTCTGGTTTCCTCTGTAAACCATGGGACATAGGGAGACCCCAAAATAATACGTTACAGTAGTCGAGACGAGACGTAACGAACGCATGAATAATGATCTCGGCGTCGCTAGTGGATAAAATAGAACGAATTTGAGCGATATTACGGAGATGAAAGAAGGCCGTTTTAGTAACACTCTTAATGTGTGACTCAAACGAGAGAGTATATTGACGCTTACATAGGTCTGGTGATAATGTTCCCCTTTAACTTGTTTTGTTGCCTCTTTTTGCGCTGCTCTCCAAATCTAAACATTGGAACTATTTAACTGTCCTCAACGAAATTGACAAGATCTTGGGTGTGTGGGGGAACCTGCTTGTCGTGACGGAGCGGTTGTTGCTGGACACACCACGGACTCCTGGGAGAAGAAGGAGTGCCGCGTGCCTGGTGACCCTTTCCTGTCAAGGACATGAAGATATCTACCTATTGGGAATTATGACAAAAGAACATCTGCTGATTGGAGTAAGCGTTGCTCTGGTTTGTCCACAAATTGGAAGTTGCCGGCAGTCTTCAAAGTAGCCCGAAGCTGCCACAAATGATTGGAGGATGTGGGAAGAACTGTGGACACTCTTGTGATTTGGATCACATCGGACTGTCTGCCCTGCAGGATGAATTTTGAGGACCAGTCATAGACAATTTAGAGTGAAAAGCAAATTGTATTTTCACTCGCATACAAAACATTCTAACTTGGCTTGGGGACTCTCCCGAAGGACAGTGCGGCGAAGACACAACAAACTCCCTTCTTGTCTCTCATGGACACATACCTCTTTTTGTTGACTTTGGACTGACTAGCGGCTGCACAACATCAAGGCCGCGGAACAGAGCGGCAGGTTTACACACACACATGCATCCACAAAAAATACACATACCCCACCCCTCATCCAACGCCCTTGTCGCAAATCCCATAGGGGTGATGAAAGGATGGGCACCGCCTGAAGAGCTGCAGCCTGCCACCATGGCACCCCCCTCCTTCCCCTCTGTTGCTAGATATCTCAAGATGTACGTTGTAATATGTAAATGTGCTTTGCTATGGAGGTTTTTTTCCCACTCCAGATGGTATTTTTTTACTCATCCTTCCCCAGCGTTTACCTTTTCCCCATCTTTTACGGGGCGCCTTGTGGCGACCCATCAGCGTTCCTGTTCTGTAACCCTGTACACTGTTTGTTTGTCAAATCTTGGAGGGGTTTGTGCTGAAAACGAAGTTTCGTTGTACTTGTGCAATGACAATAAAGACCTACCTACCTCAAATGGGATAACATTGCTACGGTATGAAAAGGGGTAAGATTAAATAAGCTCTGCTTCTTCCTGCTCCTTTTCGGACGTGCTGTAGTGAAACAACTGGAATTGTGTGATGCATTACATTGTATCGTATGTAAGTTGCAAATAAACTGAAACTGAACTGAACCGTTGACAATCAAAGTTTACTTATATAGCCCTAAATCACAAGTTTCTCAAATGGCTACACAAGCCACAAAACGGGCGACCGGTGCAATGGACGTCGAGTGGATCTAGCATAATATTTTGAGAGTCCAGTTCATAGTGGATCTAGCATAATAGTGAGAGTCCAGTCCATAGTGGATCTAATATAATAGTGAGAGTCCAGTCCATAGTGGATCTAACATAATAGTGAGAGAGTCCAGTCCATAGTGGATCTAACATAATAGTGTGAGAGTCCAGTCCATAGTGGATCTAACATAATAGTGAGAGTCCAGTCCATAGTGGATCTAACATAATAGTGAGAGTCCAGTCCATAGTGGATCTAACATAATAGTGTGAGAGTCCAGTCCATAGTGGATCTAACATAATAGATAAATGATAAATGGGTTGTACTTGTATAGCGCTTTTCTACCTTCAAGGTACTCAAAGCGCTTTGACACTACTTCCACATTTACCCATTCACACACACATTCACACACTGATGGAGGGAGCTGCCATGCAAGGCGCTAACCAGCACCCATCAGGAGCAAGGGTGAAGTGTCTTGCTCAGGACACAACGGACATGACGAGGTTGGTACTAGGTGGGGATTGAACCAGGGACCCTCGGGTCGCGCACGGCCATTCTTCCACTGCGCCACGCCGTCCCTAGTGAGAGAGTCCAGTCCATAGTGGATCTAACATAATAGTGAGAGTCCAGTCCATAGTGGATCTAACATAATAGTGTGAGTGTCCAGTCCATAGTGGATCTAACATAATAGTGAGAGTCCAGTTCATAGTGGATCTAGCATAATAGTGAGAGTCCAGTCCATAGTGGATCTAATATAATAGTGAGAGTCCAGTCCACAGTGGATCTAACATAATAGTGTGAGAGTCCAGTCCATAGTGGATCTAACATAATAGTGAGAGTCCAGTCCATAGTGGATCTAACATAATAGTGTGAGAGTCCAGTCCATAGTGGATCTAACATAATAGTGTGAGAATCCAGTCCATAGTGGATCTAACATAATAGTGAGAGTCCAGTCCATAGTGGATCTAACATAATAGTGTGAGAGTCCAGTCCATAGTGGATCTAACATAATAGCGTGAAAGTCCAGTCCATAGTGGATCTAACATAATAGTGAGAGTCCAGTCCATAGTGGATCTAACATAATAGTGTGAGAGTCCAGTCCATAGTGGATCTAAAATAATAGTGTGAGAGTCCAGTCCATAGTGGATCCAACATAATAGTCAGAGTCCAGTCCATAGTGGATCGAACATAATAGTGAGAGTCCAGTCCATAGTGGATCTAACATAATAGTGTGAGAGTCCAGTCCATAGTGGATCTAACATAATAGTGAGAGTCCAGTCCATAGTGGATCTAACATAATAGTGTGAGAGTCCAGTCCATAGTGGATCTAACATAATAGTGTGAGAGTCCAATCCATAGTGGATCTAACATAATAGTGAGAGTCCAGTCCATAGTGGATCTAACATAATAGTGTGAGAGTCCAGTCCATAGTGGATCTAACATAATAGTGAGAGTCCAGTCCATAGTGGATCTAACATAATAGTGTGAGTGTCCAGTCCATAGTGGATCTAACATAATAGTGAGAGTCCAGTCCATAGTGGATCTAACATAATAGTGTGAGTGTCCAGTCCATAGTGGATCTAACATAATAGTGAGAGTCTAGTCCATAGTGGATCTAACATAATAGTGAGAGTCCAGTCCATAGTGGATCTAACATAATAGTGTGAGTGTCCAGTCCATAGTGGATCTAACATAATAGTGAGAGTCCAGTTCATAGTGGATCTAGCATAATAGTGGGTGGCCAGTCCATAGTGGATCTAATATAATAGTGAGAGTCCAGTCTATAGTGGATCTAACATAATAGTGCGAGTCCAGTCCATAGTGGATCTAACATAATAGTGAGAGAGTCCAGTCTATAGTGGATCTAACATAATAGTGAGAGTCCAGTCCATAGTGGATCTAACATAATAGTGAGAGAGTCCAGTCCATAGTGGATCTAACATAATAGTGCGAGTCCAGTCCATAGTGGATCTAACATAATAGTGCGAGTCCAGTCCATAGTGGATCTAACATAATAGTGAGAGAGTCCAGTCCATAGTGGATCTAACATAATAGTGCGAGTCCAGTCCATAGTGGATCTAACATAATAGTGAGAGAGTCCAGTCCATAGTGGATCTAACATAATAGTGAGAGTCCAGTCCATAGTGGATCTAACATAATAGTGTGAGAGTCCAGTCCATAGTGGATCTAACATAATAGTGAGAGTCTAGTCCATAGTGGATCTAACACAACAGTGTGAGAGTCAAGTCCATAGTGGATCTAACATGATAGTGAGAGTCCGGTCCATAGTGGATCTAACATGATAGTGAGAGTCCAGTCCATCGTGGATCTAACATAATAGTGAGAGTCCAGTCCATAGTGGATCTAACATAATAGTGAGAGTCCAGTTCATAGTGGATCTAACATAATAGTGTGAGAGTCCAGTCCATAGTGGATCTAACATAATAGTGAGAGTCCAGTCCATAGTGGATCTACCATAATAGTGTGAGAGTCCAGTCCATAGTGGATCTAACATAATAGCGTGAAAGTCCAGTCCATAGTGGATCTAACATAATAGTGAGAGTCCAGTCCATAGTGGATCTAACATAATAGTGTGAGAGTCCAGTCCATAGTGGATCTAAAATAATAGTGTGAGAGTCCAGTCCATAGTGGATCTAACATAATAGTGAGAGTCCAGTCCATAGTGGTTCGAACATAATAGTGAGAGTCCAGTCCATAGTGGATCTAACATAATAGTGTGAGAGTCCAGTCCATAGTGGATCTAACATAATAGTGTGAGAGTCCAGTCCATAGTGGATCTAACATAATAGTGAGAGTCCAGTCCATAGTGGATCTAACATAATAGTGTGAGAGTCCAGTCCATAGTGGATCTAACATAATAGTGAGAGTCCAGTCCATAGTGGATCTAACATAATAGTGTGAGTGTCCAGTCCATAGTGGATCTAACATAATAGTGAGAGTCCAGTTCATAGTGGATCTAGCATAATAGTGGGTGGCCAGTCCATAGTGGATCTAATATAATAGTGAGAGTCCAGTCTATAGTGGATCTAACATAATAGTGCGAGTCCAGTCCATAGTGGATCTAACATAATAGTGAGAGAGTCCAGTCCATAGTGGATCTAACATAATAGTGAGAGTCCAGTCCATAGTGGATCTAACATAATAGTGAGAGAGTCCAGTCCATAGTGGATCTAACATAATAGTGCGAGTCCAGTCCATAGTGGATCTAACATAATAGTGCGAGTCCAGTCCATAGTGGATCTAACATAATAGTGAGAGAGTCCAGTCTATAGTGGATCTAACATAATAGTGCGAGTCCAGTCCATAGTGGATCTAACATAATAGTGAGAGAGTCCAGTCCATAGTGGATCTAACATAATAGTGAGAGTCCAGTCCATAGTGGATCTAACATAATAGTGTGAGAGTCCAGTCCATAGTGGATCTAACATAATAGTGAGAGTCCAGTCCATAGTGGATCTAACACAATAGTGTGAGAGTCAAGTCCATAGTGGATCTAACATGATAGTGAGAGTCCGGTCCATAGTGGATCTAACATGATAGTGAGAGTCCAGTCCATCGTGGATCTAACATAATAGTGAGAGTCCAGTCCATAGTGGATCTAACATAATAGTGAGAGTCCAGTTCATAGTGGATCTAACATAATAGTGTGAGAGTCCAGTCCATAGTGGATCTAACATAATAGTGAGAGTCCAGTCCATAGTGGATCTAACATAATAGTGTGAGAGTCCAGTCCATAGTGGATCTAACATAATAGCGTGAAAGTCCAGTCCATAGTGGATCTAACATAATAGTGAGAGTCCAGTCCATAGTGGATCTAACATAATAGTGTGAGAGTCCAGTCCATAGTGGATCTAAAATAATAGTGTGAGAGTCCAGTCCATAGTGGATCTAACATAATAGTCAGAGTCCAGTCCATAGTGGATCGAACATAATAGTGAGAGTCCAGTCCATAGTGGATCGAACATAATAGTGTGAGAGTCCAGTCCATAGTGGATCTAACATAATAGTGTGAGAGTCCAGTCCATAGTGGATCTAACATAATAGTGAGAGTCCAGTCCATAGTGGATCTAACATAATAGTGTGAGAGTCCAGTCCATAGTGGATCTAACATAATAGTGTGAGTGTCCAGTCCATAGAGGATCTAACATAAGAGTGAGAGTCCAGTCCATAGTGGATCTAAAATAATAGTGTGAGAGTCCAGTCCATAGTGGATCTAACATAATAGTGAGAGTCCAGTCCATAGTGGATCTAACATAATAGTGAGAGTCCAGTCCATAGTGGATCTAACATAATAGTGTGAGAGTCCAGTCCATAGTGGATCTAACATAATAGTGAGAGTCCAGTCCATAGTGGATCTAACATAATAGTGAGAGTCCAGTCCATAGTGGATCTAACACAATAGTGTGAGAGTCAAGTCCATAGTGGATCTAACATGATAGTGAGAGTCCGGTCCATAGTGGATCTAACATGATAGTGAGAGTCCAGTCCATCGTGGATCTAACATAATAGTGAGAGTCCAGTCCATAGTGGATCTAACATAATAGTGAGAGTCCAGTTCATAGTGGATCTAACATAATAGTGTGAGAGTCCAGTCCATAGTGGATCTAACATAATAGTGAGAGTCCAGTCCATAGTGGATCTAACATAATAGTGTGAGAGTCCAGTCCATAGTGGATCTAACATAATAGCGTGAAAGTCCAGTCCATAGTGGATCTAACATAATAGTGAGAGTCCAGTCCATAGTGGATCTAACATAATAGTGTGAGAGTCCAGTCCATAGTGGATCTAAAATAATAGTGTGAGAGTCCAGTCCATAGTGGATCTAACATAATAGTCAGAGTCCAGTCCATAGTGGATCGAACATAATAGTGAGAGTCCAGTCCATAGTGGATCGAACATAATAGTGTGAGAGTCCAGTCCATAGTGGATCTAACATAATAGTGTGAGAGTCCAGTCCATAGTGGATCTAACATAATAGTGAGAGTCCAGTCCATAGTGGATCTAACATAATAGTGTGAGAGTCCAGTCCATAGTGGATCTAACATAATAGTGTGAGTGTCCAGTCCATAGAGGATCTAACATAAGAGTGAGAGTCCAGTCCATTGTGGATCTAACATAATAGTGTGAGAGTCCAGTCCATAGTGGATCTAAAATAATAGTGTGAGAGTCCAGTCCATAGTGGATCTAACATAATAGTGAGAGTCCAGTCCATAGTGGATCTAACATAATAGTGAGAGTCCAGTCCATAGTGGATCTAACATAATAGTGTGAGAGTCCAGTCCATAGTGGATCTAACATAATAGTGAGAGTCCAGTCCATAGTGGATCTAACATAATAGTGAGAGTCCAGTCCATAGTGGATCTAACATAATAGTGTGAGAGTCCAGTCCATAGTGGATCTAACATAATAGTGTGAGAGTCCAGTCCATAGTGGATCTTACATGATAGTGTGAGAGTCCAGTCCATAGTGGATCTAACATAATAGTGAGAGTCCAGTCCATAGTGGGGCCATCAGGAGATCATCTTGAGTGGAGACAGGTCAGCAGCACAGAGACGTCCCCAACTGATGCACAGATGAGTGGTCCACCCCGGGTCCCAACTTTGGACAGCTAGCGCTTCATCTGTGGTCACCGAATCTGTGATGTGATGTTGAACCATCCAGAATGTGGACAGAGTGATGTTTTTTTGGTCTCGTAATTGAAATCACACTACAAGTGTCTGCCACGTACACGGGCGAGCGCGGTATTCTCACAGCCTCTTCATCGCTCTCCTTTTTAAATATCACCGCCGCTATTTTAGCGGGATGACATTTTAAAAGCAACACGAGACCTTTGGCGACGCGCAGCCCCCGCCGGAAATAAGGGGATCTCCAATGGAAATCTCCCGCGCCGAGCGTTAAATGGCCGCTTTAATTATGGCAGAGTTGAAGTTAAGACTCAGAATCGTGTCAGCGGAGGCCACCGGATTAATTTTGTGCGACCTCCCATTTTGCAAGCGCAGGAAACATTTAACTTGAGATGTGCACGGACAGCTTTGAATGCCAGGCTGTCTCACTCATGTATATATAAGTGTGTGTGTGTGTGTGTGTGTGTGTGTGTGTGTGTGTGTGTGGGCATGTGAGCTACAAAGCTGTTGCACGGCTTCATCGATTTCCGTGCCCCTTTGGCGCATCTTTTCACATGCCTCCCTGACTCACCCACCCTTTCCATCCTCCCCCTCTTTTGGCCCGTGGTGCTGGTTCACCTCGCTCACCGCCGGCCGCGCAGGAAGTGGGCGGCGGTCCGCTAAGAGAAGGACCTCCCGAGAGCGCTGAGTAAGGTGGTCACGTGACTGCACCCGAGGGCGGGGTTACGGGGGTCGATGGCGGCGGCGGTGGTGGTGTTACGGGGGGGTGGGGGGCGGGCAGGGAGTGTCGGCCGCAGGCCTCAGAAAAAGTGCGTTCGGCGTCTCATCGATTGCGCCGCTTCAAGCGAAGATGAAAGTGGAGACGGAGGAAGAAGGGAGCGGGGATGTTGGACTATGACGGAATACGAGGAGGCTACGGGGAAGTTGGCTCAGAAACCAAAGTCATGCCTTTTAAAAAAAATAAAAATTTCCACCTCGGGGGCAAATCAAAACAATAAAGCAAAGCAACGTGTTCACAAAATGCCGTTCCTGGTTCACCAGAAGCAACCAAATTACAGTATTTTCCGGACTATAAGGCGCACTTAAAATCCTTTCATTTTCTCAAAACTCGACAGTGCGCTGTAACGACGGGGTTTTCGCTTTCTGCGGGGTCGTTCTCCCAGGAAGGCAAACGGACGACTCCGGACAGGACTTGCAGGTAGGAACATGATTTAGAAACACTCAACGAGGTACAAAACAGAAAACAACCCGAAGGCAAGCGTGCCAAAAACTTAGGACATGAAACTATAGACATGAACCTCACGAAACTGTGGCATGAAACAAATACGAAACTGTGGCATGAAACATCTAGCATTAACAATGGCATAGAACAAACACGGAACTGTGGCATGAAACCAATAGCATTAACTATGGCATAGAACACACGAAACTGTGGCATGAAACTAATAGCATTAACTATGGCATAGAACAAACACGAAACTGTGGCATTAAACCAATAGCGTTATTTATGGCATAGAACAAACACGAAACTGTGGCATGAAACCAATAGCGTTAACTATGGCATAAAACAAACTCGAAACTGTGGCATGAAACCAATAGCGTTAACTATGGCATAGATAAAACACGAAACTGTGGCATGAAACCAATAGCATTAACTATGGCATAGAACAAACACGAAACTGTGGCATTAAACCAATAGCGTTATTTATGGCATAGAACAAACACGAAACTGTGGCATGAAACCAATAGCGTTAACTATGGCATAAAACAAACTTGAAACTGTGGCATGAAACCAATAGCGTTAACTATGGCATCGAACAAACACGAAACTGTGGCATGAAACCAATAGCGTTAACTATGGCATAGAACAAACACGAAACTGTGGCATGAAACCAATAGCGTTAACTATGGCATAGAACAAACACGAAACTGTGGCATGAAACCAATAGCATTAACTATGGCATAGAACACACGAAACTGTGGCATGAAACTAATAGCATTAACTATGGCATAGAACAAACACGAAACTGTGGCATTAAACCAATAGCGTTATTTATGGCATAGAACAAACACAAAACTGTGGCATGAAACCAATAGCGTTAACTATGGCATAAAACAAACTCGAAACTGTGGCATGAAACCAATAGCGTTAACTATGGCATAGATAAAACACGAAACTGTGGCATGAAACCAATAGCATTAACTATGGCATAGAACAAACACGAAACTGTGGCATTAAACCAATAGCGTTATTTATGGCATAGAACAAACACGAAACTGTGGCATGAAACCAATAGCGTTAACTATGGCATAAAACAAACTTGAAACTGTGGCATGAAACCAATAGCGTTAACTATGGCATAGAACAAACACGAAACTGTGGCATGAAACCAATAGCGTTAACTATGGCATAGAACAAACACGAAACTGTGGCATGAAACCAATAGCGTTAACTATGGCATAGAACAAACACGAAACTGTGGCATGAAACCAATAGCGTTAACTATGGCATAGAACAAACACGAAACTGTGGCATGAAACCAATAGCATTAACTATGGCATAGAACAAACACGAAACTGTGGCATGAAACCAATAGCGTTATTTATGGCATAGAACAAACACGAAACTGTGGCATGAAATCAATAGCGTTAACTATGGCATAGAACAAACACGAAACTGTGGCATGAAACCAATAGCGTTAACTATGGCATAGAACAAACACGAAACTGTGGCATGAAACCAATAGCGTTAACTATGGCATAGAACAAACACGAAACTGTGGCATGAAACCAATAGCGTTAACTATGGCATAGAACAAACACGAAACTGTGGCATGAAACCAATAGCGTTAACTATGGCATAGAACAAACACGAAACTGTGGCATGAAACCAATAGCGTTAACTATGGCATCGAACAAACACGAAACTGTGGCATGAAACCAATAGCGTTAACTATGGCATAGAACAAACACGAAACTGTGGCATGAAACCAATAGCGTTAACTATGGCATAGAACAAACACGAAACTGTGGCATGAAACCAATAGCATTAACTATGGCATAGAACAAACACGAAACTGTGTCATGAAACCAATAGCGTTATTTATGGCATAGAACAAACACGAAACTGTGGCATGAAACCAATAGCGTTAACTATGGCATAGAACAAACACGAAACTGTGGCATGAAACCAATAGCGTTAACTATGGCATAGAACAAACACGAAACTGTGGCATGAAACCAATAGCGTTAACTATGGCATCGAACAAACACGAAACTGTGGCATGAAACCAATAGCGTTAACTATGGCATAGAACAAACACGAAACTGTGGCATGAAACCAATAGCGTTAACTATGGCATAGAACAAACACGAAACTGTGGCATGAAACCAATAGCATTAACTATGGCATAGAACAAACACGAAACTGTGTCATGAAACCAATAGCGTTATTTATGGCATAGAACAAACACGAAACTGTGGCATGAAACCAATAGCGTTAACTATGGCATAGAACAAACACGAAACTGTGGCATGAAACCAATAGCGTTAACTATGGCATAGAACAAACACGAAACTGTGGCATGAAACCAATAGCGTTAACTATGGCATAGAACAAACACGAAACTGTGGCATGAAACCAATAGCGTTAACTATGGCATAGAACAAACACGAAACTGCACCGGTAGTTTTTAGCACTTCCATAGAGAGATATACGCTACAACAAAGATGACGGGGGAAAGACGCTGTCGAAGTAAATAAGACCGCCCACAAAACGGCGCATCCTGAAGAGACTGTCAGAAAGTGACTTGAAGATGATGTGTAAAACATCATCTATGCAACATTTTGAGCAAAGAACCACCATTACATGTTATGTAGACCACAAGGAAGTCTTTTACATTCAGAAAAAAATCATAATATGACCCTTTTAATGTGCCTTTTGTATGAAAATAGATCTGTGTGCGCCCTATAGTCCGGAAAATACGGTAATCAATCATGGTTCCAGAGTCCGATGTCCCGCCCCGTTTGGACTCTGTCACTTGATTGGCTGCCCCGACTACAACACTCCTGGACGCCGCTCCTCTCTCATCCTGCGCCGGCACATTCCATCTTCCAGATTAGCTCACTTGACATTTGACAGACTTAGCTATGAATATATTTGAATACATCAAAGCGCGCTCTTTTGGACGACGGCTCCTCGCCGGGACACAGCTGCGGCGCCCGGCTCCTCCATCACAGGCGAGTTAGCCCTGTCTGAGCTAATTAAGGCAGGAAGCATCTGCTCCAAGCTGCTCACGTCTCACACCTGCTACCAGGATGACCACGCATGGCGGGGTTCTTTCATCCGGTGGACTGAGGGCATGTTGGACGAGCACAGCAAGTGGATGAGGGCAACGGTCTAAGCTGGCCAACCTAACTAGCAAACTCCACTGACTATGTTGTAGTATTCCTGCCAGGCTTGGAGTACAAATCCAACAGTTTGTAAGGATTTAAATCTCTTTGTCATGGTCCGTTCGATTCACATCTCCATATGTGGGTTATGAGGCGATTCGCAAACGATTTATCCATACAACAGCGATTCGATGCAATTCGATTTAGTCTGTGAACAATTCTGTACAATTCAACCAGTGTACGGATGATTCAATTCTATGGTTAAAAGGGAACATTATCACAATTTCAGAAGGGTTAAAACCATTAAAAATCAGTTCCCAGTGGCTTATTTTATTTTTTGAAGTTTTTTTCAAGATTTTACCCATCACGCAATATCCCTAAAAAAAGCTTCAAAGTGCCTGATTTTAACCATCGTTATATACACCCGTCCATTTTCCTGTGACG
Organism: Nerophis lumbriciformis; assembly: GCF_033978685.3. Lineage (NCBI taxonomy): Eukaryota > Metazoa > Chordata > Actinopteri > Syngnathiformes > Syngnathidae > Nerophis > Nerophis lumbriciformis. The sequence continues at coordinate 9,739,519 of NC_084552.2, read as the reverse complement.
TCACATAGTGAAGCCAACACAAACAAACATGGCGGATAGAACAGCAAGCTATAGCGACATTAGCTCGGATTCAGACTCGGATTTCAGCGGCTTAAGCGATTCAACAGATTACGCATGTATTGAAACGGATGGTTGTAGTGTGGAGGCAGGTTGCGAAAACCAAATTGAAGAAGAAACTGAAGCTATTGAGCCATATCGGTTTGAACCGTATGCAAGCGAAACCGACGAAAACGACACGACAGCCAGCGACACGGGAGAAAGCGAGGACGAATTCGGCGATCGCCTTCTAACCAACGATTGGTATGTGTTTGTTTGGCATTAAAGGAAACTAACAAATATGAACTAGGTTTACAGCATATGAAATACATTTGGCAACAACATGCACTTTGAGAGTGCAGACAGCCCAATTTTCATCAATTAATATATTCTGTAGACATACCCTCATCCGCGCTCTTTTCCTGAAAGCTGATCTGTCCAGTTTTGGAGTTGATGTCAGCAGGCCAGGGAAGCTAGTAGACATGCGCGGATAGGCAATTATTTCATCCGCAACCGCATCACAAAAGTCATCAACCATCCGCATCCATCCGAACTAACATTTAATCAAAACCGCATCCGCCCGCACCCGCCCGTTGTTATATATCTAAAATAGACGATGCAAGGCATTAGTGAGGTTATAAAGGTTTTGCCTGTTAAAGAAAGGAGACTGATCCAATGCAGCAGAGACATTCAATGCGTGCCACGCTGTCACGGCCCGGACGCACACCAGTGCGCAATCATCTGGGAGCCGCGCTGAGCGCACCCCGCGGCGGCTCCACCTGGGCTCGCGCCCGAGGCTTCAGCGCGCACATCCTACTCGTCGCGGCCTAGCCCTCGCGGCTCTCGCTGCCGGCGACGGCCGGGTATGGGCCCGACGCTCCAGCGCCATCCATTTTCAGGGCTAGTTGATTCGGCAGGTGGGTTGTTACACACTCCTTAGCGGGTTCCGACTTCCATGGCCACCGTCCTGCTGTCTATATCAACCAACACCTTTTCTGGGGTCTGATGAGCGTCGGCATCGGGCGCCTTAACCCGGCGTTCGGTTCATCCCGCAGCGCCAGTTCTGCTTACCAAAAGTGGCCCACTCGGCTCACCAGGGTGAGCCCCACCCCTTTCGTGAGCGCACTGCGCGCGGAGTGACCCCTGTTACAAGCCCCCGGCCACGGGGGTGGCGGGCAGGTAAGCTGCTTACCTGCTGCGCGTGACGCCGGCCGCGGCGAAGGCGGACGAGGCGGGGTGTTGGTGCGGTGGGCGCGGTGGTGACCCTGGACGTGCGTCGGGTCCTTCTCGCGGATCACCTCAGCTACGGCTCCCGGTGGGGCCCTCTCGGGGGAAGGGTCCTCGGTCCCGGACCCCGACGAGGCGTCCCTTCTCCGCTCCGTAAAAGTGTCCATCTCTTTTTTTTTTCTTCTTCTGTTGTGGCATATGCAGCAGGTGCCTGCTCGTTTTTCGTATGTGGGTAACAACATTTAACTATGTATATATATTTCCGAATTGGTTTAACTGCCACCCGCCTGAATCTATTTAAAATCTTTTTTTTTTTTTTTTCAACCGCCCGACCCGACCCGCGGATAAAATCTTATTTTTTTTTATTTCAACCGCCCGACCCGCGGATAATACGCGGACTCCGCGGTTGTGTCCGCAAACCGCGCATCTCTAGAAGCTAGGGTCGATATTCTTCTCTTGATCATCTTCGGTGGCATAAGGGACGGTGTGAGCCAAGACATCCAGGGGGTTTAGCTCGCTCGTCTACGGGAACAAACTGCCGCCATTGCTTGCCGTGCTACCGAGGTCCTTTGTCCCTGAATTGCTCACACACTCCGGCAGATTCAATGGGGGTCTGGCGGCAGATTTCTTTGACTTTGTGGTTGGAAATGCATCTGCTTTGAGTGTCGCAGGATATCCACACATTCTTGCCATCTCTGTCGTAGCATAGCTTTCGTCGGTAAAGTGTGCGGAACAAACGTCCAATTTCTTGCCACTTTGGCATCTTTGGGCCACTGGTGCAACTTGAATCCGTCCCTGTTGGTGTTGTTACACCCTCCGACAACACACCGACGAGGCATGATGTCTCCAAGGTACGGAAAACAGTCGAAAAAACGGAAAATAACAGAGCTGATTTGACTTGGTGTTTGAGAAAATGGCGGATTGCTTCCCGATGTGACGTCATCGCTCCGAGAGCGAATAATAGAAAGGCGTTTAATTCGCCAAAATTCACCCATTTAGAGTTCGGAAATCGGTTAAAAAAATATATGGTCTTTTTTCTGCAACATCAAGGTATATATTGACGCTTACATAGGTCTGCTGATAATGTTCCCCTTTAATGGACACATTGTTTGGACACCACAAAAGAACAAAAGCATCCCTTCTTGTGCGTACACACCTCCTCAATTTAGAGACTAATTGCTTAGGACCTTGGCACCAAGCGCTCAGACTAGATCTGTCCGAGCTAAGTCTACAATCTTAAACTAATGAAAACTACTCGGTTGAAAGGCCAAATGTCTTAGACAACTGATCAGTTGAATGCCAATAACCTGATGAATAAGAACACCCTAGTGTTGTCCCCATACCAATATTTCAGTACCGGTACCAAAATGTATTTTGATACTTTTCGGTACTTTTTTAAATAAGTTGCACCAAAAAAAAATGGCATTATTGTCTTTATTTGAACCAAAACATTTTAGTGTACATGAAACATATGTTTATTATTGTAATTTAGTCCTTAAATAAAATGTTGAACATACTAGACAACTTGTCTTTTAGTAGTAAGTAAACAAACAAAGACTCCTAATTAGTCGTATGCAGTAACATATTGTGTCATTTATACACCTATTATTTTGTACACATTATGAGGGACAAACTGTAAGAATTGATTAATAATCTACTTGTTCATTTACTGTTAATATCTGCTTATTTTCTGTTTTAACATGTTCTATCTACACTTCTGTTAAAATGTAATAATCACTTATTCTTCTCTTCTTTGATACTTTACATTAGTTTTGGATGATACCACACATTTAGGTATGGATCTGATACCAAGTAGTTACAGGATCATACAAACCCCGTTCCCATATGAGTTGGAAAATTGTGTTAGATGTAAATATAAATGGAATACAATGATTTGCAAATCCTTTTTTAACTCATATTCAATTGAATGCAATACAAAGACAACATATTTGATGTTCAAACTCATAAACTAAATTTTTTTTTTGCAAATAATAATTAACTTAAAATTTCATGGCTGTAACACGTGCCAAAGTAGTTGGGAAAGGGCATGTTCACCACTGTGTTACATGGCCTTTCCTTTTAACAACACTCAGTAAACGTTTGGGAACTGAGGAGACACATTTTTGAAGTGGAATTCTTTCTCATTCTTGCTTGATGTACAGCTTAAGTTGTTCAACAGTCCGGGGGTCTCCATTGTGCTATTTTAGGCTTCATAATGTGCCACACATTTTCAATGGGAGACAGGTCTGGACTACAGGCAGGCCAGTCTAGTACCCGCACTCTTTTACTATGAAGCCACATTGATGTCACACGTGGCTTGGCATTGTCTTGCTGAAATAAGCAGGGGCGTCCATGGTAACGTTGCTTGGATGGCAACATATGTTGCTCCAAAACCTGTATGTACCTTTCAGCATTAATGGCGCCTTCACAGATGTGTAAGTTACCCATGTCTTGGGCACTAATACACCCCCATACCATCACACATGCTGGCTTTTACACTTTGCGCCTATAACAATCCGGATGGTTCTTTTCCTCTTTGGTCCGGAGGACACGACGTCCACAGTTTCCAAAAACAATTTGAACAGAACACTTTTCCACTTTGTATCAGTCCATCTTAGATGAGCTCAGGCCCAGCGAAGCCGACGGCGTTTCTGGGTGTTGTTGATAAACGGTTTTCGCCTTGCATAGGAGAGTTTTAACTTGCACTTACAGATGTAGCGACCAACTGTAGTTACTGACAGTGGGTTTCTGAAGTGTTCTTGGTGATATCCTTTACACACTGTGATTTCTCCAGATTCTCTGAACCCTTTGATGATATTACGGAGCGTAGATGGTGAAATCCCTAAATTCCTTGCAATAGCTGGTTGAGAAAGGTTTTTCTTAAACTGTTCAACAATTTGCTCACGCATTTGTTGACAAAGTGGTGACCCTCGCCCCATCCTTGTTTGTGAATGACTGAGCATTTCATGGAATCTACTTTTATACCCAATCATGGCACGCACCTGTTCCCAATTAGCCTGTTCACCTGTGGGATGTTCCAAATAAGTGTTTGATGAGCATTCCTCAACTTTATCAGTATTTATTGCCACCTTTCCCAACTTCTTTGTCACGTGTTGCTGGCATCAAATTCTAAAGTTAATGATTATTTGCAAAAAAAAAAAAAGTTTATCAGTTTGAACATCAAATATGTTGTCTTTGTAGCATATTCAACTGAATATGGGTTGAAAATGATTTGCAAATCATTGTATTCCGTTTATATTTACATCTAACACAATTTCCCAACTCATATGGAAACGGGGTTTGTACATTGGTCATATTCAAAGTCCTCATGTGTCCAGGGACATATTTTCTGACTTTATAAACATAATATATATTTTTTTAAACGAAAGAAGATTTTGTGATGCTAAAAAATATCGATGTAATGATAGTAGTATCAACTAGATACGCTATTGTACTTGGTATCATTACAGTGGATGTTAGGTGTAGGTTCACCAATGGCGTTTGTTTATATTCTAGTGTCCCAGAAGAATTGGTGCTGCAGGGAATTCTGGGAATTTGTTCTGTAGTGTTTATGTTGTGTTGCGGTGCATACATTCTCCCAAAATGTGTTTGTCATTGTTGTTTAGTGTGGTTTCACTATATGGCACATATTTATGACAGTGTTGGCTTTGTTCGTACGGCCACCCTTAGTGTGACATGTATGGCTGTTCATTAAGTATGCCCTTCATTCACATGTGATCAGTGTATACAAAGTTACGATGACCGTTAATGGTTAGTGATTGGGCATAATGATATCTTGTGTTGACTATAGACAATATTTTACTCATCCATTATCATGGCTACAATGTTCTGTGGTGTGAAGTGAAGCATGTAGAGCTATTACATGCCCTACAGCATGTGGCCAAACACATAAATTGCAACACACTGATCTAATCTGATGTGCCCAAACCAGATACCTGCCATCTTTTCTTGGATGCTAGTTCATTAATGTCGGGGCTCAGGCTTTGAGCTGAGGCAACCTTCATTATCGAACGTGGCGTGGCGAAGTTGGTAGAGTGGCCGTGCCAGCAATCGGAGGGTTGCTGGTTACTGGGGTTCAATCCCCACCTTCTACCATCCTAGTCACGTCCGTTGTGTCCTTGGGCAAGACACTTCACCCCTTGCTCCTGATGGCTGCTGGTTAGCGCCTTGCATGGCAGCTCCCGCCATCAGTGTGTGAATGTGTGTGTGAATGGGTGAATGTGGTAACACTGTCAAAGCGCTTTGAGTACCTTGAAGGTAGAAAAGCGCTATACAAGTATAACCCATATTTCGAGAGAACATCCGCACCGTAACACAACATAAACACAACAGAACAAATACCCAGAACCCTTTGCAGCACTAACTCTTCCAGGACACTACAAGGTGTGTGTGTGGGGGAGGGGGGGGGGGGGTTGGTGGTAACGGGGGGTGTATTTTGTAGCGTCCCGGAAGAGTTAGTGCTGCAAAGGGTTCTGGGTATTTGTTCTGTTGTGTTTATTTGTTTAGTTTCTCTTGTTTCTCTTCTATTTTACTGTTTTATTTGTATTCTCATTGTTGCTTTTTATTTTTATCCTATTGTAATATTTTTCTATTTTGTTTTCATTTACACCCCCATTATTTACTTTTTACATTTTAAATTCGATCTCAATTCTGTACACTGCTGCTGGAATTTAAATTTTCCTGAGAGAACTGTCCTGAAGGAATCAATAAAGTACTATCTATCTATCTATCTATGTTGTGTTACGGTGCGGATGTTCTCCCGAATTGTGTTTGTCATTCTTGTGTGGCGTAAATTTCTAACAGTGTTAAAGTTGTTTATACAGTCACCTTCAGTGCAACCTGTATCGCTGTTGATCAAGTATGTGTTGCATTCACATGGTTGTGCGTACAGAAGCCACACAAATCTTGTGACAGGGCCGGCAAGCTGTTAGAATGGATGAAAATGCGTACGTGACAACAGCTCGTAGAGGACGTTAAAGGCAGTGCCTTTAAGGCATGCCCTCAAGACTGTGGTCCGGGTGGAACACAAGATATATAGACTGATGAACACCTTCGTTCGATAATGAAGGTTGCCTCAGCTCAAAGCCTGAGCCCCGACATTAATGAACTAGCATCCAAGAAAAGATGGCAGGTATCTGGTTTGGGCACATCAGATTAGATCAGTGTGTTGCAAACTGAGCAGTTTATAGTTCTGAATGGTTGGTTTATTCATTGTTATTTTATTTTTTAATTTATTAGCCTGTGGAAAAAGTTAATGTTGATATTTACCTCAGAAGGCTGCAAATAGAAAAGAGGCATTCAATTTTTATTTAAATTGTATTTGATATGCCATTGATATTTGTAAATTATTATTATTTGAAACTGGATTTTGCATGTCACTATAAAGTTATATAAGCCTTGCTTGTTCAATATTCAATGCAAAACTTGTTTGGGTCCCTATTAAAAGGTTAATTTGTTCAACCTTGGCCCACGGCTTTGTTCAGTTTTAAATTTTGGCCCACTCTGTATTTGAGTTTGACACCCCTGCCCTACAGGGTTGATACTTGAAGCATCTCTTCCTGAGGGTGTTCTGCATGACAAACACGGGTGGGGGACTGGTACTTTTTGGAGGCAGTATAATACCAAATATGATTCATTAGTATCGCGGTACTATACTAGTACCGGTATACCGTACAACCCTAATGTGTATGTTTTTATCTAACTATTCTAGATTTTAGGAGCATGAAACTGGAACATAGTTTCACCATGTTTGGTCCTGACTCTGGGCACCAGCAGGAGACCACTCCCAGACGTTCTCAGAGCTCGAGATGGTTCATATGGTTCTAACATGTCAGACATGTGCTTTAGCACAAGACCATGAAAAGACTTGTAAACAAGGAGAGCTGTTTTGAAGTGGATTCTCTGAGCAACAGGAAGCCAGTGCAGTGGTCACATTTTCTGGTTCTAGTCAGGACTTGAGCAGCAGCATTCTGGATGTACTGCAGTTGGTTGAGAGAGCCCAGTGAGAAGGTCATTACAGTAGTCTAACCTGCTGGAGACTAAGGCATGAATAAGTCTGATTTAAAGATCATTCCTCTGAGTTTAGCAATGTTGTTCAGGTGGTAGAAAGCTGCTGATGTTATTGACTTAGTGTGGCTGTAAAAGTTCCAAGTCTGAGTCCACTATTACCCCCATATTTCTAACCTGATTATTAGGTTTCGGGGAGAGGGTCTCAAGGTGACTAATTGTGTGAATGCTCCAAAGCATTTTTTTCCCATCCATCCATCCATCTTCTTCCGCTTATCCGAGGTCGGGTCGCGGGGGCAGCAGCCTAAGCAGGGAAGCCCAGACTTCCCTCTCCCCAGCCACTTCGTCCAGCTCTTCCTGTGGGACCCCGAGGCGTTCCCAGGCCAGCCGGGAGACATAGTCTTCCCAACGTGTCCTGGGTCTTCCCCGCGGCCTCCTACCGGTCGGACGTGTCCTAAACACCTCCCTAGGGAGGCGTTCGGGTGGCATCCTGACCAGATGCCCGAACCACCTCATCTGGCTCCTCTCGATGTGGAGGAGCAGCGGCTTTACTTTGAGCTTCTCCCGGATGGCAGAGCTTCTCACCCTATCTCTAAGGGAGAGCCAAGCCACCCGGCGGAGGAAACTCATTTCGGCCGCTTGTACCCGTGATCTTGTCCTTTCGGTCACAACCCAAAGCTCATGACCATAGGTGAGGATGGGAACGTAGATCGACCGGTAAATTGAGAGCTTTGCCTTCCGGCTCAGCTCCTTCTTCACCACAACGGATCGATACAGCGTTCGCATTACTGAAGACGCCGCACCGATCCGCCTGTCGATCTCACGATCCACTCTTCCCTCACTCGTGAACAAGACTCCGAGGTACTTGAACTCCTCCACTTGGGGCAAGATCTCCTCCCCAACCCGGAGATGGAACTCCACCCTTTTCCGGGCGAGAACCATGGACTCGGATTTGGAGGTGCTGATTCTCATCCCAGTCGCTTCACACTCAGCTGCGAACCGATCCAGCGAGAGCTGAAGATCCTGGCCAGATGAAGCCATCAGGACCACATCATCTGCAAAAAGCAGAGACCTAATCCTGCGGCCACCAAACCAGATCCCCTCAACGCCTTGACTGCACCTAGAAATTCTGTCCATAAAAGTTATGAACAGAATGGGTGACAAAGGGCAGCCTTGGCGGAGTCCAACCCTCACTGGAAACGTGTCCGACTTACTACCGGCAATGCGGACCAAGCTCTGGCACTGATCATACAGGGAGCGGACTGCCACAATCAGACAGTCCGATACCCCGTACTCTCTGAGCACTCCCCACAGGACTTCCCGAGGGACACGGTCGAATGCCTTCTCCAAGTCCACAAAACACATGTAGACTGGTTGGGCAAACTCCCATGCACCCTCAAGGACCCTGCCGAGAGTATAGAGCTGGTCCACAGTTCCACGACCAGGACGAAAACCACACTGTTCCTCCTGAATCCGAGGTTCGACTATCCGGCGTAGCCTCCTCTCCAGTACACCTGAATAGACCTTACCGGGAAGGCTGAGGAGTGTGATCCCACGATAGTTAGAACACACCCTCCGGTTCCCCTTCTTAAAGAGAGGAACCACCACCCCGGTCTGCCAATCCAGTGGTACCGCCCCCGATGTCCACGCGATGCTGCGGAGTCTTGTCAACCAAGACAGCCCCACAGCATTTCTACGCCAAAATTAATTCACGGTATTTATTATTTTCCAGATTTTGGAGCGCTCTACCTTCCACATTTTTCATCCGATTCAAACCGTTCCATCTTCAAACTGTTCAGCCTATTTGGAAATCGCGGGCTTTCCATTGAAAAGTTCCCAAAAATCCCAGATTTCCCAGAATTCCCAGTTTTCCGGGCCATTTTTCAAACTTTCACCATTTCCACATTTTTCAACCTATTCAAACCATTCCACCTTCAACAAATTCCACCATCCTGGAAATTCAAACTACTACTTTGCCAAGTTAAAAAAAATTCCAGGATTGTCCAGAATTCCTGGTTTTCCAGAGCTCTATGTCCCCCCTTTTTTCAACTACTCCTGCCACATTTTTCAACCCATTTCAACCGTTCCACCGTCAAAACATTCCTCTTAATCAGGACCAAAAAACAACGTTGTTTTTTGAACTGGAAAAATTCCCAGTTTTCCCGGGATTCCGGTAATTCCGTAATACCATTTCTCAATTCAAAATGTTACTACTTCAACATTTCTCGACCAATTTGAAGAGTTCCAACACCAACCATTTCAACTCATTCAGAACATTCAAGTTTTTTTTTTACCATTTTCAAAAAAATTAGCGCTTTGAACCACTCTACACGCTGAGCCACACTACCATATACCAAGCTACCTGCTTCACTCAGGTAAAGGTACTTCAATTTCCAATGATTGCAGAAAAGTACAAAGTCATTAAATACACGTTTAAAAAGAACCAAAAGTTGAAACCATGAGTTAGGATGGTGTGTAGAAAAGCTAAGTACCTGGGTCAGTCACCTAACTAATCTCTAGCTTTGTGCAGACCATACTTATCAGACTTCACACTGAGTTGTGGATGATTGTGATGGTGCTCCAATATTACTCCTACAGTACAAACATTTCTGACAGTGTTCTATGTTAAATTAAAAACAAAAGTCTCGGACACACGCCAAATACAATAATGGGCTGGTCTTGAACGGTTCGCTCATCAAAATCTAGCTCCTTTGTAAGAACCATAAAACCCTAAATGGTCATTCTTTGGTCAACATCTTACGTGGATTTTGTTTTGCAGACAGTTTTTAGCCCACTTTCTCTTCAGAAGCCGCCATTTTGTGGGCCATTTTATTTAAATATGCCGAAGCCCAGGTTCAGTATTGTGCTCCTTTTAGGCCACCAGTGGTTATTTTTGTTCTTTAATCTTCTCGGCATCTTGGTGTCAGCAAAAATTAGACTTAAGGGAAAAATGTCTTCAGCCTAAACACAGCTGATGTTTCCCAGGGACTTACTCTGGCTGCCACTTCCTTTTGGGAGCTGCCTGTCACCTTTTGCTTCTATTTGCCTCACGACTATATCAGATTATTTCCAATGTTAAAACGTCTTGTGGGGGTTGGTGACAAACATATGGATGTGGAATATATCTCTCAGCCATGTTTTTATTTTGGGGCAAAATCTATTTAATGAGGTCCTTCTGGCTGGAGTTCCCCTTTGAGTGACTTCTGGAAAGTTCTCGACTTAAAGTGCTGTCATGCCAATGAAAATGGGCTGGGCGGCACACAGATGGTTTTGCTGCAAGCCTGACGCGCCGCTGTCAGGCCGGAGCCTGCCGTCGGACACGAAGCCCGCCGTGCCATACGCGCCAAAGGTGGGCCGTAGCTGCCCGAGGCCCTACGGACAACAAGGCATACCGCCCGTCGGGTCGCCCCGCCGTCTGGCCGGATGTGCCGTCGGACACGGAGCCCGCCGTGCCATACGTGCCAAGGGTGGGCTGTAGCCACCCAAGGCCCTGGGGACAACAAGGCGTACCGGCCGTCGGGCCGTGGCGCCCTCAGGCCGCGCCGCCGTCAGGCCCCGCCGCCGTCAGGCCGCGCCGCCGTCAGGCCGGTCCCTGTCGTCAGGCCTGTGCCTGTGGTCGGTAGCTGCCCGGCTGTAGCCACCCAAGGCCCTGGGGACAACAAGGCGTACCGCATGTCGGGCCGCGACGCCCTCGGGCTGCGACGCCCTCGGGGCGCGATGCCTTCGGGCCGCGCCGCTGTCAGGCCGGAGCCTGCCGACGGACACGAAGCCCGCCGTGCCATACGCGCCAAAGGTGGGCCGTAGCTGCCCGAGGCCCTACGGACAACAAGGGGTACCGCCCGTTGGGCCGCACCGCCGTCTGGCCGGATGTGCCGTCGGACACGGAGTCCGCCGTGCCATACGTGCCAAGGCTGGGCTGTAGCCACCCAAGGCCCTGAAGACAACAAGGCGTACCGGCCGTCGGGCCGTGGCGCCCTCAGGCCGTGCCGCCGTCAGGCCAGTGCCTGCCGTCAGGCCAGTGCCTGCCGTCAGGCCAGTGCCTGCCGTCGGACACGAAGCGAAGCCTGCCGTGCCATACGCGCCAATTGTGGTCGGTAGCTGCTCGGCTGTAGCCACCCAAGGCCCTGGGGACAACAAGGCGTACCGCCTGTCGGGCCGCGACGCCCTCGGGCCGCGACGCCCTCGGGCCGCGACGCCCTCGGGCCACGATGCCACGGGCCGCGCCGCCGTCAGGCCGGAGCCTGCCGTCGGACACGAAGCCCGCCGTGCCATACGCGCCAAAGGTGGGCCGTAGCTGCCCGAGGCCTTACGGACAACAAGGCATACCGCCCGTCAGGTCGCCCCGCCGTCTGGCCGGATATGCCGTCGGACACAGAGCCCGCCGTGCCATACGTGCCAAGGCCCTGGGGACAACAAGGTGTACCGCTCATCGGGCCGCGGCGCCCTCAGGTCGCGCCGCCGTCAGACACGAAGCCCGCCGTGCCATACGCGCCAAGTGTGGGCCGTAGCCACCTAAGGCCCTGGGGACAAAAAGGCGTACCGCCCGTCGGGCCGCTCTGCCGCCAGGCTGCGCCGCCGTCAGGCCGGAGCCTGCTGTCGGACACGGAGTCCGCCGTGCCATATGTGGAAAGGGTGGGCCGTAGCCGCCCAAGGCCCTGGGATAACGAGACGTACTGCCCGTCTAGACGCGCCGCCGTAACGCCGCATCCTTCTGTCGGACACAGAGCCCGCCGTGCCATACGTGCAGAGGGTGGGCCGTAGCCGACCGAGGCCCTTGGGAAAACAAGGCGTTACCGTCCTTTGGGACGCGCTGCCGTCTGGTTGTAGCCTGCCGTTGGACACAGAGCCCGCCGTGCCATACGCGCCAAGGGTGGGCTGGAGCCGCCCGAGGCCCTGGGGACAACTTTTATGATCGTTCCATTGTTCACCAACAGAAAATGTTACGCCTTCGGGAACCTTAGGTAGGCTGGAACCACCCATGCATTTCACTGTTCCGACCTTAAAAGAGTCATAGTTCCTCCCGCCGTTTACCCGCGCTTCAATTAATTTCTTCACTTAGAGCATTGGGCTGAATTCACATGGAGTCAACACCCAAAGAAATCTCGCTCATTGTTTATTTGTATATGTGTGTTGGTCTTTATTCATCTGCATCACTTACCAAACAAAGAGCGATATCTTCATCTCTTGCATCATCCTCATCACCAATAGCGTCTGAGGACACGGAGAGGGGTCCAGACCTTTGCACCACTGTTCCGCCGCACGCCACATGTCATCGATTAGCCACGACTGCCATTGTGTGAGGAGTCGCTTTCGGACAGAGCGCCACAAAAACACTCTCAAATGTCAGCGGGTCAGGCGCCGCGTGAGCACCGCCGCCTTTCCGAACGCGGCGAGAAAAAAACAAGTTGTGACTGTCAGAGGGTGATGGAGGCCGGTCTGAATAGGAAGTGTCGTTGTTTGATAGCGCGTGTCTCCAGTGTGCCGCAGCCGTCACTAATCCATCACACGTATTGATCCACTGAGACACACACACACACACACACACACACACTCACACACTGCAGTGTGTTCAGGTGTCTCAGCGTGTCATTCATCCTTCTGCTCATTGATTCGCAGCTGAAATATACGACTGTTTATTCACATTCAGGTAGTGACGACCTGCTGGAAGACATATTGATTTTTTTTTTTACACTTGTTTGTGTGTGCACTCCATCAGTCGACTCCATAGTATCAGTATTATTTCATTAGGAGAGTGGCAACACTATTGGTGTCGTTTTTGTAGACCATCAATAACAAATATACAATGTTGTTAATAAATGATCACACTTCCTGATTGTCTTAAGTTACACTTTAATAATAGATCTACGTATGTAGCATGCCTTGCTAGGCCTTCTAAAACACAGGTGTGAAACTCAAAGCCCAGGGGCTAGATCTGGCCCGCCACATCAATATGTGTGGCCCCCGAAAGGGTGGAAATAATATGTGTTAATAAAGTACCTTATCTATTCTTAATAAATATATTACAAAAATAAATGTATTGTGTGCAATTACACTATCTTGGTGAAGATTGATGATCCATCATTTTTAGGTCTATTTTTTAATGACACACCCTTTTATTGTGAAGACAGGAACTGTGCAGTCGGTCTTTAGAGTTTTGACGGCAGGTGCGGCACGAGAGTCTGTTGATATAAAAAGTGTTTCTCGCCTTCCTGTCGGTTGTTTTTTTCTTAATAATGATCTGGCAGCAGCCAGCGTCATCTCACAAGTAAAATAAAAAGTGTTTCTCGACTTCCTGTCGGTCGTTTTTTCTTAATAATGATTTGGCAGCAGCCAGCGTCATCTCACAAGTAAAATAAAAAGTGTTTCTCGCCTTCCTGTCGGTCGTTTTTTCTTAATAATGATCTGGCAGCAGCCAGCGTGATCTCACAAGTAAAATAAAAAGTGTTTCTGGTCTTCCTGTCGGTCGTTTTTTCTTAATAATGATCTGGCAGCAGCCAGCGTCATCTCACAAGTAAAATAAAAAGTGTTTCTCGCCTTCCTGTGGGTCGTTTTTTCTTAATAATGATCTGGCAGCAGCCAGCGTCATCTCACAAGTAAAATAAAAAGTGTTTCTTGCCTTCCTGTCGGTCGTTTTTTCTTAATAATGATCTGGCAGCAGCCAGCGTCATCTCACAAGTAAAATAAAAAGTGTTTCTGGTCTTCCTGTCGGTCGTTTTTTCTTAATAATGATCTGGCAACAGCCAGCATCATCTCACGAGTAAAATAGAAAGTGTTTCTTGCCTTCCTGTCGGTCGTTTTTTCTTAATAATGATCTGGCAGCAGCCAGCGTCATCTCACAAGTAAAATAAAAAGTGTTTCTCGCCTTCCTGTCGGTCGTTTTTTCTTAATAATGATCTGGCAACAGCCAGCATCATCTCACAAGTAAAATAAAAAGTGTTTCTCGCCTTCCTGTCGGTCGTTTTTTCTTAATAATGATCTGGCAGCAGCCAGCGTCATCTCACAAGTAAAATAAAAAGTGTTTCTCGCCTTCCTGTCGGTCGTTTTTTCTTAATAATGATCCGGCAGCAGCCAGCGTCATCTCACAAGTAAAATAAAAAGTGTTTCTCGCCTTCCTGTCGGTCATTTTTTCTTAATAATGATCTGGCAGCAGCCAGCGTCATCTCACAAGTAAAATAAAAAGTGTTTCTCGCCTTCCTGTCGGTCGTTTTTTCTTAATAATGATCTGGCAGCAGCCAGCGTCATCTCACAAGTAAAATAAAAAGTGTTTCTCGACTTCCTGTCGGTCGTTTTTTCTTAATAATGATTTGGCAGCAGCCAGCGTCATCTCACAAGTAAAATAAAAAGTGTTTCTCGCCTTCCTGTCGGTCGTTTTTTCTTAATAATGATTTGGCAGCAGCCAGCGTCATCTCACAAGTAAAATAAAAAGTGTTTCTCGCCTTCCTGTCGGTCGTTTTTTCTTAATAATGATCTGGCAGCAGCCAGCGTCATCTCACAAGTAAAATAAAAAGTGTTTCTCGCCTTCCTGTCGGTCATTTTTTCTTAATAATGATCTGGCAGCAGCCAGCGTCATCTCACAAGTAAAATAAAAAGTGTTTCTCGCCTTCCTGTCGGTCGTTTTTTCTTAATAATGATCAGGCAACAGCCAGCGTCATCTCACAAGTAAAATAAAAAGTGTTTCTCGCCTTCCTGTCGGTCGTTTTTTCTTAATAATGATCTGGCAGCAGCCAGCGTCATCTCACAAGTAAAATAAAAAGTGTTTCTCGCCTTCCTGTCGGTCGTTTTTTCTTAATAATGATTTGGCAGCAGCCAGCGTCATCTCACAAGTAAAATAAAAAGTGTTTCTCGCCTTCCTGTGGGTCGTTTTTTCTTAATAATGATCCGGCAGCAGCCAGCGTCATCTCACAAGTAAAATAAAAAGTGTTTCTCGCCTTCCTGTCGGTCGTTTTTTCTTAATAATGATTTGGCAGCAGCCAGCGTCATCTCACAAGTAAAATAAAAAGTGTTTCTTGCCTTCCTGTCGGTCGTTTTTTCTTAATAATGATCTGGCAGCAGCCAGCGTCATCTCACAAGTAAAATAAAAAGTGTTTCTTGCCTTCCTGTCGGTCGTTTTTTCTTAATAATGATCTGGCAGCAGCCAGCGTCATCTCACAAGTAAAATAAAAAGTGTTTCTGGTCTTCCTGTCGGTCGTTTTTTCTTAATAATGATCTGGCAACAGCCAGCGTCATCTCACGAGTAAAATAGAAAGTGTTTCTTGCCTTCCTGTCGGTCGTTTTTTCTTAATAATGATCTGGCAGCAGCCAGCGTCATCTCACGAGTAAAATAGAAAGTGTTTCTTGCCTTCCTGTCGGTCGTTTTTTCTTAATAATGATCTGGCAGCAGCCAGCGTCATCTCACGAGTAAAATAAAAAGTGTTTCTCGCCTTCCTGTCGGTCGTTTTTTCTTAATAATGATCTGGCAGCAGCCAGCGTCATCTCACAAGTAAAATAAAAAGTGTTTCTGGTCTTCCTGTCGGTAGTTTTTTCTTAATAATGATCTGGCAGCAGCCAGCGTCATCTCACAAGTAAAATAAAAAGTGTTTCTGGTCTTCCTGTCGGTCGTTTTTTCTTAATAATGATCTGGCAACAGCCAGCGTCATCTCACAAGACCCTCGGGTGCCGTGAATGTCAATCAAGTGACCAGAGTCACGTCTTGGTGAAGATTGATGATCGCTCATTTTTAGCTCTATTTTTTTTAATGCCTGGCTGGCAATGGACTGACACACCCTCCACCATCCACCGCTAGCTCACCATCCACCTAATGGCCACCACTGATCTAGTGTAATAAGAACAATATTTACAGACTAAATAATTTGCAGGAACAAACAAAAGGAAAGACCGGCGCATTCAACTTAATGGCAAAGACTACTTTCTGACTAAGGCAACGCACCTCGGACATTTATTCGAAGGGACAAATCACATTATTGAACACAACACAAGATTTGTTAATATTCCGGATGATGCTAAGTTTTAGATGCTAAAGGAAAAAGGTAAGCGTTTGTAAGTCTGGTATGTTACTTGCTGTCATGTTCCAGAAGTGTGACGATGCGCGTTATTAAATAACTGAAAAGCACTTTTTCTCAATAGGACCAGACATTCACCTCTAGATCGTGATTTAGTTGATCGATGTCATTTTTTCTTTAGAAATTCCTTTAGTGAAGCTAGAACTAGTCCATGGAGAATCTTGTCCACTAAGGAGGCATCTGCATAATTTATTATACTTTTTTTTCCCAGCTCAGCATTTCATGAGCCTGAGTAGTGTAAGAAAACAACTGGAGAGCAGAGTTGTCATTATAAGCTTGCTTTTAAATGCTAAATCAAAAATAATGATTGCATTATTACACACTGTCATGATCAGTGGCCCGGATCATGTTTTTGTTATATTCGGTTAGTTTTGGACTCCCTCAGTTCCTGTTTTGTGCACCATTGAGTTTGTTTTAGTTACCATGGTTGCTTATTGTTTCCACCTGTCTCTGATTGGTGCTCGGGACGCTCACCTGTTTTCCGAGCACTAATCAGAGGGACTATTTAAGCCTGCCTTTGCCGGTCAGTCGGCCTGGCTTCATTGTTTGCTTCATGCACATACTTGCCAACCCTCCCGGATTTTCCGGGAGACTCCCGAAATTCAGCGCCTCTCCCGAAAACCTCCCGGGACAAATTTTCTCCCGAAAATCTCCCGAAATTCAGGCGGACGTGGAGGCCACGCCCCCTCCAGCTCCATGCGGACCTGGAGGGTCTGCATGTAGCAATGTTGTTGTAATATATTGAGTTGGAGGCAATAACCAGGCGAGGTGATGAAGTACGTCTCTTTACTGTAGACTTCAGAACAGACTCAACACACTTGACGTCAGGTGCGCAACACCACGTAAATCGTTGGCCAACCAAAAAGTAACCCCAGTACGCAATAGCCAACATTCACCAGGAGATGGCAACAGACAAACATAGATCACTCTATTACATTACTCCCCTTTTAGAATTGTAGAAGTTACTCAAAAGAAATAAACAACCCAACCAAAAAATGCAGCAGCTCAATTAAAAAACTGTACTTAAGCAACATTCTTTTCTTTTTTTAGTACTGAACTCTTAACCCTCATTTGTAAACAATAACATGCTTATTATACAAACAGTATTTGTACATCTTTAACACAGATTTTTATACTGTCTTCAGAGATTCAGTTTTTTTGGTGGTACTCGAAACCTTTCTGGGTACCTGCGGATCACTGGTGGGGTTTTTGTTGTGGGTGATCTGGGTTCTGATGATGGCAACTCAGCAGCCCTTGAATCTGGTTCAATGATGAGACTAGTTTGTGTCTGACTCACTGATGGTCCTGGTGATGGAACTGAAACAGCACTGTCCAGTTGTACTGATGGCACATTTTCTGCAACTGGTGGTGACTAGATAACTGGCAGTCTCTCTATGTTTTCTCGCCATGGTAACATGTGATCCACATGCACTGTGTGCTGTCTCTGTCCCTCTTGATAGATAGATAGATTGATATATATATATATATATATATATATATATATATATATATATATATATATATATATATATATATATAAGTATTTCTTATATATATTATATATAAGAAAATACTTCACTTTCAGTGAATTCTAGCTATATATATATATATATATATATGTATATATATATTATATATATATATATATATATGTATATATATATATATATATATATATATATATATATATATATATATATATATATATATATATATATATATATGTATGTGTGGGAAAAAAAATCACAAGACTATTTCATCTCTACAGGCCTGTTTCATGAGGGGGGGTTCCCTCAATCATCAGGAGATTTTAATGGGAGCATTCACATACCATGGTTTATATAGGGCACAGAGTGGGTGGGTACAGGCTGGCGTAGGGGCGTGGTGATTGGCTCATGTATTACCTAGGAGGTGTTTCCGTCTGTGGCGGCATGCTGTTACAATTTCGCTGCGCTTGTTGAGGGATGACAGGTCTGGACGGTAAATAATAAACACTTTCTCTTTCAAGCATAGGTTGCATCTTTTATTACCACTATTGTAAGGTGTGCTGGATGCAAGAATTTGCCATGTTATTGAATATTCAACATTATTGTCTTTGAGGTCCCAAATGTGTTTGCTGAGTTCTGTGGTATTCCGCAGGTTTTGGTTCCTGAAAGAAGCCTTGTGATTGTTCCATCTGGTTTTGAACTCTCCCTCGGTTAATCCTACATATGTGTCGGATGTGTTAATGTCCTTGCGTGTTACCTTAGATTGGTAGACAACTGATGTTTGTAAGCACCCCCCGTTGAGAGGGCAATCAGGTTTCTTTCGACAGTTGCAGCCTTTGTTGGTTTTGGAGTCGCTCTGTCTGGGGGTCGACGGCTCATTTGCAATTGTTTTGTTGTGGTTTGAGATCATTTGTCGTATATTGTTCATACAGCTGTAGCTCAATTTAATGTTGTTCTTGTTGAATACTTTTCTTAGGGTGTTGTCTTTGGGAAAGTGTTTGTCAATCAGATTGAGAAATTTGTGTCCAATGTTAGTTGAGACGTTTTTGCTGTATGGGGGGTTGTACCAGATGATGTCGTTTCGTTTTCTGTTCTTTTTTGGCTGGTTTCCTGGCGTGGGTTCATAGGTGAGGATACAGCGGATACAATTTCACCAGCCAAAAAAGAACAGAAAACGAAACGACATCATCTGGTACAACCCCCCATACAGCAAAAACGTCTCAACTAACATTGGACACAAATTTCTCAATCTGATTGACAAACACTTTCTCAAAGACAACACCCTAAGAAAAGTATTCAACAAGAACAACATTAAATTGAGCTACAGCTGTATGAACAATATACGACAAATGATCTCAAACCACAACAAAACAATTGCAAATGAGCCGTCGACCCCCAGACAGAGCGACTCCAAAACCAACAAAGGCTGCAACTGTCGAAAGAAACCTGATTGCCCTCTCAACGGGGGGTGCTTACAAACATCAGTTGTCTACCAATCTAAGGTAACACGCAAGGACATTAACACATCCGACACATATGTAGGATTAACCAAGGGAGAGTTCAAAACCAGATGGAACAATCACAAGGCTTCTTTCAGGAACCAAAACCTGCGAAATACCACAGAACTCAGCAAACACATTTGGGACCTCAAAGACAATAATGTTGAATATTCAATAACATGGCAAATTCTTGCATCCAGCACACTTTACAATAGTGGTAATAAAAGATGCAACCTATGCTTGAAAGAGAAACTGTTTATTATTTACCGTCCAGACCTGTCATCCCTCAACAAGCGCAGCGAAATTGTAACAGCATGCCGCCACAGACGGAAACACCTCCTAGGTAATACATGAGCCAATCACCACGCCCCTACGCCAGCCTGTACCCACCCACTCCGTGCCCTATATAAACCATGGTATGTGAATGCTCCCATTAAAATCTCCTGATGATTGAGGGAACCCCCCCTCATGAAACAGGCCTGTAGAGATGAAATAGTCTTGTGATTTTTTTCCCCACACATACATATATTGCGCTCTACTACGGTATCGAGCACTATTTTTTGGATAACCTTATTAAGACATATATATATATATATATATATATATATATATGAAATACTTGACTTGGTGAATTCTAGCTGTAAATATACTCCTCCCCTCTTAGCGACCACGCCCCCCCCACCCCCCACCTCCCGAAATCGGAGGTCTCAAGGTTGGCAAGTATGTTCATGCAACAAGTTACGTGAGTATTCCTTGTCTTTTGCCTATGCTAAGTGGTAGCCTTAGCTCCGAGTGCGATCGGCACGTTGTCCCGTCGACTTGTTTTCTGTTTTGTATTTCTTTGATTTTGAGGAGTAAATCATGTTCCTACCTGCACGCCTTGTCCGGAGTTGTCCGTCTACATCCCGGGGGAACGAACCCCGCAGTAAGCTGCGTGACACACACATACCGAAAATTGTTACCGTTGAGTACAGGTATCGATTCCTGGTTACTGGGTATAGTATTAGTTGGAATCTAAAAGGAACCCATCCATAGGTCATACCAAAGACTATAAAAATGGGAGCCATTACCTCCCTGCTTGGCACTCAGCATCAAGGGTTGGAATTGGGGGTTAAATCACCAAAAATTATTCCCGGGCGCGGCCACCGCTGCTGCTCACTGCTCCCCTCACCTCCCAGTGTGTGTGACAATCAATGGTACTTTAACTTTATTAAAGTTAAAGTTAAAGTACCAATGATTGTCACACACACACACATCGGTGTGGCGAAATTATTCTCTGCATTTGACCCATCACCCTTGATCACCCCCTGGGAGGTGAGGGGAGCAGTGAGCAGCAGCGGTGGAGCTGATGGATTCACTCTACAATATTTATATTTTTCGGGATATACTGGAAATCATTACATTTGTTTTATTCCTCACCCCCCGTATGTAACCCTTGCCACACCGAAACAAACACCAAAATAGGGTTGTTCAATATAGTATATACTAGTATAGTATCACAGTACTTATGAATCAAAAACGGTACTATACTCTGTTTGAAAAGTACTGGTTCACCATTATTATTTTTTTAAAAGGCATGACGGCGTCGTGGTCACGTGGTGACATTGCTGGTTTTACGAGCAGAGGAGCATGTTGGGCAGCGCACACACACAGATTACTTACAAGCAGACACAGTGTGTAGACAGAAAAGGGAGGATGGACGCATTTTGGTGTGAAAAGTAAAGATAAAGGTGAAGTTATAACACTGACTAGCTAGTTAGCGGCTAATCTCCATCCTCAATCGGCAGTGTTTTAGCTTCTTCTAAATCACTAATCTTTGTCTCCATGGCAACAAATAAAGTAAGTTTCTTACAAGTATCATTATCACTGGAGGACATGCTTCACTACACACCGTAGGAGGATACAATAGCTCACCGGCGTCACAATGTAAACAAACGCCATCGGGGGATCTCCACCTGACATCCACTGTAATGATACCAAGTACAAGAGTGTATCTAGTCGATACTACAATGATTACGTCGATATTTTTTAGCATCACAAAATCTTTCATATAATATAAAGTCAGTAAATATTTCCCTGGACACATGAGGACTTTGAATATGACCAATGTATGATCCTGTAACTACATGGTATCGGATCGATACCTAAATGTGTGGTATCATCCAAAACTAATGTCAAGTATCAACAAAGAGAAGAATAAGTGATTATTACATTTTAACAGAAGTGTAGATAGAACATTTTAAAACTGAAAATAAGCAGATATTAACAGTAAATAAACAAGTGGATTAATAATAAATTTTTTACAGTTTGTCCCTCATAATGTGTACAAAATAATAGGTGTATAAATGACACAATATGTTACTGCATAGACTAATTAGGAGTCTTTGTTTGTTTACTTACTACTAAACGACAAGTTGTCTAGTATGTTCAACATTTTATTTAAGGACTAAATGATAATAATAAACATATGTTTCATGTACCCTAACATTTTTGGTTCAAATAAAGACAATAATGACATTTTTTTGTGATCCCCTTTATTTAGAAAAGTATCAAAAAGCACCGAAAGTATCGAAAGAAATGTTGGTACCCGTACTGGTACCAAACTATTGGTATCGGGACAACCATAGACACAATCCAAACAACCTTCCCTAGTCATGATGCAAAAAAAAAAGAAGCTAAATTGTGGATATTATGAAACATTTGTACAGTTTGTCCCTCATAATGTGTACAACATAATAGGTGTATAAATGACACAATATGTTACTGCATAGACTAATTAGGAGTCTTTGTTTGTTTACTTACTACTAAAAGACAAGTTGTCTAGTATGTTCACTATTTTATTTAAGGACTAAATGACAATAATAAACATATGTTTCATTTACACTAACATTTTTTGTTCAAATAAAGACAATAATGCCATTTTTTTGTGATCACCTTTATTTAGAAAAGTATCAAAAAGCACCGAAAGTATCGAAAAAAATGTTGGTACCCGTACTGGTACCAAACTATTGGTATTGGGACAACTATAGACACAATCCAAACAACCTTCCCTAGTCATGATGCAAAAAAAAAAAATGCAAAATAGTGGATATTATGAAAATTTTTACAGTTTGTCCCTCATAATGTGTACAAAATAATAGGTGTATAAATGACACAATATGTTACTGCATAGACTAATTAGGAGTCTTTGTTTGTTTACTTACTACTAAAAGACAAGTTGTCTAGTATGTTCACTATTTTATTTAAGGACTAAATGACAATAATAAACATATGTTTCATCTACACTAACATTTTTTGTTCAAATAAAGACAATAATGACATTTTTTTGTGATCCCCTTTATTTAGAAAAGTATCAAAAAGCACTGAAAGTATCGAAAGAAATGTTGGTAACCGTACTGGTACCAAACTATTGGTATCGGGACAACCATAGACACAATCCAAACAACCTTCCCTAGTCATGATGCAAAAAAAAAAAAAGCTAAATTGTGGATATTATGAAACATTTGTACAGTTTGTCCCTCATAATGTGTACAACATAATAGGTGTATAAATGACACAATATGTTACTGCATAGACTAATTAGGAGTCTTTGTTTGTTTACTTACTACTAAAAGACAAGTTGTCTAGTATGTTCACTATTTTATTTAAGGACTAAATGACAATAATAAACATATGTTTCATTTACACTAACATTTTTTGTTCAAATAAAGACAATAATGCCATTTTTTTGTGATCCCCTTTATTTAGAAAAGTATCAAAAAGCACCGAAAGTATCGAAAAAAATGTTGGTACCCGTACTGGTACCAAACTATTGGTATTGGGACAACTATAGACACAATCCAAACAACCTTCCCTAGTCATGATGCAAAAAAAAAAAAGCAAAATAGTGGATATTATGAAAATTTTTACAGTTTGTCCCTCATAATGTGTACAAAATAATAGGTGTATAAATGACACAATATGTTACTGCATAGACTAATTAGGAGTCTTTGTTTGTTTACTTACTACTAAAAGACAAGTTGTCTAGTATGTTCACTATTTTATTTAAGGACTAAATGACAATAATAAACATATGTTTCATCTACACTAACATTTTTTGTTCAAATAAAGACAATAATGACATTTTATTGTGATCCCCTTTATTTAGAAAAGTATCAAAAAGCACTGAAAGTATCGAAAGAAATGTTGGTAACCGTACTGGTACCAAACTATTGGTATCGGGACAACCATAGACACAATCCAAACAACCTTCCCTAGTCATGATGCAAAAAAAAAAAGCTAAATTGTGGATATTATGAAACATTTGTACAGTTTGTCCCTCATAATGTGTACAAAATAATAGGTGTATAAATGACACAATATGTTACTGCATAGACTAATTAGGAGTCTTTGTTTGTTTACTTACTACTAAAAGACAAGTTGTCTAGTATGTTCACTATTTTATTTAAGGACTAAATGACAATAATAAACATATGTTTCATCTACACTAACATTTTTTGTTCAAATAAAGACAATAATGAAATTTTTTTGTGATCCCCTTTATTTAGAAAAGTATCAAAAAGCACCGAAAGTATCGAAAAAAATGTTGGTACCCGTACTGGTACCAAACTATTGGTATTGGGACAACTATAGACACAATCCAAACAACCTTCCCTAGTCATGATGCAAAAAAAAAAAAGCAAAATAGTGGATATTATGAACATTTTTTACAGTTTGTCCCTCATAATGTGTACAAAATAATAGGTGTATAAATGACACAATATGTTACTGCATAGACTAATTAGGAGTCTTTGTTTGTTTACTTACTACTAAAAGACAAGTTGTCTAGTATGTTCACTATTTTATTTAAGGACTAAATGACAATAATAAACATATGTTTCATGTACACTAACATTTTTTGTTCAAATAAAGACAATAATGACATTTTTTGTGGTCCCCTTTATTTAGAAAAGTACCAAAAAGTACCGAAATATGTTGGTACCGGTACCAAAATATTGGTATTGGGACAACACTAATACACATACATACAGAGCTATAGGCATGTATTAGATAATAAAGTGATGGTGGTGCATGGTACATAATAGGACGACAGATTACAAATATACTAAAGCTATATAAATGGTATACTGAAAGAATAAATAATAAAGTGACTGTAGTGCATGAAGTCCGCTGTTAGCATAATAAAAAGTCTTAAGGGGGTAGTTAGGAGCAGGCAGGAGGGGTTCACTATTTTATTTAAGGACTAAATGACAATAATAAACATATGTTTCATCTACACTAAGATTTTCTGTTCAAATAAAGACAACAATGAAATTTTTTTGTGATCCCCTTTATATAGAAAATTATCAAAAAGTATCGAAATACATTTTGGTACCGGTACCAAAATATTGGTATGGAAACAACCCTACACCAAAACCCTCTGCAATCTGAGCATGTGCAATAACTACTTCATATTTTGTCATTTACGTCTTTAAATTCAATCAATCAATCAATCAATCGATGTTTACTTATATAGCCCTAAATCACAAGTGTCTCAAAGGGCTGCACAAGCCACAACAAGATCCTCGGTTCAGATCCCACATCAGGGCAAGGAAAAACTCACCCCAATGGGACGTTGATGTGAAAGACTATGAGAAACCGCATATGTGGGTGACCCCCCCACCCGCTCTAGGGGAGACCGAACGCAATGGACATCGAGTGGGTCTGACATAATATTGTGAAAGTCCAGTCCATAGTGGATCTAACATAATAGTGAGAGTCCAGTCCATAGTGGATCTAACATAATAGTGAGAATCCAGTCCATAGTGGATCTAACATAATAGTGAGAGTCCAGTCCATAGTGGATCTAACATAATAGTGTGAGAGTCCAGTCCATAGTGGATCTAACATAATAGTGAGAGTCCAGTCCATAGTGGATCTAACATAATAGTGTGAGAGTCCAGTCCATAGTGGATCTAACCTAATAGTGAGAGTCCAGTCCATAGTGGATCTAACATAATAGTGAGAGTCCAGTCCATAGTGGATCTAACATAATAGTGAAAGTCCAGTCCATAGTGGATCTAACATAATAGTGAGAGTCCAGTCCATAGTGGATCTAACATAATAGTGTGAGAGTCCAGTCCATAGTGGATCTAACATAATAGTGAGAGTCCAGTCCATAGTGGATCTAACATAATAGTGAGAGTCCAGTCCATAGTGGATCTAACATAATAGTGAGAGTCCAGTCCATAGTGGATCTAACATAATAGTGAGAGTCCAGTCCATAGTGGATCTAACATAATAGTGTGAGAGTCCAGTCCATAGTGGATCTAACATAATAGTGTGAGAGTCCAGTCCATAGTGGATCTAACATAATAGTGAGAGTCCAGTCCATAGTGGATCTAACATAATAGTGTGAGAGTCCAGTCCATAGTGGATCTAACCTAATAGTGAGAGTCCAGTCCATAGTGGATCTAACATAATAGTGAGAGTCCAGTCCATAGTGGATCTAACATAATAGTGAGACTCCAGTCCATAGTGGATCTAACATAATAGTGAGAGTCCAGTCCATAGTGGATCTAACATAATAGTGTGAGAGTCCAGTCCATAGTGGATCTAACATAATAGTGAGAGTCCAGTCCATAGTGGATCTAACATAATAGAGAGAGTCCAGTCCATAGTGGATCTAACATAATAGTGTGAGAGTCCAGTCCATAGTGGATCTAACATAATAGTGAGAGTCCAGTCCATAGTGGATATAACATAATAGTGAGAGTCCAGTCCATAGTGGATCTAACATAATAGTGAGAGTCCAGTCCATAGTGGATCTAACATAATAGTGAGAGTCCAGTCCATAGTGGATCTAACATAATAGTGTGAGAGTCCAGTCCATAGTGGATCTAACATAATACTGAGAGTCCAGTCCATAGTGGATCTAACATAATAGTGAGAGTCCAGTCCATAGTGGATCTAACATAATAGTGTGAGAGTCCAGTCCATAGTGGATCTAACATAATAGTGAGAGTCCAGTCCATAGTGGATATAACATAATAGTGAGAGTCCAGTCCATAGTGGATCTAACATAATAGTGAGAGTCCAGTCCATAGTCGATATAACATAATAGTGAGAGTCCAGTCCATAGTGGATCTAACATAATAGTGAGAGTCCAGTCCATAGTGGATCTAACATAATAGTGAGAGTCCAGTCCATAGTGGATCTAACATAATAGTGAGAGTCCAGTCCATAGTGGATCTAACATAATAGTGAGAGTCCAGTCCATAGTGGATCTAACATAATAGTGTGAGAGTCCAGTCCATAGTGGATCTAACATAATAGTGAGAGTCCAGTCCATAGTGGATCTAACATAATAGTGAGAGTCCAGTCCATAGTGGATCTAACATAATAGTGAGAGTCCAGTCCATAGTGGATCTAACGTAATAGTGAGAGTCCAGTCCATAGTGGATCTAACATAATAGTGTGAGAGTCCAGTCCATAGTGGATCTAACATAATAGTGAGAGTCCAGTCCATAGTGGATCTAACATAATAGTGAGAGTCCAGTCCATAGTGGATCTAACATAATAGTGTGAGAGTCCAGTCCATAGTGGATCTAATATAATAAATTGTATATATATATATATACAATTTATATATATATATATATATATATATATATATATATATATATATATATGTATATATATATATATATATATATATATATATATATATATATATATATATATATTATAGAATTAGCGGTGACATGACTATTGGGCTTTTTACTATACTTGATTTGGAATTGTCAATGTGTATTGATTGTATTGTGGTTAACATGGTAATGTTGTGTGATTGAAAAGGGAGTGTTAGTCATGTCAGTCGACTTCAGAGGAGTCACATTGTGGTTTGGAGGCTTCTGTCAAGATCCAAACAATATGGAAGTTACTTCCCTGACATTTCCTTTCTGCGCTTCTTCAATGAAAGCGTCATGGTAACTGTCACGGCGACACCGGCGCGGTTAGAAATAGCGTGACGGCGAACGCATCAAAGGCTGTGAAGACGGATGCTGAGGCCGGCGCAGGGGGAGGTCAGAGGTCAGCCGGTGGATGGACGACCGGCGTGTCCGTCCTTACCTATTCCCCTTCCCCTGCCACTCCCCCGTGGCTCTTTTGCACGGTGATTTGCGGCACCGCCGGCGCCCCCTTGTTCCCGCACGTTGACCTTTAAGAGTGAGCGATGGCGCCTCTCATTGTGCGTGAGGCAATAACTGTCCGCACGCGGCTAATCTTCACCAGCGCGTCTGTCAAATCCTGTTTCCTGCACGCACCGACGGCACACGCACAACGCGGGGCGCTCGCTAACGACGACCAGCGTGCGGAAGCAGTGGGTGGAGGGTGTCGGTGGGATGCTGCAAAGGTCACCGAGCTCAGCTCCTGCCTGGAAAGGTTACAGGCGGAGCTCAAAATAATCCGAAATGGCCGCCGCACGTGTGCACCTGACGTTAGCGTGCGTCCCCAAACTAGGTCACGTGATTTCGGGTTCAACATGTTGAAAGAGCCATATTGGAGCAAAAATACACACCAAAAAATCTGTCTGGAGCTGCAAAAATGTAAAAGTCTTATAAAAGTGTTATAATGAAGACAACACATGATGCAAGTGTCTATATTAGCTATATTAGCCTACTATCAAAATTACTTTAAAAGTCTTATATAAGTGTTATAATGAAGTCAACACATGATGTAAGTGTCTATATTAGCCTACTATCAAAGTGACTTTAAAAGTCTTACATAAGTGTTATAATGAAAGCAACACATGATGTAAGTGTCTGTATTAGCCTACTATCAAAATGACTTAAAAAGTCTTATATAAGTGTTATAATGAAGGCAACTCATGATGCAAGTGTCTATTTTAGTTATATTAGCCTACTATCAAAATTACTTTAAAAGTCTTATATAAGTGTTATAATGAAGTCAACACATGATGTAAGTGTCTATATTAGCCTACTATCAAAGTGACTTTAAAAGTCTTACATAAGTGTTATAATGAAAGCAACACATGATGTAAGTGTCTGTATTAGCCTACTATCAAAATGACTTTAAAAGTCTTATATAAGTGTTATAATGAAGGCAACACATGATGTAAGTGTCTATATTAGCCTACTATCAAAATGACTTTTAAAAGTCTTATATAAGTGTTATAATGAAGACAACACATGATGTAAGTGTCTATATTAGTTATATTAGCCTACTATCAAAATGACTTTAAAAGTCTTATATATGTGTTATAATGAAGACAACACATGATGTAAGTGTCTATATTAGTTATATTAGGTAAGGTTATATAAGACTTTAAACGTCTTGTATAAGTGTTATAATGAAGGCAACACATGATGTAAGTGTCTATATTAGTTATATTAGCCTACTATCAAAATGACTTAAAAAGTCTTATATAAATGTTATAATGAAGACAACACATGATGTAAGTGTCTATATTAGCTATATTAGCCTACTATCAAAATGACTTTAAAAGTCTTATATAAGTGTTATAATGAAGTCAACACATGATATAAGTGTCTATATTAGCCTACTATCAAAATGACTTTAAAATTCTTATATAAGTGTTATAATGAAGGCAAGTCATGATGTAAGTGTCTATTTTAGTTATATTAGCCTATTATCAAAATTACTTTAAAAGTCTTATATAAGTGTTATAATGAAGTCAACACATGATGTAAGTGTCTATATTAGCCTACTATCAAAGTGACTTTAAAAGTCTTACATAAGTGTTATAATGAAAGCAACACATGATGTAAGTGTCTGTATTAGCCTACTATCAAAATGACTTTAAAAGTCTTATATAAGTGTTATAATGAAGGCAACACATGATGTAAGTGTCTATATTAGCTATATTAGCCTACTATCAAAATGACTTTTAAAAGTCTTATATAAGTGTTATAATGAAGGCAACACATGATGTAAGTGTCTATATTAGCTATATTAGCCTACTATCAAAATGACTTTTAAAAGTCTTATATAAGTGTTATAATGAAGACAACACATGATGTAAGTGTCTATATTAGTTATATTAGCCTACTATCAAAATGACTTTAAAAGTCTTATATATGTGTTATAATGAAGACAACACATGATGTAAGTGTCTATATTAGTTATATTAGGTAAGGTTATATAAGACTTTAAAAGTCTTATATAAGTGTTATAATGAAGACAACACATGATGTAAGTGTCTATATTAGCCTACTATCAAAATGACTTTAAAAGTCTTATATAAGTGTTATAATGAAGGCAACGCATGATGTAAGTGTCTATATTAGTTATATTAGCCTACTATCAAAATGACTTTAAAAGTCTTATATAAGTGTTATAATGAAGGCAACACATGATGTAAGTGTCTATATTAGCTATATTAGCCTACTATCAAAATGACTTTTAAAAGTCTTATATAAGTGTTATAATGAAGGCAACACATGATGTAAGTGTCTATATTAGCTATATTAGCCTACTATCAAAATTACTTTTAAAAGTCTTATATAAGTGTTATAATGAAGACAACACATGATGTAAGTGTCTATATTAGTTATATTAGCCTACTATCAAAATGACTTTAAAAGTCTTATATATGTGTTATAATGAAGACAACACATGATGTAAGTGTCTATATTAGTTATATTAGGTAAGGTTATATAAGACTTTAAAAGTCTTATATAAGTGTTATAATGAAGACAACACATGATGTAAGTGTCTATATTAGCCTACTATCAAAATGACTTTAAAAGTCTTATATAAGTGTTATAATGAAGGCAACGCATGATGTAAGTGTCTATATTAGTTATATTAGCCTACTATCAAAATGACTTTAAAAGTCTTATATAAGTGTTATAATGAAGGCAACACATGATGTAAGTGTCTATATTAGCTATATTAGCCTACTGTCAGGGGCAGCACGGTGGAAGAGGGGTTAGTGCATCTGCCTCACAATACGAAGGTCCTGAGTAGTGTTGGGTTCAATCCCGGGCTCGGGATCTTTCTGTGTGGAGTTTGCATGTCCTCCCCGTGACTGCGTGGGTTCCCTCCGGGTACTCCGGCTTCCTCCCACCTCCAAAGACATGCACCTGGGGATAAGTTGATTGGCAACACTAAATTGGCCCTAGTGTGTGAATGTGTGTGTGAATGTTGTCTGTCTATCTGTGTTGGCCCTGCGATGAGGTGGCGACTTGTCCAGGGTGTACCCCGCCTTCCGCCCGATTGTAGCTGAGATAGGCTCCAGCGCCCCCCGCGACCCCAAAAGGGAATAAGCGGTAGAAAATGGATGGATGGAGCCTACTGTCAAAATGACTTTAAAAGTCTTATAGAAGTGTTATAATGAAGTCAACACATGATATAAGTGTCTATATTAGCCTATTATCAAAGTGACTTTAAAAGTCTTACATAAGTGTTATAATGAAGGCAACACATGATGTAAGTGTTTATATTAGTTATATTAGCCTACTATCAAAATGACTTTAAAAGTCTTCTATAAGTGTTATAATGAAGGCAACTCATGATGTAAGTGTCTATTTTAGTTATATTAGCCTACTATCAAAATGACTTTAAAAGTCTTATATAAGTGTTATAATGAAGACAACACATGATGTAAGTGTTTATATTAGCTATAGTAGCCTACTATCTAAATGACTTTAAAAGTCTTATATAAGTGTTATAATGAAGGCAACTGTCACGACTTGGTCCGGGGTGTTTGCTTTTCCAGGATGCAACGGAAAGTTGGCTCGTGCGAGACGGGAATGTAGGTACATGATTTATTTAATATATCAAAAAAGGAATAAATGAAAGCGCGCACAGTGGCGGAGAATAAACTATGAAAAAACATAAGACTATAGCAAAAAGTACAAATGAAAAGCACGCACAGTGGCGGAGAATAAACTATGAAAAAACAAAAAGATTATAACATGGAACAAAAACTTACTTGGCTTGGACAAAAAGGAGCAGCGTGAACATGGACATGAAACAATGGACGGAGCATAAATGTGGAGTGGTATGGGGTGCGAGGTCGTCAGAAAAACAAACTGAAAAACACTGAACTTAAATACTACAGACATGATTAACGAAAACAGGTGCGTGACTCAAGACGTGAAACAGGTGCGTGACGTGACAGGTGAAAACTAATGGTTGCTATGGTGACCAGACAAGGGAGTGAAAGACGGAAACTAAACAAAACATGACTTAAAACAAAACATGATAATACAGACATGACAGAACCCCTCCCTTAAGGACAGATACCAGATGTCCAAAACTTAACAAAAGTCATGGGAGGGCGGGAGGGGGACATGGCGGTGGGTCGCCAGCCCAAGTGGCCCCGAATCCACCGAGGCAAAGTCAAGTGGCGGCGGCGAGTGGAACGCCGCTGCAGCAGGCGAGGCGGACGCCCAGGGATTGGCCACATTCGTGGCCGACTGGGAGGTGGGCGCACTTGGCGTGGCGGGCGACCAGGTAGCGGCCATATCCGTAGCCGACGAGGAGGCAGGCGCGTCGTCAACTTGGCAGGCGTGGCAGCTCGGCGTGGCAAGTCAGGCGGCGAAGCTCGGCGTGACGCGTCCAGCGGCGAAGCTCGGCTTGACGCGTCCAGCGGCGAAGCTCGGCGTGGGTCTTGGTCTTGGTGTGGGTCTTGGTCTTGGCATGGCGAGTCTTGGTCTTGGCATGGCGAGTCTTGGTCTTGGCATGGCGAGTCTTGGTCTTGGCATGGCGAGTCTTGGTCTTGGCATGGCGAGTCTTGGTCTTGGCATGGCGAGTCTTGGTCTTGGCATGGCGAGTCTTGGTCTTGGCATGGCGAGTCTTGGTCTTGGCATGGCGAGTCTTGGTCTTGGCATGGCGAGTCTTGGTCTTGGCATGGCGAGTCTTGGTCTTGGCATGGCGTGTCTTGGTCTTGGCATGGCGTGTCTTGGTCTTGGCATGGCGTGTCTTGGTCTTGGCATGGCGTGTCTTGGTCTTGGCATGGCGTGTCTTGGTCTTGGCATGGCGTGTCTTGGTCTTGGCATGGCGTGTCTTGGTCTTGGCATGGCGTGTCTTGGTCTTGGTCTTGGCATGGCGGGTCTTGGTCTTGGTCTTGGCATGGCGGGTCTTGGCGTCGTGGAGCTGCGACTGGCGGCACTTGGCGTCGTGGAGCTGCGACTGGCGGCACTTGGCGTCGTGGAGCTGCGACTGGCGGCACTTGGCGTCGTGGAGCTGCGACTGGCGGCACTTGGCGTCGTGGAGCTGCGACTGGCGGCACTTGGCGTCGTGGAGCTGCGACTGGCGGCACTTGGCGTCGTGGAGCTGCGACTGGCGGCACTTGGCGTCGTGGAGCTGCGATTGGCGGCACTTGGCGTCGTGGAGCTGCGACTGGCGGCACTTGGCGTCGTGGAGCTGCGACTGGCGGCACTTGGCGTCGTGGAGCTGCGACTGGCGGCACTTGGCGTCGTGGAGCTGCGACTGGCGGCACTTGGCGTCGTGGAGCTGCGACTGGCGGCACTTGGCGTCGTGGAGCTGCGACTGGCGGCACTTGGCGTCGTGGAGCTGGTACCGGAGCTTGGCGTCGTGGAGCTGGTACCGGAGCTTGGCGTCGTGGAGCTGGTACCGGAGCTTGGCGAGGAACTTGGCATGGTGGAGCTGGTGCGGCAACAGGTGCTAGCCTTGGTGCAGGTGGAGGTGGCCTAGCTGGGGGTTGCGGCTTGGCAGGTCGGAAGACTGGTGAGGGCGGTTGTGCTGGAGGCTGTGGCTTGACAGGTCGGTAGACTGGTGGTGGCGGCCGTGAGGGAGGCTGTGGCTTGGCATGGTGATGCCGAGCCACCCCACCAACACAGCTCCCGACCCCAGCCCCCCCCTCAAGGGGCGGATACCAGACGCGCTCCCTGCGGTCTGGAACTCTCTGTAGGGGTGGGCGGGGGAGGGCAGAAATGTCCCCTTTATTTTGGCCAAATTGTTTTGTTTTTTTATCCCCCACCTGGGGTTGTGTGGGCGGTAAAAAAGAAAAAAATTGTGACGGGGGCGGGACTTGAGTCTTGGGGGGCGGGGCATGAGTCTTGGGGGGCGGGGCATGAGTCTTGGGGGGCGGGGCATGAAATTGGGATGGCTGTGACTGACTAGACCTGATTTCTAAAAACATGTTTTGATAATGTTTTATCAAAGACATGGCATTAGAGTTTTTAGCTGGAGGCGGGTGATTTAAAGAAAAAGTATTGAAACAAAAATCCTGGTCTGTGATGTCATCATGGGGAAGCCGGGCAGACTGCTGCTTGCTTCCGCCCGGAGGGGGCGGGGCTTGTGGGAGCGGCGTGTCCTGCTGGCTCGAGGAAGTTTTTCCCCGTCCTTGGCGACGTTTCCGGGACGGGAGCGACGCGCCGATCGGCACCAGCTTGCCTTCATTCCCCCACATCATCCCCCTGCGCTCCCTGGGGGAAAAGCGCAGCGTCTCTGCCTCCATGGCGCGCAGCACCTCCCAAGAAGCTTCGTCCAGCTGAATGTCCAACTCGGCCAATTTAGGTGCGGAAAAGCGGGTCTGCTGACGACCTACTGTCACGACTTGGTCCGGGGTGTTTGCTTTTCCAGGATGCAACGGAAAGTTGGCTCGTGCGAGACGGGAATGTAGGTACATGATTTATTTAATATATCAAAAAAGGAATAAATGAAAGCGCGCACAGTGGCGGAGAATAAACTATGAAAAAACATAAGACTATAGCAAAAAGTACAAATGAAAAGCACGCACAGTGGCGGAGAATAAACTATGAAAAAACAAAAAGATTATAACATGGAACAAAAACTTACTTGGCTTGGACAAAAAGGAGCAGCGTGAACATGGACATGAAACAATGGACGGAGCATAAATGTGGAGTGGTATGGGGTGCGAGGTCGTCAGAAAAACAAACTGAAAAACACTGAACTTAAATACTACAGACATGATTAACGAAAACAGGTGCGTGACTCAAGACGTGAAACAGGTGCGTGACGTGACAGGTGAAAACTAATGGTTGCTATGGTGACCAGACAAGGGAGTGAAAGACGGAAACTAAACAAAACATGACTTAAAACAAAACATGATAATACAGACATGACAGCAACACATGATGCAAGTGTCTATATTAGCTATATTAGCCTACTATCAAAATGACTTTTAAAAGTCTTATATAAGTGTTATAATGAAGGCAACACATGATGTAAGTGTTTGTATTAGTTATATTAGCCTACTATCAAAATGACTTTAAAAGTCTTCTATAAGTGTTATAATGAAGGCAACTCATGATGTAAGTGTCTATTTTAGTTATATTGGCCTACTATCAAAATGACTTTAAAAGTCTTATATAAGTGTTATAATGAAGACAATACATGATGTAAATTGTCTATATTAGCCTACTATCAAAGTGACTTTAAAAGTCTTACATTTTTTTTATAATGAAGACAACACATGATGTAAGTGTCTATATTAGCTATATTAGCCTACCATCAAAATTACTTTAAAAGTCTTATATAGGTGTTATAATGAAGTCAACACATGATGTAAGTGTAAAACACGTCTTTCTGTGGCAGCGTCGGAGAAAGTTGTACATGTAAACAAACCACGGTGAATTCAAGGACCGACAAAATTGGTAGGAAGAAACGACGCTTGCCAAAAACTCTCATCAGTGAAGCATAAACACAAACATATTAAACACTGGCAGTTCTAACAATTAAGTTTGTGTCATGTTTGTCCTTATCACAATTTAGTCCTTAAATAAAATAGTGAGCATACGAGACAACGTGTCTTTTAGTAGTAAGTAAACAAACAAAGACTCCTAATTAGTCTATGCAGTAACATATTGTGTCATTTATACACCTATTATTTTGTACACATTATGAGGGACAAACTGTAAAAATTGAGTATTAATCTACTTGTTCATTTACTGTTAATATCTGCTTATTTTCTGTTTTAACATGTTCTATCTACACTTCTGTTAAGATGTAATAATCACTTATTCTTCTCTTCTTTGAAACTTTACATTAGTTTTGGATGATACCACACATTTAGGTATCGATCTGATACCAAGTAGTTACAGGATCATACATTGGTCATATTCAAAGTCCTCATGTGTCCAGGGACATATTTCCTGAGTCTATAAACATAATATGAATTTTTTGAAAAGGAAAAAATATTTTGTGATGATAAAAAATATTGATGTAATCGACTATACACGCTCCTGTACTTGGTATCATTACAGTGGATGTCAGGTGTAGATCCATCCATGGCGTTTGTTTACATTGTGACGCCCTCCTACGGTGTGTAGTGAAGCATGTTTAGCTGTTCCTCGTCCTCCAGTGATAATGATACTTGTAAGAAACTTACTTTATTTGTCGCCATGGAGGCCAGGATTAGTGATTTAGAAGTGATTTTCAGTGTTATAACTTCACCTTTATCTTTACGTTTTACACCAAAATGCGTCCATTCTCCCTTTTCTGTCCACACACTGTGTCTGCTTGTAAGTACTCTGTGTGTGTGCGCTGCCGAACATGCTCCTCTGCCTGTAAAACCAGCAATGTCATGACGTGACTACGACGCGCCATCTTGCCTGTAAAAAAAATATATACAGGTAAAAGCCAGTAAATTAGAATATTTTGAAAAACTTGATTTATTTCAGTAATTGCATTCAAAAGGTGTAACTTGTACATTATATTTATTCATTGCACACAGACTGATGCATTCAAATGTTTATTTCATTTAATTTTGATGATTTGAAGTGGCAACAAATGAAAATCCAAAATTCCGTGTGTCACAAAATTAGAATATTACTTAAGGCTAATACAAAAAAGGGATTTTTAGAAATGTTGGCCAACTGAAAAGTATGAAAATGAAAAATATGAGCATGTACAATACTCAATACTTGGTTGGAGCTCCTTTTGCCTCAATTACTGCGTTAATGCGGCGTGGCATGGAGTCGATGAGTTTCTGGCACTGCTCAGGTGTTATGAGAGCCCAGGTTGCTCTGATAGTGGCCTTCAACTCTTCTGCGTTTTTGGGTCTGGCATTCTGCATCTTCCTTTTCACAATACCCCACAGATTTTCTATGGGGCTAAGGTCAGGGGAGTTGGCGGGCCAATTTAGAACAGAAATACCATGGTCCGTAAACCAGGCACGGGTAGATTTTGCGCTGTGTGCAGGCGCCAAGTCCTGTTGGAACTTGAAATCTCCATCTCCATAGAGCAGGTCAGCAGCAGGAAGCATGAAGTGCTCTAAAACTTGCTGGTAGACGGCTGCGTTGACCCTGGATCTCAGGAAACAGAGTGGACCGACACCAGCTGGACTGCTGCTGAGTGGTCCAAAGTCATGTTTTCTGACGAAAGCAAATTTTGCATTTCCTTTGGAAATCGAGGTCCCAGAGTCTGGAGGAAGACAGGAGAGGCACAGGATCCACGTTGCCTGAAGTCTAGTGTAAAGTTTCCACCATCAGTGATGGTTTGGGGTGCCATGTCATCTGCTGGTGTCGGTCCACTCTGTTTCCTGAGATCCAGGGTCAACGCAGCCGTCTTAAATGAATTAAATGAAATAAACATTTGAATGCATCAGTCTGTGTGCAATGAATAAATATAATGTACAAGTTACACCTTTTGAATGCAATTACTGAAATAAATCAAGTTTTTCAAAATATTCTAATTTACTGGCTTTTACCTGTATATACGGAACCGGTACTTTTCAAACAGAGTATAGTACCGAATATGATTGATTAGTACCACAATACTATACTAGAACCAGGATACTGTGCAACCCTACTACGCAATAAAAAATTTGGTAGGTGACGTCATCAGCAGGCTAATTAATGCACATCCATATTTTGGAGCTAAAAGTTAGCGTTACAAAATGTGTTAAAATAGTTAGAAAATAAAATCCGTTCTGTGTCTATTTGAGTGGAATTGAGTATGTTATCAGTATTGCAGTGGCCCTTTTAAACTTTCATCTCGCTGATGTCTTCTTCTCCACTTCATCGACGCGTCGACCACGTGTCACCTTGCGTGTCATCCCAACCGGGGAAGGTACAAAACCGGCGTGGCACCCGTTGCAAAAATAGCGCTCGGCCCGCCACTTTTCATTCCCCTCGCGGCGGCGCTCAATCGCTTCGCCTTCGCTTCCCATCAGCGCTTGGCAGGCCGCTCCGCACACTTCAACACAATTTAAGCGCTTGCCACAGTCGCTGGTTTGCTCCCAGATTGGGAAGCGTTCCAATGCGGGTGACAGGGCGCCGTAGGATACTGGCGGACATGTCGACTGAGACGTGGCTAACTCCCTAACAGCCGTCGCAATCGTCCGATATCTTTTTTTTACTTCATTTTGTGTGCTTCTAAAAGTGATGAAAATAACGTACAACTCCAAAAGGATGGGGATCTCTGCTAGAATAATTATAAATAAGTTATCACACAACTCTTATGCTTAAAGGCCGTTGCTCTAGTTATTAGCTATTGTGCTCAAGCTGTACTTTCCTTTTTGTGCAAAGGCACACAACTTGTTATCTTCCACTGCAAGTTACACTGCAAAAAGTCAGTGTTCAAAAACAAAGAAAAAACAAGTTTTAGTCCCAAGTGTCCCAATACTTTTGTCCAGTTTTAGTCCTAAGTGTCCCAAAACTTTTGTCGAGTTTTAATCTTTTGTGTCCCAATACTTATGTCCAGTTTTCGTCCTAAGTGTCCCAATACTTTTGTCAAGTTTGAGTCCCAAGTGTCCCAATACTTTTGTCCAGTGGTAATCCGAAGTGTCCCAATACCTATGTCAAGTTTTAGTCCTAAGTGTCCCAATACGTTTTTCAAGTTTTAGTCCTAAGTGTCCCAATACTTTTGTCCAGTTGTAGTCCTAAGTGTCCCAATACTTTTGTCCACTGCAAAAAGTCAGTGTTCAAAAACAAAGAAAAAAAAAAATACAAAAATGAGGGGTATTTTATTTGAACTAAGCAAAATTATCTGCCAATAGAACAAGAAAATTTGGCTTGTCAAGACTTTCCAAAACAAGTCAAATTAAAGCTGCAAGCAGCGATGGACGGGACCGACTTTGACGGCACATAAAATCCAAACCGGAGCAGTAATTAAAACTATTTCATCAACTTTTAATCAGAAGGGTTCAATCTTTCTCCTGTGCTAGTTTGAAACCGACACGAAAAACGCACTCAGAGGAGATAATGTTTAAAAAAAGGTGGCTGTTTTGACCCAACTTTTATTTTGAAGGGGGAATTGCAAACTTACTGTTGATTTTTGCTGGGAGTTGTCAATATATGAAATGTAGGTCTAAGTGAGACCTACATAGAGGTTTTTGATTCATGTCTCTACGACATTCCTACTGGAAGTTACAGGCAGTTTTGTCTGTTTTCTTCCTAGGAGCAGTTGTGTCTGTGTTTTCTCCTAGGGGGCGCTAGAGCACAATTTTGAGTTTAGGGGTTGGGTTTTTTTTATTAGATCGCAATTTTTGCCAGTCCTGATGTGTGTGTCCAATTTGGTGAGTTTTGAAGCATGTTAAGGAGGTGAAATTACAGCTCAAAGAGGCAAAAGTGACTGTTTTTACTAAAATTTTGTTTTGAAGGGGGAATTGCCAACTTCCTGTTGATTTTTGCTGAAGAATGTCAAAACAAGCAGTTTTGTCTGTGTTTTTTCCTAGGGGACGCTAGAGCGCAATTTTGAGTTTTGGGTTTTTTTTTTTTAGTAGATGGCAATTTTCGTCAGTCCTGATGTGTGTGTCACATATGGTGAGTTTTGAAGCATGTTAAGGGGGTCCAATTAGAGCTCAAAGAGGCGGTGGAATAATAATAATAATAAAACGCACAAAATACAATAGGGTCCTCTGTCCCAAAGGGACATTGCGGTCCGTAAATACAATAGGGTGCTCTGTCCCAAAGGGACATTGCGGTCCCTAATTAAAGCTGCAAGCAGCGATGGATGGGACCGACTTTGACGGCACATAAAATCCAAACCGGAGCAGTAATTAAAACTATTTCATCAACTTTTAATCAGAGGGGTTCAATCTCTCTCCTGTGCTAGTTTGAAACCGACACGACAAACGCGCTCAGAGGAGATAATGTTTAAAAAAATGTGGCTGTTTTGACCCAACTTTTATTTTGACGGGGGAATTGCAAACTTACTGTTGATTTTTGCTGGGAGTTGTCAATATATGAAATGTAGGTCTAAGTGAGACCTACATAGAGGTTTTTGATTCATGTCTCTACGACATTCCTACTGGAAGTTACAGGCAGTTTTGTCTGTTTTCTTCCTAGGAGCAGTTGTGTCTGTGTTTTCTCCTAGGGGGCGCTAGAGCACAATTTTGAGTTTAGGGGTTGGTTTTTTTTTATTAGATCGCAATTTTTGCCAATCCTGATGTGTGTGTCCAATTTGGTGAGTTTTGAAGCATGTTAAGGAGGTGAAATTACAGCTCAAAGAGGCAAAAGTGACTGTTTTTACTAAAATTTTGTTTTGAAGGGGGAATTGCCAACTTCCTGTTGATTTTTGCTGAAGAATGTCAATGTATAAAATCTAGGTCTAAGTCAGACCTACATAGAAGTTTTTGTTTCATGTCTCTACGACATTCCTACCGGAAGTTACAAGCAGTTTTGTCTGTGTTTTTTCCTAGGGGACGCTAGAGCGCAATTTTGAGTTTTGGGTTTGTTTTTTTTAGTAGATGGCAATTTTCGCCAGTCCTGATGTGTGTGTCACATATGGTGAGTTTTGAAGCATGTTAAGGGGGTCCAATTAGAGCTCAAAGAGGCGGTGGAATAATAATAATAATAAAACGCACAAAATACAATAGGGTCCTCTGTCCCAAAGGGACATTGCGGTCCCTAAATACAATAGGGTCCTCTGTCCCAAAGGGACATTGTGGTCCCTAATTAAAGCTGCAAGCAGCGATGGACGGGACCGACTTTGACGGCACATAAAATCCAAACCGGAGCAGTAATTAAAACTATTTCATCAACTTTTAATCAGAGGGGTTCAATCTCTCTCCTGTGCTAGTTTGAAACCGACACGAAAAACGCGCTCAGAGGAGATAATGTTTAAAAAAAGGTGGCTGTTTTGACCCAACTTTTATTTTGAAGGGGGAATTGCAAACTTACTGTTGATTTTTGCTGGGGGTTGTCAATATATGAAATGTAGGTCTAAGTGAGACCTACATAGAGGTTTTTGATTCATGTCTCTACGACATTCCTACTGGAAGTTACAGGCAGTTTTGTCTGTTTTCTTCCTAGGAGCAGTTGTGTCTGTGTTTTCTCCTAGGGGGCGCTAGAGCACAATTTTGAGTTTAGGGGTTGGTTTTTTTTTTATTAGATCGCAATTTTTGCCAGTCCTGATGTGTGTGTCCAATTTGGTGAGTTTTGAAGCATGTTAAGGAGGTGAAATTACAGCTCAAAGAGGCAAAAGTGACTGTTTTTACTAAAATTTAGTTTTGAAGGGGGAATTGCCAACTTCCTGTTGATTTTTGCTGAAGAATGTCAATGTATAAAATCTAGGTCTAAGTCAGACCTACATAGAAGTTTTTGTTTCATGTCTCTACGACATTCCTACCGGAAGTTACAAGCAGTTTTGTCTGTGTTTTTTCCTAGGGGACGCTAGAGCGCAATTTTGAGTTATGGGTTGTTTTTTTTTAGTAGATGGCAATTTTCGTCAGTCCTGATGTGTGTGTCACATATGGTGAGTTTTGAAGCATGTTAAGGGGGTCCAATTAGAGCTCAAAGAGGCTGTGGAATAATAATAATAATAAAACGCACAAAATACAATAGGGTCCTCTGTCCCAAAGGGACATTGCGGTCCCTAAATACAATAGGGTGCTCTGTCCCAAAGGGACATTGCGGTCCCTAATTAAAGCTGCAAGCAGCGATGGACGGGACCGACTTTGACGGCACATAAAATCCAAACCGGAGCAGTAATTAAAACTATTTCATCAACTTTTAATCAGAGGGGTTCAATCTCTCTCCTGTGCTAGTTTGAAACCGACACGACAAACGCGCTCAGAGGAGATAATGTTTTAAAAAATGTGGCTGTTTTGACCCAACTTTTATTTTGAAGGGGGAATTGCAAACTTACTGTTGATTTTTGCTGGGAGTTGTCAATATATGAAATGTAGGTCTAAGTGAGACCTACATAGAGGTTTTTGATTCATGTCTCTACGACATTCCTACTGGAAGTTACAGGCAGTTTTGTCTGTTTTCTTCCTAGGAGCAGTTGTGTCTGTGTTTTCTTCTAGGGGGCGCTAGAGCACAATTTTGAGTTTAGGGTTTTTTTTTTTTTTTATTAGATCGCAATTTTTGCCAGTCCTGATGTGTGTGTCCAATTTTGTGAGTTTTGAAGCATGTTAAGGAGGTGAAATTACAGCTCAAAGAGGCAAAAGTGCCTGTTTTTACTAAAATTTTGTTTTGAAGGGGGAATTGCCAACTTCCTGTTGATTTTTGCTGAAGAATGTCAATGTATAAAATCTAGGTCAAAATCAGACCTACATAGAAGTTTTTGTTTCATGTCTCTACGACATTCCTACCGGAAGTTACAAGCAGTTTTGTCTGTGTTTTTTCCTAGGGGACGCTAGAGCGCAATTTTGAGTTTTTTTTTTTTTTTTTTAGTAGATGGCAATTTTCGTCAGTCCTGATGTGTGTGTCACAAATGGTGAGTTTTGAAGCATGTTAAGGGGGTCCAATTAGAGCTCAAAGAGGCGGTGGAATAATAATAATAATAAAACGCACAAAATACAATAGGGTCCTCTGTCCCAAAGGGACATTGCGGTCCCTAAATACAATAGGGTGCTCTGTCCCAAAGGGACATTGCGGTCCCTAATTAAAGCTGCAAGCAGCGATGGACGGGACCGACTTTGACGGCACATAAAATCCAAACCGGAGCAGTAATTAAAACTATTTCATCAACTTTTAATCAGAGGGGTTCAATCTCTCTCCTGTGCTAGTTTGAAACCGACACGACAAACGCGCTCAGAGGAGATAATGTTTAAAAAAATGTGGCTGTTTTGACCCAACTTTTATTTTGAAGGGGGAATTGCAAACTTCCTGTTGATTTTTGCTGGGGGTTGTCACTATATGAAATGTAGGTCTAAGTGAGACCTACATAGAGGTTTTTGTTTCATGTCTCTATGACATTCCTACTGGAAGTTACAGTCAGTTTTGTCTGTTTTCTTTCTAGGATCCGTTGTGTCTGTGTTTTGGGGTTTGGTTTTTGATTAGATCACAGTTTTCGCCAGTCCTGATGTGTGTGTCCAATTTGGTGAGTTTTGAAGCATGTTAAGGGGGTCAAATTACAGCTCAAAGAGGCAAAGGTGACTGTTTACCTCAATGCACCCAAAAATACCTTAAAATAAGTATATTCTCACTCATAACAAGTGCACTTTTCTTGGTGGAAAAACAAATATGAGGCACATTTCTGTTCTGAATAATTACGTATTGTGCATACTGAGATGCTTGCATAATGACCCCTCCCTTTAGAGCAGGCCTGGGCAATTATTTTGACTCGGGGGGGGCCACATTTAGAGAAACAAAAATGTGTCTGGGGGCCGGTATATCTATTTTTATGAACACTAATACAAAACCTCACACTAGTGTCTGATTGAATGCTAAAAACGTTATGACAGACCGCCTTAAAAAACGTAATGGAATTTTCCATTTTTCTATGAAGGATAAAACACTGAATATTGACAACATATGAACGTCACACCCCCTCTCGATCGACACATTTTACAGTCGAGAGAAACGCAACAAAAATGCAATAAACAGTGAAATATGAACGCGAAGGGTACAAAATAAACCCACCTACAATCTAATACATCTGATATATCACTAAGCTTTAGAACTTTGTT
Organism: Nerophis lumbriciformis; assembly: GCF_033978685.3. Taxonomy (NCBI): domain Eukaryota; kingdom Metazoa; phylum Chordata; class Actinopteri; order Syngnathiformes; family Syngnathidae; genus Nerophis; species Nerophis lumbriciformis. The sequence continues at coordinate 9,696,372 of NC_084552.2, read as the reverse complement.
GTGAAAATATCCTTCCGCGTCTGTGGAAACGCTTCCCGCCCAACACTGCTTGGTGCCTCGTCTGAGCTGCTGTGACGTAGATGACCATAGTAACTAATTAGATGACCATAGTAACTAATTAGATTACCATAGTAACTAGTATATCATCCATAAGCGCAGATTCCAACCATTGAAAGACTTAGTATAGTTGAAGACTTACGGTCGTTAGAAAACATGAGTGCACATCATAATGGCAGCTACACTTTACATCTTAAAGATCTAAAACAATTATTTGGGAATGTCCGGCGGGCCAGATTGAAAAGGTTAACGGGCCGCATGTGGCCCCCGGGCCATAATTTGCCCAGGTCTGCTTTAGAGGTAGCCTCAGCGATGTAACTCGGGAACTCCTGAATAAAAAGGGGGGTGCGTGGGCTGTGCCTCAGAACGTAGGGTGAGACTGTAACTGAGTGTGCAGCTCCATGCGTTCTCCTCATGAGCAAAATTGAACACTTAATAGATAGTTCGGTGCTTAAAGGGGAACATTATCACAATTTCAGAAGGGTTTAAACCATTAAAAATCAGTTCCCAGTGGCTTATTTTATTTTTTGAAGTTTTTTTTCAAAATTTTACCCATCACGCAATATCCCTAAAAAAAGCTTCAAAGTGCCTGATTTTAACCACCCGTCCATTTTCCTGTGACGTCACATAGTGATGCCAACACAAACAAACATGGCGGAAAGAACAGCAAGCTATAGCGACATTAGCTCGGATTCAGACTCGGATTTCAGCGGCTTAAGCGATTCAACAGATTACGCATGTATTGAAACGGATGGTTGTAGTGTGGAGGCAGGTAGCGAAAACGAAATTGAAGAAGAAACTGAAGATATTGAGCCATATCGGTTTGAACCGTATGCAAGCGAAACCGACGAAAACGACACGACAGCCAGCGACACGGGAGAAAGCGAGGACGAATTCGGCGATCGCCTTCTAACCAACGATTGGTATGTGTTTGTTTGGCATTAAAGGAAACTAACAACTATGAACTAGGTTTACAGCATATGAAATACATTTGGCAACAACATGCACTTTGAGAGTGCAGACAGCCCAGTTTTCATCAATTAATATATTCTGTAGACATACCCTCATCCGCTCTCTTTTCCTGAAAGCTGATCTGTCCAGTTTTGGAGTTGATGTCAGCAGGCCAGGGAAGCTAGGGTCGATATTCTTGTCTTGACGGTGTGAGCCAAGACATCCAGGGGGTTTAGCTCGCTCGTCTGCGGGAACAAACTGCCGCCATTGCTTGCCGTGCTAGCGAGGTCCTTTGTCCCTGAATTGCTCACACACTCCGGCAGATTCAATGGGGGTCTGGCGGCAGATTTCTTTGACTTTATCGTTGGAAATGCATCTGCTTTGAGTGTCGCAGGATATCCACACATTCTTGCCATCTCTGTCGTAGCATAGCTTTCGTCGGTAAAGTGTGCGGAACAAACGTCCAATTTCTTGCCACTTTGGCATCTTTGGGCCACTGGTGCAACTTGAATCCGTCCCTGTTGGTGTTGTTACACCCTCCGACAACACACCGACGAGGCATGATGTCTGCAAGGTACAGAAAACAGTCGAAAAAACGGAAAATAACAGAGCTGATTTGACTCGGTGTTTGAGAAAATGGCGGATTGCTTCCCGATGTGACGCCACGTTGTGACGTCATCGCTCCGATAGCGAATAATAGAAAGGCGTTTAATTCGCCAAAATTCACCCATTTAGACTTCGGAAATCGGTTAAAAAAATATATGGTCTTTTTTCTGCAACATCAAGGTATATATTGACGCTTACATAGGTCTGGTGATAATGTTCCCCTTTGAACGTGGCGTCGCACAAAAACTCTCCACTCTTCCTCTAATGAGGTCGCCCAGGCTCTTTTTGTAAGTGTGTCAGCCTCAGAAGTGGTGTGCAGAACTTGACGCAGGCTGGCTGAGGCCCAGCAGAGATCCGCACTGCAACACAACTCTGTGACGGAGCAGCTCGAGTCTGTTAAAAATGCAACACAGGCATTTTTTTAGTTGTAGCAAAGAAGAAAAAAAAAGACTGTACTCTGAGTGAACTTGCAGTCTGCAGAGGGTTTATGGAGTTGAGAGCATCCCAGAAGCCTCCGGTCAACTCGGCACAGTCCCGAGCGTGGCGACTGTTGTTGATTTGTGTAAGCGTTTAACTTTGCCGTGTTTGCTGTGTTTTTGCTTGACACTGGATCTGTGGGTTACTTTGGACCTGACAGCACGCTCAAGAACCTGAGTTTACTTTGATGGAGAGTTGTTTTTTAATTCCCTCACTGCCTTTTGTGCACTGAGTAGGGAGACAATCCTGTGACAAACTGATGCAGAACAAAGAGTTGATGCCTTTGGGATCTGTGGGCTGGATGGTTGTAACATTCATAACAAGGGTCTAGTCCTAAGGGTCCCCAAACCTTTTGATTAAAAGGCTTTCTATCTGTCTATGTATCTAAACATATATATATATGTGTATGTAACTATATATATATATATATATATATATATATATATATCCATCCATCCATCCATCTTCTTCCGCTTATCCGAGGTCGGGTCGCGGGGGCAGCAGCTTAAGCAGGGAAGCGCAGACTTCCCTCTCCCCAGCCACTTCGTCCAGCTCCTCCCGGGGGATCCCGAGGCGTTCCCAGGCCAGCCGGGAGAGATAGTCTTCCCAGCGTGTCCTGGGTCTTCCCCGTGGCCTCCTACCGGTCGGACGTGCCCGAAAAACCTTCCTAGGGAGGCTTTCGGGTGGCATCCTGACCAGATGCCCGAACCACCTCATCTGGCTCCTCTCGATGTGGAGGAGCAGCGGCTTTACTTTGAGCTCCCCCCGAATGACAGAGCTTCTCACCCTATCTCTAAGGGAGAGCCCCGCCACTCGGCGGAGGAAACTCATTTCGGCCGCTTGTACCCGTGATCTTGTCCTTTCGGTCATGACCCAAAGCTTATGACCATAGGTGAGGATGGGAACGTAGATCGACCGGTAAATTGAGAGCTTTGCCTTCCGGCTCAGCTCCTTCTTCACCACAACGGATCGATACAGCGTCCGCATTACTGAAGACGCCGCACCGATCCGCCTGTCGATCTCACGATCCACTCTTCCCCCACTCGTGAACAAGACTCCGAGGTACTTGAACTCCTCCACTTGGGGCAAGATCTCCTCCCCAACCCGGAGATGGCACTCCACCCTTTTCCGGGCGAGAACCATGGACTCGGATTTGGAGGTGCTGATTCTCATCCCAGTCGCTTCACACTCGGCTGCGAACCGATCCAGTGAGAGCTGAAGATCTTGGCCAGATGAAGCCATCAGGACCACATCATCTGCAAAAAGCAGAGACCTAATCCTGCAGCCACCAAACCAGATATTCTCAACGCCTTGACTGCGCCTAGAAATTCTGTCCATAAAGGTTATGAACAGAATCGGTGACAAAGGGCAGCCCTGGCGGAGTCCAACCCTCACTGGAAACGGGTCCGACTTATTGCCGGCAATGCGGACTAAGCTCTGACACTGATTATACAGGGAGCGAACCGCCACAATAAGACAGTCCGTTACCCCATACTCTCTGAGCACTCCCCACAGGACTTCCCGGGGTACACGGTCGAATGCCTTCTGCAAGTCCACAAAGCACATGTAGACTGGTTGAGCAAACTCCCATGCACCCTCAAGGACCCTGCCGAGAGTATAGAGCTGGTCCACAGTTCCACGACCAGGACGAAAACCACACTGTTCCTCCTGAATCCGAGGTTCGACTATCCGGCGTAGCCTCCTCTCCAGTACACCTGAATAGACCTTACCGGGAAGGCTATATATATATATATATATATATATATATATATATATATATATATATATATATATATATATATATATATATATATATATATATATATACCTGTATATAGCTATTGTATCCTCCTATGGTGTGTAGTGAAGCACGTTTAGCTATTCCTCGTCCTCCAGTGATAATGATTCTTGTAAGAAACCTACTTTATTTGTCGCCATGGAGGCCAGGATTAGTGATTTAGAAGTGATTTTCAGTGTTATAACTTCACCTTTATCTTTACTTTTTACACCAAAATGCGCCCATTCTCCCTTTTCTGTCCACACACTGTGTCTGCTTGTAAGTACTCCGTGTGTGTGTGCTGCCGAACATGCTCATATGGTCATAAAACCAGAAATGTCATGACGTGACGACGCGCTGTCATGCCCGTTAAAAAAAATTAGTACTTTTTAGAGACGGTATAGTACCGAATATGATTCATTAGTATACCGGTATACCGTACAACCCTAGTACCTATGTATTGCTTTTATGGTCAATGACTAACAATGTTGAAAACATCTATCAGATGGCAGCGCAATTGCAATGATTTAATTTTACGTTATTAAAAATGAGCTCGGGACGTCCCGCTGGCCAGATTGCGGACGCCGGCGGGCCGTACTTTTTGGACCCCTGGTCTATTCGGTGCAGATGCACGAGTGCTGACTAGCGCTAGAAGTTTTTCATATCGTGGCCACGCAACAAGGTGAGGACACTTTCTGGCCGCAAACCTGCAACGTCAGCTCAGTTGACAAAACGAAGCCTTTGCACCGTGCCGTTCAAAGCGGGATTATTAAAGGCGAGGAAGGCGGCGGCGGCACAAAGCTGTGAGTGACATGAAATGTAGAGAAAAAGCCTGGTGAGGGGGAGGTCTTGACACGGTGGAAGTGACAACTTCTCAATCGCGGCTCTGTAGAAACGCTTTCTTTGCCTCCAACCTCCTTACCTTTGTAGCATCAAGAATAAAGAGACTTTTTAATCGTCTGTGTGTGTGGAATAAAAGCTAGTGTTTCCCCAGCAACAACAAACTGGGGCTTTAACATGCAACATTGTGGACAAGAGTCTGATCACTAAGGCTATGTTCACACTGCAGTAGGGCTGCAATGATTCATCCAGTGTGTCGATTAGAAAAAAAGATTCGATTCATGAACTGTCTATGATTAATAGTTTAATGAATGTAACTTTAAAACATTGATCAACTCAGAACCACATAGAGTGCCCCTAACTTTAACTACGCAAACATAGTTTCCACACGGCTGATGCAATAGAGTGTTGGTGTGTGGACACCATGATCTGCGGCCAAGCCGGGCGAACTACAGGAGGCGGTGGCCGGGCGGAGAACCGGGGTCGGCGGCTGGGCCGGGCAGAGTTCAGGCGGCGGTGGCCGAGCCGGGCAGAGAGCCAGGGCGGACAGCCGAGCGGGTGGGAGAAGGATTGAGCCCACCGTTGGCTGGGACCGCACAAACCGGACCTTCAAGTCCTCCAGGAATTGTGCAGTCCAGAACGTCGGCTCCACGTCGCCGACAGGGGTTTCGGCGAGGTCACTTTTAGGCTCGAGGATTATGTGAGAAACTCACATGGCTGCGGTAGCTGGGACCCCAAGATGCAGGAAACAGGAGAACGACGTGCAGGTAAGAGTCTTTTATTATACTCAACCAAGAGATCAATCAATCAATCAATCAATGTTTATTTATATAGCCCTAAATCACAAGTGTCTCAAAGGGCTGCACAAGCCACAACGACATCCGCGGTACGGAGCCCACATAAGGGCAAGGAAAAACTCACAACCCTAATGGGACGTTGATGTGAATGACTATGAGAAACCTTCGAGAGGACCGCAGATGTGGGTGACCCCCCCCCCCCCCCCCCCTCTAGGGGAGACCGGATGCAATGGATGTCGAGTGGGTCTGACATAATAGTGAGAGTCCAGTCCATAGTGGGGCCAGCAGGAGACCATCTCGAGCGGAGATGGGTCAGCAGCGCAGAGATGTCCCCAACCGATGCACAGGCGAGCGGTCCACCCTGGGTCCCGACTCTGGACAGCCAGCACTTCATCCATGGCCACTGGACCTGTGTCCGGTGGCCATGGGGGGTGAAAAGAAACGAAACGGCAGATCAACTGGTCTAAAAAGGGGGTCTATTTAAAGGCTAGAGTATTCAAATGAGTTTTAAGACGGGACTTAAATGCTTCTACTGAGGTAGCATCTCTAACTGTTACCGGGAGGGCATTCCATAGTACTGGAGCCCGACTAAAAAACGCTCTATAGCCCGCAGACTTTTTTTGTGCTCTGGGAATCACTAATAAGAGTTCTTTGAACGCAGATTTCTTGCCGGGACATATGGTACAATACAATCGGCAAGATAGGCTGGAGCTAAAAAGAGAGAAGCAGTCATGCATGCAAAAGGTCCTTAACATAGGCAATCCTCGAGGCCTGAGGAACAGGCGAGGCAGGCATAAATAGCAGCCTAATTGGCAACTGCAACCAGGTGTGTCAGACTGGCAATCAGGGACAGGTGAGGGAAGTATCCAAGTATCCCCGAATCCACCGGGGACGAGTCAGGTGGCGGCGGCGATTCGAACGCCGCTGCAGCAAGCGAGGTGGGCGACCACGGAACGGCCACGTCCGTGGCCGACGAGGAGCAGGACGCGAGTGGTACCGGCGCACCAGCAGCCGTGAAGGTCCATGCCCGGGTCCTGCGCATTGCTGCCGATTGCATGGAGGGAGTCCATAAAACGGCCGAAGATGACAGCAGTGTGTCTTTACCAGTACCGCTGCTAGTAGTAGCCCCCCTCAGGAAGAGGATGCCAGACGCTATCCTTTATCGGGAGAAGGAGCTCTTGGTTGTCGGCGTCCCCCGCTGCAAAAACTGTGGAAGGGCAGAAAGGGGGCCAGGAGGAGGGACAGTGCAATGTCTTGTGAAGAGTCCCAACAGGATGCCAGGATGGACAGCGCGGTGGGCTCCAAAGGAGCCTTCACCGGACTGACAGGAAGAGGCGTCGAAAGTCCCACTGGAAGAGCGGTGGCCGGTGGGTCAGCCGGGCGGACTACAGGAGGCAGTGGCCGAGCCGGGCGGAGCACCGGGGTCGGCGGCCAAGCCGGACGGAGCGCAAGAGGCGGTGGCCGAGCCGGGCGGAGCACCGGGGTCGGTGGCCGAACCGGGCAGAGTGCAGGCGGTGGTGGCCGAGCCGGGCGGAGCGCAGGCAGCGGTGTCCGAGCCAGGCGGAGAGCCTGGGCCCGGCGGCCGAGTGGGAGGGAGAAGGATTCAGCCCACCATGGGCTGGGACCGCACAAACCAGGCCTTCATGTCCTACAGGAATTGTGCAATCCAGAACGTCGGTTCTATGTCGCCGACCGCGAGGTCACTTTTAGGCTCGAGGATTCTGTGAAAACGAGTTTGACACCCCTGTGCAAGTCGGTCCCAAAGTTTATCAAAGTGCATTTGTCAATCATGCTTCTTTAATCATTTCATTTACAATGGCAGTACTACCGTCGCCTTGGCAACCGTGTTTTTTATTTAATGTACTTTTGACCGAGAGATGCTGTGGACGCCTTGAGGCGGGACCTCGCCAGATCCAAGCGAGACGCGTCCTACTTCACTTAGTGTGCTAATGGATGTTTGAAAGGCTAAGTCAGAGATCAGGAAAATCGAGTGTGTCCAGAGGTACACCCCCCCCCCCCCCCCCGTACCCCCCCTCTAATCCCCCTGAGGAAACACCTGATGAAACATGCATCAAACACGACTCTCTCCACGCCGCCCTTTTCAATCCAATCCACCCGCCTGCTCCCGCACACCACCTCTAATATCTTGCGGAATTAAAGCGCTGACAGGTTATCATAATCCAATTTCAGAGACAATGTCGCCGAGCACCTCGCGGCGCTCCGAAGGGGGCCGCCTCGGAATGGAATATGCACCCGGCGGATTAAATTACGCAGGGAGAAATAATTACGAGCGACATTAGAAAATATCTTTTTGTGTTATTGTGAGCGCGGCGCCGCATTGTGCGTTCGTGTTATTGTGCGTCTGCCGCGGTGTGTGCACTCACAACAATGTCACCCACTGATGAAGTAAGCCCCCCTTTTATTGTTTATCGTTTCCCGCCGCCTTAAACGATGACATTTGAATTGGAATGGGATTTTCCATGACGTTGGAAAATTTGAAATGTGGACTCGTCAGACCACAGAACACTTTTCCACTTTGCATCGGTCCATCTTAGATGAGCTCGGGCCCGTTTCTGGGTGTTGTTGATAAATGGCTTTGGCTTTGCATAGTAGAGTTGCAACTTGCACTTACAGATGAAGCGACCAACTGTAGTTACTGACAGTGGTTTTCTGAAGTGTTCCTGAGCCCATGTGGTGATATCCTTTACACACCGATGTCGCTTTTGGATGCAGTACCGCCTGAGGGATCAAGGTTCCATAATATCATGTGATCGTGCAGTGATTTCTCCACATTCTCTGAACCTTTTGATGATATTACGGAGCATAGATGGTGAAATCCCTAAATTCCTTGCAATAGCTGGTTGAGAAATGTTGTTCTTAAACAATTTGCTCAGGCATTTGTTGACAAAGTGCTGACCCTCACCCCGTCCTTGTTTGTGAAAGACTGAGCATTTCATGGAAGCTGCTTTCATACCCAATCATGGCACCCACCTGTTCCCAATTAGCCTGTTCACCTGTAGGATCTTCCAAATAAGTCTTTGATGAGCATTCTTCAACTTACTCAGTCTTTTTTGCCACTTGTGCCAGCTTTTTTTAAACATGTTGCAGGCGTCAAATTCCAAATGAGCTAATATTTGCAAAAAATACCAAGTTTTCAAGTTCCAACATGAAATATATTGTCTTTGCAGTCTATTCAATTGAATATAAGTTGAAAAGGATTTGTTGTATTCTCTTTTTATTCACCATTTACACAACGTGACAACTTCCCTGCTTTTGGGGTTTGTAAAATATCGATACCGCTGATTCCAGATCTTTATGTTCTAACATCAATCCTCAAATCAAAATATCGATACTTTTGCTATTTAAG